>NC_056061.1:6072666-6390833 GCF_016772045.2 Ovis aries | reverse complement strand
TCCAAAAGCAGTGACCCAGGTTCTCTGGCTGCCACTAAAGAAGACTGTGACTCTCTAAACTTTCTCCCTGGGGATAAAAGCAGCTGGGATAGGGAGCATAGAGATGATGATGACTCTTTCCTCAGCAAAGGAAGAAGTTTTAATCCAAGCAGACACCGATTGAGACATGCAAACAGTAAACCAGCGGTAAAAGCAGTTGATTCTGTAGAAGATGAAATTGAAGAAGTAGTGCTGAGATGACTGACTAGAATGTCTTTTTCCAATTGTAATTATTAAGATATTTTAATACCGTATTTAGCTGATTCAAGAGGTAAAATCTATTTGCAAAAAGGAAGTGAGATACATCTCTATTTGCACAAAGAAAGTAAGATACATCTCTATTTTCGGTTTCATTCAAAACAGCCTCCTTCCATATCGGCAAACTAGCTATACTGTGTGGTATGAGCTACTTTTCACTGTATTTATATACTAAAAATTATTCCTTAATAAGGACTTTTAAATATATTTTTACTAATGTATTATATTTTTATTAATATATTTTATTAATGTATATTTTCTTGTATTATATTTTATTAATATATTTTTATTAATGTATTAAAAAGTCCTTATTAAGGAATAATTTTTAGTATATAAATACAGTGAAAAGTAGCTCATACCACACCACGTAGCTAGTTTGCCAATACGGAAGGAGGCTCTTTTGAATGAAACCGAAAATAGAGATATATCTTACTTTCTTTGTGCAAATAGAGATGTATCTCACTTCCTTTTTGCAAATAGGTTTTACCTCTTGAATCAGCTCTATGAGGAGTTTTACTCCATTGGCATACACATTCATTTTCTGTTCTATCCCTATTATTTTTGGTCCTGTCCTCACTGAGCTAAATACAGTTTTCCCGCTGATGGTTGCGTGGAAATGAAGAGCGAGAGGTGCTGTAGGGAAGTGCAGTTACCAGAAGTGGGGAGCTGGTGCCACTAGGAACCTCTCCACTGCGACTAGGAGTGAAGGGGGTCCCTTTCTAACATGCCAAGGCTGAGCTACTCTTAAGTGGAAACGGTGACAACGTGGGAATTTCCCATTCTTCTGGAAGTAACCACAGTTAAATGCTACTCATTTCGCAGTGACAGAGTCTCAGTACATCACTTACCTACAGCTGTGCTAACTCATCAGGTTGAATTCAGAAGACGTCTTTCTGTTCGCAGGAATGACGCCCTCCCTGTCTTGGCTTCTAGAGGCTCCGGTGAAGTGTAATCAGTAATTCCTCTCCTTGAACTCCTAACGCTCTTTGTATCTCAGTGATTGATTGTGAGATGTCATACCAAATGCACAGAATGGAAGAAATCTCATCCCACTAGAGCAAGATTTTCAACTCAGAGTAACATAACTTGGAAATTTTAACATGTACTTCAAGATTTGAACTTACTGTCAAACCAAAGAGACAATGATCATGTGATACCACTGGACTTAAGAGGACTAGTTTTAAAGCAGCCTTGGTGAAAAGTGTTTTACAGATGGAGCTCCTCCCTTGCTGAGTTGGGTGGATGATTTTCCTGTTGAAAAGTGTTTGGGCTTTTTTTGCTGTTTCATAGCCCACTTCAGCTGCAAAGGAGTCGATGACCTTGGATTATGCTGGGCATGATTGGTCTTTAAGCAGCAGAAATATACCACCAGCCTAGGAGAAGAGGCAGTGCGAATGAAGAGTGGTAGAAACTGTGTGTCAGGGAAAGAACAGGTGGTGACTGGCACTTATTCTAAGGTGAACTGTAGTTTTCAAGAATTTGCTACATATTTGTTCATAGTAGGATTTCTGATGCCAAGCATACATACTGATCAGGGAATCAGAGTTTCTATCTTGAGTTCTTATAAATGATTATTGAATATAATTTCATAATTATCTGACAAGACTTACTGGTTAGGTCTCCAATTACAAGATGTACTACCTACATCTTCTAAATTGTGTTCCTGTTACTTATTAGGAACTGAATCTCTCAAAAGTGCTAAACTATATCAAATTTTTTTATAAAGAGATTTTTGGATTGATATAAATAAGCATTTACTATGTTGTAAATCATTCTAATATATGTAAACTGCAATATTTTTGTGATGCAGGTCTTGATACAATATTATATAATGTTAATTTTTTTCATAGCTGCTAATTTTTCAGCCAAAAGTATTCTAATTTTATTTGTACTCCAAACTCTTACTAATAAAAATTTAAAATACACTGTGACTCTGTTTGAATGATACTTTCCTTAGGTCACTTAGGAAATATATAGTGGAAATAAGACCTGAAGGGTTTTTATTTCCTTATTCACCTTTTTAATTTTCCTGTTCAGTATTTTTAGTAGAAGTAGATAAATTTGCCTTAAATCAGGTTAGACAGTATGCTTAGTCTTATCAGATAATTAGTTTTAATTATTCATTTCACCCTTAACAGCTATCATAATGGCATATATTGCTTATAATATTCAAAGGTAAGGAGGATTAAACTGAGTCATAAACCCATTTCATGGCTGACTCGCTGTTGATCTGACCCTCCTCTCCACCTCATTTTCAGACATGCCTCACTTCTGCTGTCCTGGGCTGGGTGTTACTTGGGTAGAGCCCACAAGTCTGCCTAGTGAAAAAGGGTTGGGAAATTCATATTACTGTGACAGTGTGGACTTTCTAGGATTAAAGAAATTACCATAACTTGTCAAGAAAGGATCTGCTCTTACAGCGTTTTTTCTTTCTGCACAATAAGTGCCCCTTTCACATTGACGTCCCCTTTTATATCACTTGAAAGTGCTTTTTTACTTTTGTGAAGAGCATGGCATGTATTCATTCATTAACTGTTTGCTTCCTGAGGGTGCCCTGCTCAGCGTTAGGTGCCAGGAAGAGTCAGGCCCTGCCCCACCCTCAGTGTGGACGTGGAGCGAGGCCACCCCTGCCCTTTGTCCACTCCCTAGGTGTCCTTGGGTCCCTTAGCACTCACTGGTCTTTTATAATCCTGCTTGGGCTTCCCAGGTGGTGCTAGTGGTAAAGAATCTGCCTGCTAATGCAAGAGATACGGATTCAATCCTTGGGTTGGGAAGATGCCCTTGAGTAGAAAGGGCATCTCCAGTATTCTTTCCTGGAGAATCCTATGGACAGAGGAGCTTGGTGGGCTACAATCCATGGGGCCACAAAGAGTCAGACGTGCTATGAGGAGTAAATACTTGGGTTAAGGTTTGGCAGGGTGCCTGGTACCTGACAAACAGTAAACATCAACTGTCGTCACAGCTGTTTAGAGTTTCCTTGAGGGAATAATTGGAAAGAAATAGAGCATAGATGTGTACGTGATAGACTGACACTATACTTTGAGTACAATCTAAGCAAAAAGAGCTTCTAAACCTCTGAATTAAGAGACGACATCTGCACCAAATAGATCGTGCCTCTTAGGCCTGCACTTCGCACATCCCTTACTGTATTCAGCACTGACCATGCAACGTGATTGATGAGCTGCTTTCCTAATCTACAAATGAGTAGAATAGCTAAATTTTGGAAAGGTTTTCTGAAGACAGGTTTAGTGACATAGAGAGGAGTGAGAGTTAGCTTCATAAAACAACAATGAAATCCAAAAAACCCAGGACTTCAATCACTTAATGTGACAATTTGTGTCCCAGAGCTCCCTCGATGTGTGTGTCCCTGGATACTGCCCTTTCCCTCTATAAGATGGGCTAATTATAGTCTCTAGCTCATGGTACTTGCATACATTAAATGAGTTGATACATGAAAAACACTTAGAACTAGCTGATGCTCAAGCTGTTGATATTTTGGAAAGGTAATGGAGGAAAGGGGGAATGATGTGGTATTGTTGAATTCTATATGTGGCGGCTGGCATTTTTAATGTACATGCCCTATTTCATTGAATCCTCAAAGTTTTTTTCTAAAGAAGGTTCTTATTGCTGTCCTTTTATCGTTGAGACTAACAGGTTGCAATATGGGTTAAATCTATCGTACACAGGTAATAGACTGCATTCACTAGTCTCAGTTTCCATCCAAAGAAATAGAATATTTTAGGGAGAGTTTTGCATTAGTACTTTTTCAGTGGTAAAAGACAGATACCTAAATTTCTGAACTAGGAGATTATTTTGGCTTGAATCTGGAAGGCTCAAGAAAATGTAGTTTGCTCTGGAGGTTAAAATAGGAGTGCTTACTCTGTCCACCTCTCAGCCTTGCTGGGTATCATTTCCAGCTTTAATTCTACGTTTGCTAATAGTATTGGAATTAGCAGCATCAAGCCACAGCATCTCTTCAGCTCGCACGTACCTCAAAAAGAGAAAATCTTTCCTGTAGTTTTGGCAAAGGTCTGCTTGGCTAGTTGATGTGACGTGCTGGCCTGTAGGGCTGGTGGCAGGGGGGAGGTAGACACCCTACTACATCTCTTCATGGAATGATCAGTATTGCTGTGGAATGGGGAAGGCATTTTCTCTGATGACACTTTGGACACATAAAAAGAACCATATTTCCTGCATTGCCCAGTTTGTTAAAAATTAATGGCTATTGCCTGGTGGCTCACATGGTAAAGAATCTGCCTGCAATGCAAGAGACTCAGGTTTGATTGGTGGGTTGGGAAGATCCCCTGAAGAAGGGAATATCAAGAGAATTCCCTGGACAGAGGAGCCTGGTAGGCTACAGTCCACGGGGTTGCAAAGAGTTGGACACAACTAAGTAACTAACACTTTCACAGAAAAAAATATTGGAAGGTTCTTAGTGGACTAGTACTAGTTACTTATTCAACAAGCCTTATTCCTAGGAACAAGCCATTTTGCGGATAAGATCTTGCTATGAAGTTCATTTTGTTGTTAAAGGTGAGCAGTTTCAGCAATAGATGAGTCACAAGACATTTAAACTGTGCTTTAGAGTTTATAGAAAAGGTTTAGACATCCAGATACATATTTACTCATACAAATACTACATCTGTGAAATCTACATCGATAGAAAACAAAGATATTCCATCTTAATCCAGAATAGAACAAAAATAAGAATAAAAGTAAGTGGCCAGGATAGCGGAGAAAGAACATAGGTTTTGGGGTTGGGAGTTTGTAACTTAAACTACTTACAACTTTGGTCAAACAATTTTTCTTAAGGTTCCTCAGATGCAAAATAGGACAGAACATATCTTACAAGGGTATTGTGAGGATGAATGAGATGATGTATTCTCAAGAAAATAAAACTGTAGCATGTCAGCTGAGGGACAGCACCACCTCATCAGTATTTTACTTCTATCTCAACACCCCAGACTTCTCTTTAACAAGAGACGCTTGTTCATGTGGAACCAAAGAAAGTAAAACGTGCTGTTTTACCCTGTGATCTGCCATCTTGGAAGTGGCTCTTGTCTTTACAGACCCACATGGAGGTTATGGTCTTTGGCAGGAGGCACTTTGCTGCTTCTGGGAATCAGCAGCCCTTGGGAGGAGCGGTTTTACACACATAGTTTTGCTTCACCAACCGTTTCCATGGAGGAGGAATAGATGGGAATCAGGAGCCCACACTGTGGTCTGAAGACGGCATTGAAATGCAGCGTGAAGCCTCCTGGCCATGGAGCGAGGGTCGCCCTGAATAGCCTGGCCAAATGCAGCCGCCTTGCCTCTCTCTAACTGACCTGAGTATCAGATTTCAGAATTCCTGTCCCATGTGTTATGTGATATTGATCCTGGCTAGGTATACTTTTCACCCGATCTATATAAAACAGGACATCACAGATTTCAGATTTTTTTTTTTTTAATCCTGATGAACCCAAGAGTTACCTACCTAGGCAATCATGGATACTGAAAACTTCTGGGTATATCTGGGAGCAAAGGGGTATTGGAGTCTTTTTCTTCTCTAAGAACTTCCCCCTCTAAATCTTAAATTTAGCTTCAATATTTGCTTCTAGTTTCAATGATATCTGTAACATTTATTCTCCCTAAGCACTTACAGAGGAGCTCCTTGAAGTAATCAGCATAAATCTGTTCTTTACCTAAAATATTTTCAGTAGACAAGAAAACCTGTTCATGTTATCACCTCAAACATTATCACCAGGGATCAGAATCAATGCTGCCTGTAACTCTGAAGTCAAACTGTATAACAAATACTCCTTGGTCCCAAGCAGGAAAAAGTATGGCATTTCCCTGGACAATAACCACAGTTTTCCTCTTGAAGAACAAACTCAGGATCATTTAAATAGACATTTGCCTTATACTTGAGGCGGTAGTTCTCAAAGTCTCACCCCCCCACACACCCCACAGAGCTGCCGCAGTGTCCCCTGAGAACTTGTTAGAAATGCCAGTTCTTGGGCTCCTCTCCAGACCTCTGGAACCAGAAATGCCGAGGGATGAGACAGTCTGTATATGAAGAGTCCCTCTAGGGAATTTCAACACAGCTCAAGTTTGAGAACCGTTGCTCTAAGGTAACATGAGGCGGTGCGGGTGGGGGAATGTTGCTATACAGACAGACATGGCTGCCTGCATGCAGGATTTGGCAGCTTTGAATCCAGCACTTAGGACTTGGGGTCACAGTGTGCAGGTTCAGGATATGGACTCACCTTTGTCCATCACACTGCCTGCCACCTAGACTAGAAATAATCCATTTTTTTATGGCTATAACCAGATATGGTCTGTCAGCTCTCTGTGGATAATGTATCAGAAGATTTGATCTAGTCTTCTAGTTCAAACTAGTCTTCTATCAGAAGATTTGAACTAGGAAAGCAAAATGCCTTTAAACAACCAGCGCCAAAAAGATTGGGTCACTCCTCAGTCACAGCCTATAATACCCCAAGCTTCCAGAAAAACCTTTTAAACATCCTCTCACACTCCCTGAAGGAAAACTAATCAATGGGGTTTACATTTGAATTCTTTGTAAACATGCATTTTGTCATAGAAACACATTTTTTAAATTTAATTTTTATTTTATATTCAAGTATAGTTGATCCAGGTGGTGCAATGGTGAATCTGTCTGCCAATGCAGGAGACACGAATCTGTTCTCTGGTCAGGAAGATCCCCTGGAGTAGGAAATAACAACTCACCCTAGTATTCTTGGCCTGGACCCTTTAACATTTACAAAGCAGTTTCCTAAGAGCTTCCCTGGTGGCTCAGACGGTAATGAATCTGCCTTCAATGCAGGAGACCTGGATTCCACCCCTGGGTCAGGAAAATCCCCTAGAGAAGGGAATAGCTACCCACTCCATTATTCTTGCCTGGAAAATTCCATGCACACAGAGGAGCCTGGTGTGCTGCAGTCTATGGGGTCGCAAAGAGCATGACTGAGCAACTAACACTTTCACTTTTTTTACTTCATAGTTGATTTACAATGTTGTGTTATGCAAAGTGACTCAGTTACACATACACTCTTTCAGATTCTTTTCCCATATAGGCTATTGAAGAGTTTTGAATATAGCTCCCTGCTATACAGTAGGTCCTTATTATTTTATATATAGTAATATGTATATGTTAATCCCAAACTCCTATTTTCCCCTTCCAAGACCCAGTCAATTTCTACAGTAAATAAATTAAATGGTCAATTTCAAACAGTAAATAAATAGGTGTCATGGAGAAAATGTAAAGAATAGGAGACTGGTTGCCTATTCAGACCCTCAGAAAATAGGAAAAAGACCAACTATCTTGGAGCAGGCTACTCAAAATATGATCTGCGGGCCTGTCCTTGCTACTGATATAAGTACTGCAATCAAGGGTAAACATTTAGAAACTTCTAGGGCAAATTTCGGAGAAGGCAATGGCACCCCACTCCAGTACTCTTGCTTGGAAAATCCTATGGACGGAGGAGCCTGATAGGCTGCAGTCCATGGGGTCACTAAGAGTCGGACACGACTGAGTGACTTCACTTTCACTTTTCACTTTAATGCACTGGAGAAGGAAATGGCAACCCACTCCAGTGTTCTTGCCTGGAGAATCCCACGGATGGCAGAGCCTGGTGGGCTGTTGTCTATGGTGTTGCACAGAGTCAGACACGACTGAAGCGACTTAGCAGCAGCAGCAGCAGCAGGGCAAGTTTATTGGATGAATTAGGAGTCTGGAATTAGTAGCAAGTTTCTTAAATTTAAAAGTTCATCTTTCTCAAAGTTTAAGGGGTGTGTGTGTGTGTGTGTGTGTGTGTGTGTGTGTGTACTTAATGACCTAGGCAAGTAGCTTCTGTACCTGAGGTTTAAGAAATATTAAAATTATCTAAAAGAAATTAGCCTGTATACAGGGACTATGTTAAATAAAATAAAAATGAGACCTAGGTATTCAGATTTCTTGAATCCATTCCTTAGTGCTGGTGAAGGCAGATGTAAATAAACAAGAATGCCTATAGATGTCCGGAGGAAGTTTTTATTTATAGATAAAGTAGGTCATGTTTTCACAAGTGTGGATTTTGCTTGCTATACAGAGTCTCCATCTGTCTTCTTAAAAAAAAAAAAATCCCTACCTCATCTAGAACAGCACTGTTTCTATATAATCTGTTATAAACAGATATAGATATAAACAGATCCAGATGGGGCCAAACATCAAGCCATGTAAAATAATGGGGGTGATTAGTGGGTGTGGGGACTAGTGGTTGAAGGAGGTAGTGATGATGAATTAGCTCTATTTCCAGATGCTGGAGAAATGTGTTTCTCCAGGGCTTAGTCTCCTTAAAATACATCAGTGCATCACCACTAGAAAACATACATGTAGGAAGTGCCTTGAAAATGTAGTGGGGTTTCAAGTTTATCTATCAAGCTATGATTATTGCCATGTAATTTTTGACCCTGGGACTAGCAAGCTCTTAGAGTAATTAATATATTGGTTCTGACACCCCTACAGTTATCATAACTTGACCAATTTCATTGCTACTCTTTTTGATAAACATGTTCCAGAGTAAAAATTTCTCTTGATAGTCAAGAAATTCTTCCCTTATGCCCTTTTACCAACAGTTCTAATTTTCAGCTATGGGCTTAATTTCTGTTTCGGTTTTTAAGTATCTTTTTGATTAACTGCATAATTTGCTAGAGACCAGCAGCGTAATTAAACTGGTGTATATTGTCATCTGGGTCTTTCCTTAGCTCCTGAGGGGTTGCTGGGATACTCTCTTAAAGGTACAATTCACTTGACTAACTGTAAAACCCAGATTACCCAAAGTAGCATTTTTATTGATTCATAAAAATACAGGTCAGGATTACATTTAAATTTATAGCAAGATGAGTGTTATATATCTCAGGATGCTTTTAATTTTATAGAAATGTGTGTAGGTACATTTACAAAGGTTGTGTTTTTAATAACACATTCTTAATAATTTAGTAGGTGAAAATTAGTCACTTTTATTTTTTTAGGGAGAATATTCCTTTGTGTTGCACAACATATATGGATTTAGCACTGAAAAGAATTCTGAATTTTAAATTACCTTTAAGAAAGACATCTCTACTGTGTCTATAGTACTGCTAAAATCCTCTTGTGATTATTATTATTTACTAGTCTTTTCAACAACAAAATTTCTTAAAATTGCCATCATCGTCTCTGGTTGATTAAATGAAATAAAATCAAGAAACTTACAAAGAAAAACAATTTCATCTGTAATGGTTTGATGTGATTGGACAGCTGTTTCAGAGGTTAAATTCTACCAAATCATTTTAATTGGTTGGTATTTATTCTAACAATTGATTTATAGCTAATAAGTCTGAAAATAACCGTGCCTAAATCTACTCACTGCTCATCATCCGGGTGTTCGCTTATTCGTTTTTTTACCAAGAGTTTATGGAGCTTCTGTTATACAAAATGAAACTTCCTAGAAGGCAAAGAGGACTTTTGATGACATAAGGGTTTCATTGTGGAAGAATAACTTCTGTACCCGTGTGGAAAATGGGTTCACCTGTTTAGGAACTGCAGATCAGAAGAAAAGAGCGACGCCACCAAGATGGCGGCACAGACCATTCCTGACTTGGCTCCCCTCCCAAAAAGAACAACCAACAACTCTGCAAGAACAAGACATCACTGAGCGAATCTCAGAACACAGAAATGAGGCTGAAGCACGTCCTGCACCACACAGGCCGAGACACACTGCAAGGAAGGGCGAGAGGAACAGCCAGCGCCGACCGCAGGGCCCTCTCCCCAGTGTAGCACCCTGCCTACAGCTGCTCCAGGGGCAGAGGCGCGCACAGGGGTGACATCCAGCACCCCCAGCACTGGGGGATCACCTCTGGGAAGTCCTGCTCTGGTTTCGCCCCATGGGAATCACAGAGCATCTGTGGGCTCAAGCACTGGGAATCTGACTGTGACAGACAACGGGAGGAGGGGCTTCCCGCCAGCAGCACGGGGGTCTTGGAGGACAGAGCTCCTGCCTGCAGAGCACACACAGGAAGCCCAGCCAGCAGCTTGCTCTGCTGCGGCCCAACTGGCTGGCACAGTCTGGCCAGGGAACTCGGATGGGGCGCAAGTCTGCCTAATTCGGGCCTTCAAATGAAGAGATCTCCCAGCCCTGCGGCCTGGTCTGCCCACATCCAGCAAAGGAGCTGAGTTTTAGCTCCCCTGCCCCACCACGTGGATCATGGCGCCCAGCCCCTCCTACCAGAGAAACTGTTCAGGAAAACTGGGGAGCTGCCTGAAGTGGGCTCTCCCAGCTCCACCCAGGCAGAAGTCAGGTCACAGCCCTGCCCACCATGGAGTGTGGTCCCTGCCTGCCCCCATCTGACGGGAAGGGCTGACAAGAACACCCGGAAAGAAAAAAAAAAAGAACACCCGGAAGCTGCACAACGCAGCAATTCTTGAGCTGATGGGCAGGTGAGTGGGCAGAACGGGTGGCCCCCAGAGCAAAGTCAGTAGCACCTGTTCAGCCAGTGAACTTGGGGTGCAGGCTGACTCGAGTCAAGACCACAAAGAGCACCAGTGGCCTTGGAGATACTTAGCTGATGAGCTCGGGTTGGGAAACGAACTCACAGCCTCACTTGTTGCTGAAGACAGTGTTCAGCCTGCCTGACCAGGCAGCCTCAACAGAGCACACCGCGGGCTGTGGAGCTGATCCATAGTCCTGCTGACATTACAGCTCACATGGCACCTAAACAGAGAGTATATAGCCCATGTCTTTCCCTGTCTGCAGGGCAAAGCTGCTGGCCTCACCTGACCAGGATATTTAGCAGCCTCCCAGGCCCTGGGTCCAATCCCATAACCCCAGGAGGGCAGGGACGCTAAGTCATAGCCTGGCCCCCTGCTGAGGATAGCACCTGGTCTGGACTGTCTGGTGAGACATCCAGTGAAGCCAAGCTAAAGCGAGGCCATCCTGCAGCCTCACCTATGCAGGGAACCAAGCCAGTCATCCACCCAGCTGCGCTCAGCCAGAGGCACATCCACCCCTCCTAACCTCAGAGCTCAAGTAGTTGTCTCAGCCAAAAACAGACCTTAAAATCAGGGCCCCCCACCCATCCAAGGATGTGACCAGCAGACACTTCCAGAAACCCAAACTGAGCTAACTGGTGAAGAAACATCTCTGCCCAAGCAAACCTGGAATGTTCAGAAGAGCACACCACTCAGACACAGAGATAACCGATGCCCAGAATCAAGGATCCAAAAAAAAAAAAAAAAAAAATTAGCTAAATGTGACACCACTGAAGGAAACTGTTAAAGCTCTGATAACTGACCCTAAGGAAATGGAGATCTATGAACTTTCAGTCAAAAGGATTCAAAATAATCAGTGTATGAACAAAACAAGAAGTTCATACCAGAAACAATAAAAAAGCAAACAGAAATTCAAGAGTTGAACACTAAAATAACTGAAGAATTCAGCAGAGAGCTTCAAAAATAGAGTTGACCATGTGGAAGAAGGAATCAGCACTCTGAAAGTAGGATGCTTGAAATTATCCGGTCAGAGGAACCCAAAGAAAAACGAAGGAAAAGGAGTGAAGAAAGCCTGTGGGACTTAACGGGACAAAGCGAAAAGAAACAATATTTGAGCTATGTGAATTCCAGAAGGAGAAGAGAATGAAAAAGGGGCACAAAGTATTTCAAGCAGTAATGGTTGAAAACTTTCCAAATTTATGGCAAGAAACAGACTTCATCTAGAGACCCCAAAGTCTCCAGATATGCTGAACCCTAAGAAGGCTAGACTGAGATACATTGTGATTAAATTGTCAAAAGTCAGACTTTGATAAAAAGCAACAGAAAAAGGAAGGGAGAGAGAAGTTACATAGAAGGGAAACCCTGTAAGACTATGGGTAGATTTCTCAACAGATCAACAGTGTAAACAGACACCTTACGGAATGGGACAAAATATTTGCAAACCGTATATCTGATGAGAGGTTAACATCTAAAATATTTAAAGAACTCATATAACCCAATAGCAAGATTCAAATAACCCCATTTAAAAATGGGCAAAAGACATTCTTCCAAAGAAGATATTTGTCAGGCCATCAGGTACATGAAAATGCTCAACATCGCTAGTCATTAGGGAAATACAAATCAAAACCACAATGAGAGATTACCTCACACCTTTTAAAATGGCACCATCGAAAAGATGAGAGATGACAAGTGCTGGTGAGGATGTGGAGAAAAGGGAATCCTTGCACACTGTTGGAGGGGTTGGTAAATGGTACAGCCAGTATAGAAAAAAATATTGAAGATCTTAAAAAAATTGAAGACAGAACTACCATAAGATTTGGCAATTCTGCTTCAGAGGCAAGGAGATGAGAATAGGCTCAAAAATATATCTGCACCCCATGCAACAGTAGTTCTATTTACAATCACCAAGGCATGGAAGCACTAAGTGCCCACTGATGGACGAATAGATACGGAGATTGTAAGGTGTATCTGTATCCATATCTATGTCTGCGTCTTCCCTGGTGGCTCAGGTGGTAAAGAACCCGCCTGGCAATGCGAGAGAGCCAAGAGATGCGGGTTCGATCCCTGGATCAGGAGGATCCCCTGGAGGAGGGCAAGGCGACCCACTCCAGTATTCTTCCCTGGAGAACTCCATGGACAGAGGAGCCTGGCAGGCTACAGTCGATGGGGTTGCAAGAGATGGACATGACTGAACACAGGCGCACACGCGCACACACGTCTGTGTCTATATAGATATATCAAAACAGCTGCAAAAGCCAAGGAAATTCTGCTGTTTGCAACAGCATGGCTGGACCTCAAGGGAATCAGGCTTAGCGAAATCAAGCGAAATAACTCAGAGAAAGACATATACTATACAATCTCATTTATATGTGGAATCTAAAAATGGACAAAAAAGCTCATAGAAAAAGATATGTGGTTAACAAAGAAGGCAGGGTAAAGCAGGGGCAGAGGAATTAGAGGAAAGGAGTCAAAACTACAAACTGCTAGTTATAAGAACCCTAAGTATAAGGGATGTGGGGTTTAATATGATGACTATAGTTAACTCTGTTGTATCTTATACTCATGGAGAAGGTCATGGTAACCCACTCCAGTATACCTGCCTGGAGAAGCCCATGGACAGAGGAGCCTGACAGGCTACAGTCCATGCAATTGCGAGAGTCAGACACGACTAAGCAATTAACACATACACATATGTTATACATAACTGTTACTAAAAGAGTGAATCCTTACAGTTTTCATCACAAGGATTTTTTTAATTTTTATTTTCTTAAACTATAATCAGATGATGGGTGTTAACAAAACCTATTGTGGTGATCATTTCACAATATATGTAAGTCAAACCATTATGCTGTATACCTTAAACTTTTACAGTGATATATGTCAATTATATCTCAATAAGCCATGAAATTAAAAGACGCTTACTCCTTGGAAGAAAGTTATGACCAACCTAGATAGTATATTCAAAAGCAGAGACATTACTTTGCTGACTAAGGTCCGTCTAGTCAAGGCTATGGTTTTTCCTGTGGTCATGTGTGGATGTGAGAGTTGGACTGTGAAGAAAGCTGAGTGCCGAAGAATTGATGGTTTTGAACTGTGGTGTTGGAGAAGACTCTTGAGAGTCCCATGGACTGCAAGGAGATCCAACCAGTCCATTCTGCAGGAGATCAGCCCTGGGATTTCTTTGGAAGGAATGATGCTAAAGCTGAAACTCCAGTACTTTGGCCACCTCATGCGAAGAGTTGACTCATTGGAAAAGACTCTGATGCTGGGAGGGATTAGGGGCAGGAGGAGAAGGGGACGACCGAGGATGAGATGGCTGGATGGCATCACTGACTTGATGGATATGAGTCTGAGTGAACTCCGGGAGATGGTGATGGACAGGGAGGCCTGGCGTGCTGCGATTCATGGAGTTGCATGGAGCAACTGAACTGAACTGAAAACTGAAAAAACAGAAATAATGAGAGACAGAATCAGTGGAAATACCCTAGAGATGAACTGAGTCATTTTTGAGAGAACTGACAGCACTGGGTAATCCACCGGATATGGGAGCGGGGAGAGAGAAGAGGCGCCATGTAAGTGAGGAGACTGACATGGGGTCTCGAAAGAGCAAGCATGAGAGGCAGGAGGTGGGAGGGGCGTGTTGAGCTTGTTGTGGGTTGTCCACATGGACACATCCAGCAAACTGAAGGAAGATCTACACCAGAGATACTAATCTGGGATTCAATCACACATGTAAGGAATTTGTAGCCATGGGTGTGCACAAGTCTCCGAAATATAAGTGAAAAAGTGAAAGTCGCTCAGTCGTGTCTGACTCTCTGCAACCACGTGGACCATAGCCTGCTAGGCTCCTCTCTCCATGGAATTCTCCAGGCCAGAATACTGGAGTGGGTAGCCATTCCCGTCTCCAGGGGGTTTTCCGACCCAGGGATTGAACCCAGGTCTCCCACCATGTGGGCGGATTCACTACCATCTGAGCCACCAGGGAAGCCCTCCTAAATATATAAAAGGTGCAAATAGAAACATCAGTCATAGCAGACATGATCCTGTCAGTTTCCCTAAAGATCATTTCTCACTTTTAATTGAGTTTCATGAATACCTGTGTTGTACAATTAATGAAGTTGCTGGACTTTGCTCCTTTCTTTTGCCCTTCAAATCCTACAAGGGAAGAAATGTATCTTTAACAAAACAAATTGGAGTGGCTCTCAGTTTTTTAACATTGTTATGAAGATGAATTCTCTGATTCTCAGAAGGCTTTGATCCATAATCATTTGCCTCTGCTAAACTTTCCAAGAGTGATTAAGGACATTTAATTATTTTTCTAGTGCTTCAGAAGAAACAAATTCATTGAGGAAATAGACAATACAGATAGGGAAAAAAATGGTGTGTGTGTGTGTGTCTATTATTGGACTTTGTGACTTGTTCTAATGAACTGCCTTTTCTTACACTAGTACCACAGATCTTACTGTTGCATCTTTTTTTTTAAATTAAACATTTTTGCCTAGGTAATACATTCCATGGTTCAACAATTAAAATATGAAAAAGTTTCCTTTCCTTGTCCCTAAACAGTTATACACAGGCACATATATGAGAATTCTTCCAGAATTTATGCAAATACAAACAATAAGAATTCTTATTCTTACTCTTGTAAATAAAACAGAACATATTTTATACACTGTTGTGAACCTTGACTTATTCTTTTTTTAATATTTATTTTTTTTAATTTTATTATTTTACTTTACAATACTGTATTGGTTTTGCCATAGATCAACATGAATCCACCATGGGTGTACATGTGTTCCCCATCCTGAACCCCCTCCCTCCTCCCTCCCCATACCATCACTCTGGGTCATCCCGGTGCATCAGCCCCAAGCATCCTGTATCCTGCATTGAACCTGGACTGGCGATTCGTTTCATATATGATATTATACATGTTTCAATGCCATTCTCCCACATCATCCCACCTTCTTCCTCTCCCACAGATTCTTGGCAATAGATTAATAGATTCGTAATAGATTCTTGGCAATTGTGATAGCTCATTTTACGTGTCAACTTGGCTACCTGTGGTACCTAGTTATTCAATCAAACACTACTCTAGAGGAGAACACCCCGTGAGGAGGCAGGCAGGTATTAAAGTAATGTCTACAAGGTGGAGAAACACCAAGGGTTGCCTGCAACCAGTAGTATCTAGGAGAGAGGCAAGGAGCGAACTGTCCAGGATCTTCAGAGGGGATGTGTACATGCTCAGTTGCTCAGTCCTGTCTGACTCTGTGTGACCCCACAGACTGTAGCCCGCCAGGCTCCTCTGTCCCTGGGGTTCTCCAGGCAAGAATACTGGCGTGGGTTGCCATTCCCTCTTACAGGCGGTCTTCTCAGCCCAGGGATAGAACCTGCATCTCCTGCAAGCACAGGTGGACCCTTTACCACTGAGCTGCCTGGGAAGCCCTGAGAAGGAATGTGCCCCTAAAAGCATCTTGACCTCAGACTTCTCATCTCCAGTAAAGGAATGAATTTCTGTTGTTTTAAAGACACTCAGTGTGTGCTGATTTGTTACCGCAGCTCTGGGAAACTAACACAATGATCTTTTTACATCGTTACATAAAAAGCATCCTTATTTTTAAAAAATAGCTTCTTGCCAGAAGACACATAATTTGCTACTATGACAGATACTACAGTATTACCGTCCACGGTTTTAACCAATTCGCACTCTTGTCAGCAATATAAGTGCCTGTTTTGCCTTTTTGAAGATCTCTAATATGGCTTTTATTTGCATTTCTCTTACCAAGTGTGGGATTGTGTTTAAGAATCATTTACATTTCTGAAATGCTCATTTCATATTTGTTTCCATTTTATGGTAGGTTATTAATCTTTATTTCTAGTATTTATTTACATATTAGATAGATTAGCTCCTCACCTGTGATATGACTTAGAAACTTTTCCCCCACATTATCCCTTTGCTTTTGACTTGCTTGTGTGTTTTCTCTTTTCACATAATTCATTTTTATGCACTGGTCATTTATTTTGAATCACTATAGGGTTATAATTGGAGAAGGAAATGGCAACCCACTCCAGTATTCTTGCCTGGAGAATTCCATGGACAGAGGAGCCTGGAGGGCTACAGTCTATGGGGTCGCAAAGAGTTGGACATGACTAAGCAAGTAACACGCACATAGGGTTATAATAGAATTCTTCCTTATGTTCTATGGGGTCGCAAAGAGTTGGACATGACTAAGCAAGTAACACGCACATAGGGTTATAATAGAATTCTTCCTTATGTTCATCTAACAATTTCTTAGTCTCATTTTCTATAGAATTTATACTCATATATGCTTCCCTGATGGCTCAGTGGTAAACAATATGTCTGCCAACACAAGAGAGACAGGTTCAATCCCAGGGTCTGAAAGATCCCTGGTGAAGGAAATGACAACCCATTCCAGTATTCTTGACTGGGAAATCCCATGGGCAGAGGAGCCTGGCAGGTTACAGTCCATGGGGTTGCAAAGAGCCAGACATGACTTAGCAACAACAACAATAACAATGCTTGTATATACTGTGAGATATGGCTTCAACTTAATTCTTTTCCCAAATGGCTATCCAATTGTCATGACACTATTTGTTAAGAGTTCATCTTTGGACCTTGATTTGAAATTCCATCTTTATTATATACTAAATAATTGTTTTATCTATTTGGATGTATTCCTGGTATTTCTATTTTGTTCCTCTGATTCTCTGTCTATGCACTTGCCAATATTACATTGCTTTAACTTTTTTTTTTTGCGTTAACTTTTGAAACCATAAAATATATTTTAAAATCTAGTGGTACTAGACCCTCCACCCCATTACTCATTTTATGGTTTTCAGAGCTTTCCTTGCTATACATTGCTTTCCGCCTTTTAACATTCAGAATCATTTTGTCTAGTTCTTTAAAAACTTTTTGGTATTTTTATGAAAATTATATTAAATCGATGCTTTTATAATATTTAGCTGACTTATCTAAGAATATAGTATGTGTTTCCATTTGTTCAACTTTTCCGTATCTTTCAGAACGTTTTACAGTTTTGTTATTGTTTTTGTATGTGCTTAATCGTTCAGTCGTGTCCAACTCTTTGTGACCCCATGGACTGCAGCCCACCAGGCTTCTCTGTCCGTGGGATTCTCCAGGCAAGAATACTGGAGTGGATTGCCGTGTCCTCCTCCAGGGGATCTTCCCCACCCAGGGACTGAACCCAGGCCTCCTGCATTGCAGGTGGATTCTTTACTGTCTGAGCCACCAGGGGAGTCCTGTTTCCGTATGGGCTTGCACATTTCTTGTTAAGTGCATTCCTAGGTTTTAAATATTTTTGCTGCTACTGTAAATAGTAACTTTACTTTCATCATATATTTTATCTGATTATTATTTGTATATGTAAAAGCTGCTCTTTTGAGTTTTCCTGGTTTGTGATTACTTTGATAACAGTAGTTTTAGCTCTTTGGTTTCATTCCACATCTTTTTTGTTAGTGACTGCACTGGCCCCTTTATCCAGCACAGTTTTCTATAATAGTTGTGATAGCAGTCATACTTGTTTTGCATACGATTTTTGATAGAAATACTTCTATTGGTTTCCCTTTAAGCATGACGCTGACTTCTGGGCTGAAAAAGATTTCGTCATGTTAAGCAAATAATCATCCTTTCCCATTTCTCTTGAGTATTTGTAATCAAGAATGATTGTTCAGCTATTTTCCAAATGCTTTTTTGGTGACTATAGATAGGATTATACGATTGTCTCTTAAGGTCTAGTAATGCAGTAAATTATATTAGTATTAGTAGACTGTGTTTCTATTTCTCCTCATAGGTTCTGTAATTTTTGTTTATAAAATTGCAGCAGCATTTTTTGGTGCATGAAAGTTTCTTAATTACATGCTTACTGAGAATTATGCCCATTTAGGGTTAAGAAAGTCTTTTTTTGTGTGTATTGTTCACTGCTTTTTGGTATGAATTCTACCTTTTTTGATATTAAGATCCTGACCCTATTTTTATTTTGGGAAGTCTCCTTCGTATTTATTTTGAAATGTTCCAGATTGTTTAATTTTTTTACACTCCAAACATTATACTTATTTATTTTGGCTGCACTGGGTCTTCATTGTTACGGGTGAGTTTTCTCTAATTTCGGAAAGTGAGGGCTACTTTACAATGGCACTCCACTCCAGTACTCCTGCCTGGAAAATCCTATGGACGGAGGAGCCTGGTAGGCTGCAGTCCATGGGGTTGCTAAGAGTCAGACATGACTGAGCGACTTCACTTTCACTTTTCACTTTCATGCACTGGAGAAGGAAATGACGACCCACTCCAGTGTTCATGCCTGGAGAATCCCGGGGACGGGGAAGCCTGGTGGGCTGCCGTCCATGGGGTCGCACAGAGTCGGACATGCCTGAAGCAACTTAGCAGCAGCAGCAGCAGCAGCAGCAGCAGAGGGCTACTTTATAGTTGCAGTGTGTGCGTCTCTCAGCGTGCTGGCTGCTCGTTGCAGAGCACTGGCTCTAGGGCACACGAGGCTTGGTTGCTCTGCAGCCTGTGTACTCTTCCTGGACCAAGGATTGAACCCACATCCCCTGCACTGGCAGGCGGGCTCTTAACCACTGGACAACAGGGAAGTCCTAGATCATTTTGTTTCAGACCTGTCTTTTGCATAAAACATACAGTTGGGTATTATTTTGTGATCTAATCTGAAAATCTTTCTTTCAATACATAAAGTAAATTTCCATTTATTGATATTCAGATGAGCTTAATATTTGTTCCATTGTATTATTTTATGTATTCTATTTTAGCAGTTTTTAAAATGTCTTGCATTATGTGGCTTGTTTCCTTTGCACATTATGTGGCTTTCTTTCTTTGTAAATATGCCTCTGTGTGTGTATTTTGTCTGATATTAAGAGAGGTTTGTGGGTTTTATTCCCCCTGCTACCTAGTACCCTTACTTAATCTTCCACTACTTTGGACAATATCTACTAATTTCCTACCCTGCAGTGTTAAAAAAAAAAATTAGCATGTTTCTTCCCCCATCCCTCTTCTTTCCTCCAACAAATTTTAGCTGATATTATCTTCTTGTTATATTGTTAAATGTTATTATATTTCTGCTTCTTGGGTCATTGGCCTTAAATGATATCTTTTAATTCTAAACTATTACAGATGAAGAAATTAATGTTCTTACAATAGCTATTTCATTCTCCCTTCTTTCTCCAAGTTTTATTAGTTTCATCATTTCCCTAATACCAGGACATAAAACATTTACACTCTGTTCTGACACCCTGCATTTGCTTTAGTCTTAATTCTAAAGTTAAATATACTCAGCACTTGTAGGCAGCCATCCTTTCCTGGCAATATTTTCAGTCCTATCTCAACAACCTGAAGCTCATCCCTCCACAGTAGGGTTCTTATTGCCACCTGACTGGTGAATTGGGTTTCAGATACCATCCTGAGGGTAAACTTTCTAGAACCTTGCTTGATCTAACTTGTATTCCTGGGAAAGGAACAAGTGAGCCTGAGACAAGAGTTTGTGTACAAGTAGTTTTTTGGGAAGTGACACCAGAAGCAAGTGGACTTCCCCGGTTGGTGAGACAGTAAATAATCCACCAGGAATGCAGGAGAGGCAGGAGATGTGGGTTCAATACTGGGTTGGGAAGATCCCCTACAAGAGAGCATGGCAATCTACTCCAGTATTCTTGCCTAGAGAATTCCATGGACAGAGGAGCCTGACAGGCTACAGTCCAAAGGGTCGCAAAGAGTCAGACATGACTGAAGTGACTGAGCAGGCACGCACGCATGCACACACCAGGAGCAGGAGTGAGAGTCCAGGGAAAGAAGGGACACTCAACACACGTGTGCATTACTGATTGATGATCATTATGTGAAAAGAAAGCTGAGCACCGAAGAATTGATGCTTTTGAACTACGGTGTTGGAGAAGACTCTTAAGAGTCCCTTGGACTGCAAGGAGATTCAACCAGTCCATCCTAAAGGAGATCAGTCCTGGGTGTTCACTGGTAGGACTGATGTTGAAGCTGAAACTCCAAAACTTTGGCCACTTGATGCGAAGAGCTGACTCATTTGAAAAGACCCTGACGCTGGGAAAGATTGAGGGCAGGAGGAGAAGGGGACGACAAAGGATGAGATGGTTGGATGGCAACACCGACTCGATGGACATGGGTTTGGGTGGACTCCGGGAGTTGGTGATGGACAGGGAGGCCTGGCGTGCTGTAGTTCATGGGGTCGCAAAGAGTCGGACACGATTGAGCGACTGAACTGAACTGAACTGACGTGAAAATGGCCCTTGATTTAGAAAGATATTCTGAGGACTGCATTGAATGTGTCATAGAATTGTCTCCCCAAAGGACAGGAGTAAGAATTTCTTCTCCACTGACTGCCATCCCCATTGGTTGAGGTCTTAACTTACTCACATGTCCTGGTTGAGAATCCATGAGCGCTGAGTATACCCACCCTTGAGGGGCATGGCTGTCCACACAAAACAAGCTGAAGCCTGTGGGGAAATACTTGCTCAGATACAGATGGAATTCGAGGTGAAACCAAGAGGGATGCAAGGTGCACAGGCAGCATCTGATGTAATTCATCTTAACTTTCTGAAACTGTGACTTGAATTGTCTCTTCCACTAGCAGGTTTTACTGCTGTGGTTCAATTGCTAAGTTGCGTCTGACTCTCTGCAACCCCATGCACTGCAGCATGCCAGGCTCCTCTGTTCTCCTCTGTCTCATGGAGCTTGCTCAAATTCATGTCCATTGAGTTGGTGATGCTATCTAACTACCTCATTCTCTGCTGCCCTCTTCACTTTTGCCATCCATCTTTCCCAGCATCAGAGTCTTAGTTCTCAGTCAGCTCTTCACATCAGGTGACCCAATGTACTGGAGCTTCAGCTTCAGCACCAGTCATTCCAATAAATATTCAGGGTTGACTTCCTTTAGGGTTGAATAGTTTGATCTCCTTGCAGTCCAAGGGATTTGCATGAGAAATCTCCAGTGACACAATTTGAAAGCATTAGTTCTTCGGTGCCTCCACTCCAGTACTCTTGGCTGGAAAACCCCATGGATGGAGGAGCCTGGTGGGCTGCAGTCCATGGGGTCACAAAGAGTTGGACACAACTGAGCGACTTCCCTTTTACTTTCCACTTTCCTGCATTGGAGAAGGAAATGGCAACCCACTCCAGTGTTCTTGCCTGGAGAATCCCAGGGACGGGGGAGCCTGGTGGACTGCCGTCTATGGGGTCGCACAGAGTCGGACACGACTGAAGTGACTTAGCAGCAGCAGCAGCCTTCTTTATGGTCCAACTCTCACATCTATCCATGACTACTGGAAAAACCATAGCACTGACTATACAGACCTTTGCTGGCAAAATGACGTCACTGCTTTTTAATATGCTGTCTAAGTTTGTCACAGCTTTTCTTTCAAGGAGGAAGTGTCTTTTAATTTCATGGCTGCGGTCATCTCCACAGTGATCTTGGAGCCCAAGAAAATAAAATATGTCACCGTTTCCACTTTTCCCCTTCCTATTTTCCATGAAGTGATGGGACTGGATGCCATGATCTTAGTTTTTTAATGTTGAGTTTCAAGCCAACTTTTTCACTCTCCTCTTTCACCCTCAGAAACTAGGATTACATAATATTTTAAATTTATTTAAAAGTTTAGTTTACTATTATTTGTATGGTAATTTTCAGTTTTATTTTTTACAGTCATAGGATATAGCAGGTAGAATTGTCACTTGTTGAATTTTATTGAGTTTCTATTTGGGCCTTAGTATATGAACAAATTTTGTAAATTTTCCTAAGAATACATAAAAAGAATGAGTATCCTCTCTGTTCTCAGAGCACAAATTTCAACATACTTTTTCATTTCTATTCTTATTATTTGTTCAAATTCTCTATCTCCTGTTCTACTTTTTGTCCTTGCATTAAGGATTGAAACAATGTTTAAGTACTCCTTCTAGAATGTGGTTTTTTCAATTTCTGATTATACATTGCTTTAATGCATTTTCATTAAAGTTAATGGCCCCCATTTTGGAGGTTTGAAGGGTATAATTACCCATAGCTCTCTCTTTTCTAGTTTGTAAACTAATTGGGAAAGATACTCAGAAATCAAATTGAAATGAAATATTAACTTTGTTGTGTACTAAACTGAACTGGAAGATTTAGCTTGGATTTCTGCCAAACTGGGCTTCCCTGGTGGCTCAGATGGTAAAGAATCCACGTGCAATGCAGAAGACAAAGGGTTCAATCCCTGGGTCAGGAAGATCCCCTGGAGAAGGGAGTGGCAATGCACTCTGCTATTCTTGCCTGGAGAATTCCATGGACAGAGGAGCCTGGCAGGGTACAAGTCCATGGGGTTGACAACAGTTGGACAGGACTGAGCAACTAACACTTTCACTTCTAGCCAAATTATTTCCACTACTGACTTCATTTAGTCATTAACTCAGCAGTGACCACAGGACTGGAAAAGGTCAGTTTTCATTCCAATCCCAAAGAAAGGCAATGCCAAAGAATGCTCAAACTACTGCACAATTGCACTCATCTCACACGCTAGTAAAGTAATGCTCAAAATTCTCCAAGCCAGGCTTTAGCAATACGTGAACCGTGAACTTCCTGATGTTCAAGCTGGTTTTAGAAAAGGCAGAGGAACCAGAGATCAAATTGCCAACATCCGCTGGATCATCAGAAAAGCAAGAGAGTTCCAGAAAAACATCTATTTCTGCTTTCTTGACTATGCCAAAGCCTTTGACTGTGTGGATCACAAGAAACTGTGGAAAATTCTGAGAGAGATGGGAATACCAGACCACCTGACCTGACTCTTGAGAAATCTGTATGCAGGTCAGGAATTAACAGTTAGAACTGGACATGGTACAACAGACTAGTTCCAAATAGGAAAAGGAGTGTGTCAAGGCTGTATATTGTCACTCTGCTCATTAAACTTATATGCAGAGCACATCATGAGAAACCCTGGGCTGGAAGAAGCAAAAGCTGGAATCAAGATTGCCAGGAGAAATATCAATAACCTCAGATATGCAGATGACACCACCCTTACAGCAGAAAGTGAAAAGGAATTTAAAAGCCTCTTGATGAAAGTGAAAGAGGAGAGTGAAAAAGTTGGCTTAAAGCTCAACATTCAGAAAACGAAGATCATGGCATCTGGTCCCATCACTTCTTGGGAAATAGATGGGGAAACAATGGAAACAGTGTCAGACTTTATATTTGGGGGGCTCCAAAATCACTGCAGATGGTGACTGCAGCCATGAAATTAAAAGATGCTTACTCCTTGGAAGAAAAGCTATGACCAACCTAGACAGCATATTCAAAAGCAAAGACATTACTTTGCCAACAAGGATCTATCTCGTCAAGGCTATGGTTTTTCCAGTAGTCATGTATGGACGTGAGAGTTGGACTAAAAAGAAAGCTGAGCACTGAAGAATTGATGCTTTTGAATTGTGGTGTTGGAGAAGACTCTTGAGAGTCCCTTGGACTGCAAGGAGATCCAACCAGTCCATCCTAAAAGACATCAGTCCTGAGTGTTCATTGGAAGGACTGATGTTGAAGCTGAAACTCCAATAGTTTGGCCACCTGATGCAAAGAACTGACTCATTGGAAAAGACCCAGATGTTGGGAAAGATTGAAGGCAGGAGGAGAAGGGGACAACAGAGGATGAGATAGTTGGATGACATCACCGTCTCAATGGAGATGAGTCTGAGTGAACTCCAGGAGTTGGTGATGGACAGGTAGGCCTGGTGTGCTGCAGTCCATAGGGTCACAAAGAGTCAGACATAACTGAGCAACTGAACTGAACTGAACTGAATGGAGGAGCCAGTACGTGAAAGGCAGTAGCCCCAGGATTTCTATATTGTTGGGGTGATTTTGTATAGTGCAGTTGGCAGAGCATGGCAGGGAGCAGACCTCAAATCTGGGTCTGCAGAGCAAGCATGCTGTTTCATGTTCATTCTAGTGGCTTCAGTGGGGACATGGCAAGGTTTCCCCAAAGCTGCTCGCTAATGGAATCATTCTATGGTCCAGAGAGATTTCCAAGTGGAACCCATTACAGTTTTAGGTAGGTGGCTCTAAGAAATTGTGCCCAGAGAGGAGTTCATGAGTATACACTGATCCTTGTCTGATTTCACAGATCACAGAAGCCATCCCTTGGAAGGGACATCAGAAAGCAAAGGAGAAAGTCCTTCTGGGAGGCGGGTTGGTTCTATTATAGGGAGGGAGACATGGCATCTCTCCTTCTGGTCATCACTGTGCAATTTTCAATAACATTAACATCTCCCCTTTTCTCCAGATAATTATTTCTACTTTGAGTAAAATATGGGGTGTTGATATCAAGATCTCCAGCTTCTTTATGGCTTGCATTTCTCATGATCTTTGTTTATCCCTTGAATTGGTTTATGCATTCTGTATGATTTTGTTTTTGATAGATTGCTTATAAAAAGCATATAGCTGGATTTCTTTAAAAGCCAGTGTGTTTTCGGTTTTTACACTTACAATTGTCATTATCCACTTTTATTTTACCTCTGTTAAGTAATGCTAGAATTTCTTGGTGCTTTTTCTCCATTATGCTTTCTTTCTCTCTTTATTTGAAAGCTATTCATCCTAATACTTTGCTGTTACTTTAGCATTAAATATGTATGTATGTTTTTATGTCTATGAATATATTTATTTTGTAAATTTTCTTTTTAGCATCAAGAATGAATCTAATCAGTGCAGAATATAAGAATTAGCATACTTTCTTCATTCCTCCTCTTCACTTCCTGCCTTCAATCTTTCCCAGCATCAGGGTCTTTCCAATGAGTCAGTTCTTCCCATCAGGTGGCCAAAGTATGAAGAGGACAAGAGAGGATGATATGGATGGATGGACATGAGTTTGAGCAAGGATCGGGAGTTAGTGATAGACAGGGAAGCCTGGCGTGCTGCAGTCCATGGGGTCGCTTAGAGTTGGACACAACTGAGCGACTGAACTGAACTTCATTCCTCCTTTCCCACTTTTTAGTTTTTTGTTGAAGTATTATATGATTTTAAATTTCTACTGTTATTATTATCTTACTTTATCTTTCAAGACTTTTGCTTAATGTGCATTTAAGTTTAGTAGCCATACTGACAATTATTTAGGCTATTTTATTGGTTTTATTGTTTGCCGACTTTTCTTCTAAATCCTGTCTCTGCTTTTAAATTCTGATTTTTTTGGTGCCTCAAATATTTCCCTACTGCTGCTGCTAAGTTGCTTCAGTCGTGTCCGACTCTGTGTGACCCCATAGACGGCAGCCCACTAGGCTCCCCTGTCCCTGGGATTCACCAGGCAAGAACACTGGAGTGGGTTGCCATTTCCTTCTCCAATGCATGGAAGTGAAAAGTGAAAGCGAAGTTGCTCAGTCGTGTCCGACTCTTAGCAACTCCCATGGACTGCAACTAAGTTACTATAAATACTAAGTTGTTTTAAGAATAGTTGCTAGGACTATATTTTTTACATCAAATTGAAGTGCACTAGCATTTCCCAAATAATGACTGTCATTCTGAATAAGTTTGGGAAATACCAAGGCCAACAAAATTAAGCATGCTTCTTTATTGTAAGCTGCTCAGAGTCTGTACTGTGCAATTATATATTATGAATCTTTACATGGAACACACATCATTTCCAAAACTGAATACCACTCCAATTTTCTTGCTGTTTAGTATTAGAGAGAAGAACTATTATTGTAATTCAAATCTCCTCCCCTTAGTAACTTCTTTTTTTGCCTAGATTTTCTTTCTTTATTACTGAAATAAAAATGTCAACAGGCCATGTTAACTGACGGTGTCTCCTATTTTTCCTGGTACTCAGTGTATCAGACAGTTTAGCATAAGACAGAAACCACTCTAGAGACTTTGAACAGAAAGGATTTAATACTGGGAAGGAAGTGCTTGGGCTTCCCTGGTGGCTCAGATTGTAAAGAATCTCTGTCTCTATCTCCTGCAATGCAAGAGAGCTGGGTTTGATTCCTGGGTTGGGAAGATCCCCTGGAGGAGGACGTAGCAACCCCCTCCAATATTCTTGCCTGCAGAATCCCACAGACAGAGGGGCCTGGAGGGATACAGGCCCATGGGGCATGAAGTCGGACATGACTGAGTGACAAAGCACAGCACATATGAAGTGCTTGCGAAAACAGAAGAACTGGAAGAGTGAGGTCGAGACTGAACGCCTACAACTCACTCCGGAAACACTGCCTGACTCATCACTGCACACAGTCACGGGCTCCCTCTGACTTCAAGAGTGCATCATCAGGGACTTCCCTGGTGGTCCAGGGGTTAAGACTCTGCCTTCCAATACAGGAAGTGTGGTTCGATCCCTGGTTGGGAGCTAAGATCCCACAGGCCTCACAGTCAAAAAATCAAAACATAAACAACAGGAGCAGTACTGTAACAAATTCATAAAGACTTTAAAAACGGCCCACGTTTTAAAAAGAAAGAAAGAAAGAAAGAAAAAACAGCAACAAAGGAATGGGTTATTGCTGCTGCAGTCAGGGAATTAAAAGCTGGTGTTGGAATACTGTCACCTTGATTGCTGGACCCTGGAGCCCAGAGTTCAGTTCCTGCTGCCTCAGCAGTAACTGGAAGCCGCACATAGGGTTTCCACAGTCTTGGCTGCCAGCAGAAAAAAACAAAGTGCCCCAAACTGAGAGAAGGTAGCTTTCACTTCATTGCATCCAGAACCCTAGGTGCATGCAAGTCAGGGAATGTCATGTTTAGCTTTCTAGTCTTTGGAATTCAGTAAACTGCTGGGTCCTGACCTGTGGAATCTTAGACAACCGGGGTGAGCCAGTCTAATGGAGGCCAAATGCCTCCAGGGATTGACCCTGTAACCTGTACAACTGCAGAAAATGTCCTCAGGATTTATTTTCATTCTCTTTATCGGCAGGCTCAGAAAGCAATTCTGTTTGCAGTGCATATTCTGAACCAAAGCTCATTTAGGTAATGGGCCCACTGACCCCTACCAGCTCTTCCTCCCTCATCCTGTCTTGCATGTGTGTGCTCAGTTGCTCAGTTGGGTCCAACTCTGTGCGACCCTATGGACTGCATCCTGCCAGGCTCTTCTGTCCATGGGATTCTCCAGGCAAGAATGGAACAAGTTGCCATTTCCTCCTCCAGGGGATCTTCCCGACCCAGGGATTGAACCCACATCTCCTGTGTCTCCTGCATTGGCAGGATTCTTTACAACGAGCTATCCTGGGAAGGATATCCATCCTATCTCACTGCACTTCCAATCTATCCCAAACTGTTCCTACTCTTCTGATCACCAAAGCAATGCACAAATCCAGCAAAACAGAAGTAAAGTGTGTGAGAATAATTGCCCCATTATCCACAAGAAACATCACGGATGACTCTATAATTGAATGACTATGGTGTTCCGGCAGAAGGTTCCCATATATACAGGACACAATTCTTTATCTAACTGATGTAGTACCCATATCCCATCACTCTGTACTCCCAGCCCAACACAGAGAAGAATCCTAGCAGAATCAGGGCCAGTTTTCCTGAACAGCTAAAAGACCTGTGATGTATTCCTGAACATCCTATAGGAGATCTGAAAAGGTGCACATTTACTCACTGCTTTCATCACCTACCCCTAAAAGCCACAAGAAAATGCTATCCTTTTCAGCCCCAAATTCTTACCAAGACAGTGAACACTTCAAGATACTGTCTCCAGAAAGATCTTAGAGAGGGGAGACCAAGGGGGAGTTACTTTTGATCTCTTCTCATTAGCGTTAGTTCCTTTTTCAGATTGCGTTGTGGAAATCAAGGGCAGGAAAGAAAGTGGATGGGTATACAACAGAAAGCAAAGAGCACTGCTCACACAGTGGAGCCAAGGGTTGTCAGCCAGCCAGTGTCCTCAGACCCAATTATTTCATTTCTGCCTTGGTTTCCTAGCAGCACGGTGAGGATAATAATCTTTGCTCTTCTACTTTGTGGAGTTGCAGTCCATGCCATGTTCAAGCAGGACAACCATACCAAGCAGTATAATAATAATCATTCACAAGATAAGGCAGAGCTGGTTTGTGACAGTGAGAAGAACCACCCACAGTGGTTATGGAGTCAGTAGCATGGGGATTCCCTGGTTGCTCAGACGGTAGAGAGCTTACCTGCAATTCAGGAGACCCAGGTTCTATCTCTGAGCCAGGAAGATCCCCTGGAGAATGGAACAGCAAGCCACTTCAGCACTCTCAGCTGGAGAATTCCAGGGACAGAGGAGCCTGATGGGCTAAGTGCACGGGGTCACACAGTCAGACACAACTGAGCAAGTAACACACATAGTAACTAACCAGCCCCCTCTCTCACCCTCCCTGCTCAGGGCTGCAGGCTCTGAGCTCAGACAGAGTTTAGTGCATAAAACAGAAATTACTGTGTACTTCCCTGGCGGTCCAGTGGCTAAGACTCCATGCTCCCAATGCACAGGGCCTGGTTCAATATCTGGTCAGAAAACTAGTTCCCACTTGTTGCAACTAAAAACTGATTCCACATGCCACAACTAAAAGAGCCTTCATGCTGCAACTAAGACCCAGCAGAGCCAAACAAATAAATATTAAAAGAAAAGGACTGCTTCT
Organism: Ovis aries; assembly: GCF_016772045.2. Lineage (NCBI taxonomy): Eukaryota > Metazoa > Chordata > Mammalia > Artiodactyla > Bovidae > Ovis > Ovis aries. Next base: position 6,361,431 of record NC_056061.1, on the reverse strand, counting down.
GTTCACCGGCCAAGGCACTGAAGGCAGACAGCTTCCGACCCTCAGTTGTACTTAGACTGTTTTTTGGTTAGAAGCATTCTTGCTCACTCGTCCAGAAACCCCCATGAGCAGAAACTCCATCAAGAGTCATTTTGTTTTCCCCTAAGTGGAGGCTTGGTTCCAGAAAAGAATTCTGAAAATGCTGGGAGAAGGCTGCCCACATCCCACCCCACACTGAGATGGGCAGTCAGAATCAGGGAGCTCTGTGATCTGAGTCCTGCCAGCTACTGTGTTGGGTGGTGGTGGTGATATACCCTTAGAAGTACATCTTCAGCACCTACATTAAAACAGCCTCCAAGTTGAAAAGGATAAGTCATAGGAGGAGGGGTTTTTGTGTAACCTCCGGCCCTGGAGATTTAAAGAAATCTATAGTTTCCAGAATCTGCCTTTTCCAAGAGCTATTCGGAAGGGAAACAGAAATGAACATTTAAAGCCCCTTTTAACTCTAGCCTGTGAAGTTCAAATGCATTCTAGGAGGCCCATGAGTCAATGCAGTGCTGTAAGTGAGCCACTGGCTCCTGGTAGCTTCCACACACCTGCTGCTTTGATGATATACCTTTTAGCTTCAGTTGTAGTTTGGGGAACCTGCTAAGAATGACTCTAATTGCCGTAATTCTCCAGTCAAATGAGTCACATCTAATTAAGATGGTACTTGCTCTACTAACCATGGGCTTCCAGGTGGCTCGGTTGGTAAAGAATCTGCCTGCAATGTGAGAAACCTGGATTCGATCCCTGGGTTGGGAACATCCCCTGGAGGAGGGCATGGCAACCCACTCCAGTACTCTTGTTTGGAGAATTCTGATGGAGAGAGGAGCCTGGTGGGCTGCGATCCATGGGGCTGCAAAGAGTCAGACACGACTGGGCGACTAAGCATACACACTTACTACTAACCACAGCCATCTCACCTGAACCGCCCCAAAAGGTGGGGGACAGCCCTGCTGTGGCTGATGGATCATCTTAGCAGATTTTAAATTTCCTTTCATCTTTAACCTCACATATCTTCAGGTGTTTTAATATTCTAATCAATAAGTAGCAAAAAGGATCATGAGAGATTAAATGCTTATGTGGTTTCTTTCATATAATAGGCTCTGTTATTGTAATAGTTGACCTGCTCACATCACAAGGTCAGTGGGAGGCTCAATGCAGTCTTATACTTGGATGTGCTGAGTGCCAACCTCACCGCAATCTTTATTGGCTGACAAAACTGAACATGAAGACTGAAGCAGCAAGTTGTGGAGTGCATTTGTGAGCGAGAGAGCAAGGACCCACTACCCACTCGTGGGTGCACGAGGGAGGTGTGGCCTGGGGAGAGGAGTGCAGTCTGCTTGCCCACTATGATGACAAGGAAGACAATGAAGAGATCAAGCCCTGAGCCTTTGGAGTGGAAGCACTGACTCCAAGACCCTACACTACCAGAGAACTGACCCCAGGGAGTACCAAATATGAGAATTCACACTAAGGAAACCACCTGAATACAAGACCTGGCATCACCTAACCACCAGCAGCACCCTGTACAGGGCACCTCACCTAAACAACAAACAAAACAAAAATACAAACCCAATCATCAGTAGACAGGATTACCACCTCATTCAGCCTTGCCCATCAGAGGAAAAACAAACAAGCAAACAAAAATAAAAAGTCGGCACAAATCTCACCCTATATGAAGCTTACACAAATGACTGGACCAGCCTTAGGAGGGCAGAAACCAAAAGGAAGAAAGAATTCAACCTTGAAGCCTGGGAAAAGGAGACCTCAAATACAACAAGTTTAAAATATATATATATATATATATATATATATATATATATATATATAAAATGAAAAGGCAGAGAAATACTGTATAAATGAAGGAAAAAATTAGAAACACAGAAATCCAAATGACTGAAGAGCAAATAGGCAAAGTACCTGAAAAAGAATTCAGAATCATGATAGTAAAGATGGTCAAAAGCCTTGAAAACAGAATGGAGAAAATGCAAGAATCAATTAACAAAGATCTAGAAGAATTAAAGAATAGACACATAGAAAAAAACAACACAATTACTGAAATTAAAAATACTCTGGAAGGACAGAATATCTGAAGCAGAAGAACGAATTAGTGAGCTGGAAGATAAAATGGTGGAAATAACTTCTGAAGAGCAGAATAAAGGAAAAAGAATGAAAAGAACTGAGGATAGGCTCAGAGACCTCTGGGACAATATCAAATGCACCAACATTTGAATTATAGGAGTCCCAGAAGAAGAGTGAAAAAGAAAAGGTAGGAGAAAATTTTTGAAGAGATTAGAGTTGAAAATTTCCCCAACATGGAAAAGGAAATAGTCACTCAAGTCCAAGAGGTGCAAAGAGTGCCATACAGGATAAACGCAAGGAGAAACATGCCAAGACACATACTAATCAAACTAACAAAAACTAAACACAAAGAAAGAATATTAAAAGCAGCAAGGGAAAAGCAACAACATACAAGGGAAATCCCATATGCTTAACAGTCGATATTTCAACAGAAGCTCTGCAAGCCAGAAGGGAATGGCAGGATATATTTAAAGTACTGAAAGGGAAAAATCTACAACCAAGATTACTGTACCTGGCAAGGATCTCATTCAAAACTGATGAAGAAATAAAAAGCTTTTCAGACAAGCAAACGTTAAGAGAATTCAGTACCACCAAACCGGCTTTACAACTAATGTTAAAAGGACTTATATAGTCAAGAAATACAACAGAAGGAAAAAGATCTACAAAATCAACCCCAAACAATTAAGAAAATGGCAATAGGAACATATATATCAATAAATACTTTAAATGTAAATAGATTCAATGCTCCAACCAAAAGACACAGGCTGGCTGAATGGATACAAAAAATATGTGTCTACAAGAAATCCACTTTAAATCTAAAGACACATATAGACTGAAAGTGAGAGGATGGAAAAATATATTCCATGCAAATGGGAAGCAAAAGAAAGCTGGAGTAGCAATCCTCATATCAGACAAAATAGACTTAAAATGAAGAAGATTATACGAGATAAGGAAGGACACTACATAATGATCAAAGGATCAATCCAAGAGGAAGACATAACAATTGTAAATATCTATGCACCCAACATTGGAGTTCCTCAATACATAAGACAAACACCAAGAGACATAAAAGGAGAAATTGACAGTACCACAATAAAGATAGGAGACTTTAACATCCACTCACACCAATGGACAGATCATCAAAACAGAAAATTAATAAGGAAACACAAGTCTTAAATGATACATTAGATGAGATGGATCTCATTGATATATTCAGGACATTCCATCCAAATGCAAAAGAATACATGTTCTTCTCAAGTGCATATGGAACATTCTCCAGGATAGACCACATCTTGGGTCACAAATCAAACCTCAGTAAATTTTAAAAAGTTGAAATCATATCAAGTATCTTCTCTGACTACAATGCAAGAAAAAACCTGTAAGAAACACAAACACATGGAGATTAAATAATACATTTCTAAATAACCAACAGGTTACTGAAGAAATCAAAAGAGAAATTTTTAAAAAAGTCTAGAAAGAAATGACAATGAAAACATGACAACTCAAAACCTACGGGATGCAGCAAAAGCAGTTCTAAGAGGGAAGTTTATATCAATACAATCCTACCTCAAGAAACAAGAAAAACATCAAATAGACAACTTCACTTTACACCTAAAACAATTGGAAAAAGAACAACAACAACAAAAAAAAACCCCCAACATTAGTAGAAGGAAAGAAATCACAAAGATCTGAGCAGAAATAAAAGAAAAAGAAATGAAAGAAACAATAGTAAAGATTAATAAAACTAAAAGCTGGTTCTTTGAGATGATAAGCAAAATTGACAAGCCTTTGGCCAGACTCAAGAAAAAAAGAGAAAAGAAATCAACAAAATTAGAAATGGAAAAGGAGAGGTTACAAAAGATAATGCAGAAATAAAAAGGATTATAAGAGATTATTATGAACAACTATATGGCAATGAAATGGATAACCTAGAAGAAATGGACAGGTTCTTAGAAAAGTTCAATCTTCTAAGACTGAACCAGGAAGAAATAGAAATTATGAACAACCCAATTACAGGCACTGAAATTGAAACCATGATCAAAAATCTCCCCAAAAACAAAAGCCCAGGACCAGACGGCTTCACAGGAGAATTCTATCAAACATTCGGAGAAGAGCTAATGCCTATCCTTCTAAAACTCTTTCAAAAATTGCAGAGGAAGGAACACTTCCAAACTCATTCTACAAGGCCACCATCACCCTGATACCAAAACTAGACAAAGACACACACAAAAAAGAAAACTACAGACCAGCATCCCTGATGAACATAGATGCAAAAATCCTCAACAAAATTTCAGAAAAACAGAATTCAGCAACATACCAAAAAGCTCGTACACCATGATCAAGTTGGGTTTATTCCAGGGATGCAAGGATTCTTCAATAAACGGCAATCAATCATGAAAGATAAAAAACATATGATACACTCAATAGATGCAGAAAAAGCCTTTGACAAAATTCAGCACCCACTTATGATTAAAACTCTTCAAAAAATGGGCATGGAAGGAACCTACCTCAACATAGTAAAGGCCATATATAAGCCTACAGCAAACATTTTCTCAATGGTGAAAACCTGAAAGCATTCCCCCTAAGATCAGGAACAAGACAAGGGTGCCTACTTTCCCCACTATTATTCAATATAGTTCTGGAAGTCCTATCTACAGCAATCAGAGAAGAAAAAGAAACAAAGGAATCCAGACTGGAAAAGAAGGAGTAAAGCTCTCACTATTTGCAGATGACATGATACTATTGTACATAGAAAACCCTAAAGATAGTATCAGAAAATTAGAGCTAATCAGCAAACTTAGCAAAGTTGCAGGATACAAAATCAATACACAGAAATCACTTGCATTTCTCTATACTAACAATGAAAATTCAGAAAGTGAAATTAAGGAATCAATCCCATTCACCACTGCAACAACAAGAATTAAATATCTAGGAATAAACTTACCTAAGGAGGCAACAGAACTACACACAGAAAATTATAAGGCACTAGTGAAAGAAATCGAAGACTACCTAAACAGATGGAGAGAGATTCCATGTTCCTGGGTAGGAAGAATCAGTATTGTGAAAATGACTATACCACCAAACACAATCTACAGATTCCACCCGATCCCTATCAAATTACCAATGGCATTTTTCAAAGAACTAGGACAAAGAATTTCACAATTCATATGGAAACACAAAAGACCACCAAGAACCAAAGCAGTCTTGAGCAAGAAGAATGGAGCTGGAGGGATTATACTACAGATTATACTACAAAGCTACAGTCGTCAAGACAGTATGGTACTGGCACAAAAACAGAAACATAGACCAATGGAACAAGATAGAAAGTCCAGAAATAAACCCATGCACCTATGGGTACCTTATTTTTGACATAGGAGGCAAGAATATACAATGGGGCAGAGACAGCCTCTTCAATAAATGGTGCTCGGAAAACTGGACAGCTATATGTAAAAGAATGAAATTAGAACACTTTGTACACAAAGATAAACTCAAAATGTATTAAAGACCTAAATGTAAGACCAGAAACTATAAAACTCTTAGAGGAAAGCATAGGCAGAATACTTAATGACATAAATCAAAGCAAGATCCTCTATGACCCACCTCCTAGAATAACGGAAATAAAAATAAAAGTATACAAGCGGGACCTGATTAAACTTAAAAGCTTTTGCACAGCAAAGGAAACTATAAACAAGGTGAAATGACAACCGTCAGAATGGGAGAAAATAATAGCAAATGAAACAATGGACAAAGGATTAATTTCCAAGATATACAAGCAGTTTATACAACTCAATACCAGAAAAACAAACAACCCAACTAAATAGTGGGAAAAACACCTAAACAGACATTTCTCCAAAGACATACAGATGGCTAACAAACACATGAAAAGATGCTCAATATCGCTCATTATTAGAGAAATGCAAATCAAAACTACAATGAGATATCACCTCACACTGGTCAGAATGGCCATCATCAAAAAGTCTACAAACAATAAATGCTGGAGAGAGTGTGGAGAAAAGGGAATGCTCTTGCACTCTTGGTGGGAATGTAAATTGATACAGCCACTATGGAAGACGGTATGGAGATTCCTTTAAAAACTAGGAATAAAACCATCATATGACCCAGCAATCCCACTTGTAGGCATACACCCTGAGGAAACCAAAATTGAAAGAGACACATGCATCCCATTGTTCACTGCAGCACTATTTACAATAGCTAGAACATGGAAGCAACCTAGACATCCATAGGCAGATGAATGGATAAAGAAATTTTGGTACATATACACAAAGAAATATTACTCAGCCATAAAAGGGAACGCCTTTGAGTCAGTTCTAATAGATGGATGAACCTAGAACCTATTATACAGAGTGAAGTGAGTCACAAAGAGAAAAATAAATATTGTATTCTAACGCATTTATATGGAATCTGGAAAAATGATACTGAAGATTTACTCTCAGGGCAACAGTGGAGAAACAGGACATAGCGAATAGACTTGTGGATACGGGGAGAGGGGAGGAGAGGTTGAAGCATATGGAAAGAGTAACATGGAACTTACATCACCATATGTAAAACAGACAGCCAACGGGAATTTGCTGTATGGCTAAGAAACTCAAACGGGCTCTGTATCAATCTAGAGGGGTGGGATAGGGAGGGAGATGGGGGGAAGCTCAAAAGGGAGGGGATATAGGTACACCTATGGCTGATTCAGGTTAAGGTTTGACAGAAAACAACAAAATTCTATAAAGCTATTATCCTTCAATAAAAAATAAATTTAAAAAAGAGACTGAAGCAAAGTTTTCAAAACACACATAACGCTCTCTATGTGTAGTTTTGGCCACAGAAGAAATGAAATATTTTGAACTTTATCTTCAGCCATCTCAGAGTGACAATAACCTGCTTCAGCAATTTATATCTGGGATTCACATCTCCTGTACTTATCAACTTTTAATGTCTCTAGGGCAGACATTAATCTCCAAAGCTTATCCCACTCCTAATCAATAGTAACAATACAAAATTGTGCCCAATATTTCTTGTAACATTATCAAGTCATTTGTGACTAATTCCCTGTGTATCATGCAAGATAGAGGAAAGATGAAAAATTAAATCACAAAATTAGATGGACAGATACAAATCCATAAATGTTTCGTATCACTATTTTCTTTTAATTTATGTGTGTTTTAACCAGACAAGACTGCCTGTCCCCTTTGAATTCAGCTGATTCGGCTGCCTTTCCAATATACAGGTTCTACGAGTTGGCCCAGGGCAAAAAGCTGATGAGGCTTCCTTGGAACTCAGTCTTATATACTTTTTCCTTTTAGATAGCACACCTTCCCACCCGAGACATATACCTGGATTCCCTGCAGAAACTGTCACTTTTTCCTTTTCCGGGAACCTTCCACCAGGATGGTGACAACAGATCACGGTGGGCAGAAGAATGGTCTGTCTGCTCCAACAGTCCCAAATTGGGGTGGGCAGCTCCCTAAGACACTTATGACAAGGGCTGGCCTGCATTTTTTTTTATAATTTTGAATTCAGTTTTGGATTTACAATTGACTAACATTTTAGCAGAATGGCTGCTGAATTAAACCTGGATATGGAATGTACCTCACATGGATTTCCTTTAGAGGGCACTATTGATTCTCTGGAACCATGGAAACCTTCACATTTCCTTGGTAAAGTTGGCCAATTCTGAAATCATATTGGGTTTCATATCTACTCATGCAGAGAATAGTAGTACGATACTCATTACCAAATATATACTTTCAAAAGATTGTCCATATACAGAACATTTCAGAAGCTAAACCAGAAAACTGGTTGTTAGGAGAAGTCATCAATATAACACATATAGTTCTATATTTGGAAACATCAACTGGTCTATTTGCTTTTGAAAATCCTTTAAATGGAAATTTCCTTTTATCTGGTGATGGGAAGCAATCAATTCAGTCTTTTGTTTAGGAAGACAAATTAGCACCATTTTGGAAACTAATGTTTCATTCTAGAAATGGATAATTATTAACATTTTTGGAAGAAACCATATTTACGGTATTTTTATTCAGATATTTATTAAAGACTGGAGATAAGTTTACTCAGATTTGTTCTTCAAATTTCTTGTGTTTCATAGCCTCTGCCAGTTCACAGACTTTTGATAAAGGCCACAATGAAAATTTTTCTTTTCTTTTTTCATTCTTTAAAGTGAACAGAAATAGAAATTTGTAAGCTAGTTCATTGCAGTCTATAATTTCAAAATAATAGGAAATTGAAAATAGTTCAAAGCTCAGAAACACAATTTTTCAGACTATAAAATACATTCATGCCACCGTCTACCAGAGTTCACTTACCTTTCATAGCCTAAGATACTGTTTCAACACATGGGCCTTGTATAGTAATTTTTCACTACTTTACCAATATTCTGGGATAGTAATGGGTAGTAATTCCACAAGTGTTTTGCAAAAAATAAATAAATAAAAATGTCATTCATGTATGTAATAAAAATAAGAGAAAAAGTGGTAGATCTTCAAAATTTAAATGTAAGTTCATCAGACCAGCCTTTAAGACTCTTCCCAGGATGGCTCTAGTCTGTCTTCCCGGCCTCAGCTTTCCCTACCAGTAACCTAAATTCCCAGCAAAATGCACCACCTACTATTACCTGGACATGCATGCTTTTCCATATTGCTGCCTTTATTTACCCAGAGTCTTTCACTAGAAATGTATTCTCTCTTTCAACTGCCACCCCAGACCCAACAGAAGTCCAGTCCTTCCAGTGCCACTTTGAATACCCCCAACTGAACGAAAGGTTGCCTAACTGACTCAGTGGTAAAGAAATCTGCTTGCAATGCAAGCAGTTCAATCCCTGGGTTCGATTGCTGGGTCGGGAAGATCCTCTGGAGAAGGAAACAGCAACCCACTCCAGTTTCCTTGCCTGGGAAATTCACGGACAGAGGAGCCTGCTGGGCTACAGTCCATTGGGTCGCAAAGAGTCAGATGCGACTTAAGCGACTGAACAAGAACAGCAGTTGAAACGAGCTCCCTTCAGAAGTGGTCTACCCATCCTGTGAATTTCCTTGGCTAGTCGGGTATCATCTCCATGTGAGATTTCCATCAATTCTTTGTATTTAAGTGGTTTAGGTGGTCAATTCCTCACTTTTCTAAACTCCAAATTTTTCAGAGTTCATTTCAGGATCTGTATCAAACTAAGTGTCCAACATGAGGTAAAGACTCACTACAGTAAGTCCCCTACACATTAACCTTCAAGTTTTGAACTTTCAAAGACAGAAACATGTGTTGGCATATCCAATCCTGTAAATTAGTTCACATGCCTGGCGTACAATGTCACAGGAGCACATCGTCTACAAGTAGCTGTACTTCTGGGTACTTTACTGTACAGAACTGTATAGAGTACAGTATCAAGCCCAGGATGTCTGGAAGCAAGCGTAAAAGCAAGGCAATATAACTTATACTGCTAAGAAGCGCCAAGTGGTAACAATGGAAACAAAAGTAAAAAAAAAAAAAATTTGAGAGAATGGGGCAAGGCAAAAAGATGGTAGACATTTCTCATTCTTATAACATGAATCATTCAACCATCAGCAGCACAATTCTAAGGAACAAGGACAAGATCATGGAACACGTGAAGTCCGCTGTGCCGATAATGTTGACAATAATATCAAAGAAACGTGGAAAATCAAGGAGATGAAGAAACTTCTCAATGTGTGGAGGCAGGATCAACATCAGAGTTGAGTCTTGCTCAGATTAATGCTGATTCAAGAGAAAGCTAAAAGTCTCTGAAGATCTGAAGAAGAGGCATGGAGAAGAATCAGAGGGTTTATCCTTGAATGCCAGTCGTGGCAGGTTTTATGGGTTCAAGGCTAGAGTCAACCTTCACAATGTAAAAGTAAGTGGCAAGGTAATGAGTGCTGATATGGTAGATGCCGGGAATTTCCTGAACTGCGTTAAGAAATTATTGACGAAGGCATGTATTTATTTACCTGAGCAGGTTTTAGTACAGATGAGACAGGACTGCACTGGAAGAGGATGTCAGACTGAAGTTACATCAGTAAGGAAGAAAAGTTGATACCAGGCTATAAAACAGCAAAGGATAGGCTAACTCTGTTGTTTGGTGGCAATGCTTCTGGTGCTATGAAGCTGAAGCCTCTCTTAGTTTATCATTCAGAGAACCCAAGAGCCCTTAGAAACATAGCCAAGGGCTCTCTTCCTGTTGTGTGAAGCATAACCCCACAGCCTGAGTTGTTGTTTAGTCACTAAATCGTGCCTGTTTGTGACCCCATGGAGTGCAGCCCGCCAGGCTCTTCTGTCCATGGGATTTCCCAGGCAAGAATACTGGCGTGGGTTGTCTTTTCCTTCTCAGGGGATCTTCCTGACCCAGGGAACCCATGTCTCCTGCATTGGCGGGTGGATTCTTTACTGCTGAGCCACCAGGGAAGCCTCAAGCCTGGATTACACAGGCCATTTTCCAGGACTGGTTTTCTACCACTTTATCCTGGAGATAGAGAAATATTACTTGGAGAAGGACATCCCATTCAACATTCTTTTGCTGTGTGACAGTGCTCTGGGCCACCTCCATCCACAGATGACTTTCATCCCAATGTCAAAATAGTGCATCTGACACTAAATACCACGTCACTTCTCCAAGCTATGGAGCAGGGAATTACAGCGACTTTCAAAAATTATTATTTACGTCACACTTTTTGTCAGGCAGTAAAGGCGAGTAATGAATCAGGAACAACCTTGTGACAATTTTGGAAGGACTAAAACATCTGCAAGGCCATGAAAGACATTGACTTTGTTTGGTGTGAGGTCATGGCTATCATCAAAGAACTTTTGCCTGAGTTTGTTCACAATTTTCATGGAATTGAGGAGGTGGAGGAGGAGTTCAAAGAGGTCTTCAGCAACTTCATGACCCTCAGCGAGAAGCTGGAGCTAGATCTGCCAGAAGACAACATCACTGAAGTCCTTGCTGTGAACATGAGGAGCTTACGAATGAAGACCTGATGCAATTGGAGGCCCAGAGAAAGGATGAGGAGAGACAAGAGAAAGAAGTAAGTGAAGATCTGGGGAGATCCGTGTTGCAGGAAATGACAAGGGGAAGTGCTGTTAGATTTCTTTATTTGCGGAAGAGCTGTTAGATTTTGAGGCACAGAACCCGTAAAATGGTACAGGAAGGTTGCAGCAGCCATTCGGAATGAATCATGACATGGAGGAGGAAATGGCTACCCATGCCAGTATTGTTGCCTGGAAAATTCCACGGACAGGGGAGCCTGGCGGGCTACAGTCCATGGGGTCTCAAAAAGTTGGACACGACTGGATGGCCAAACAACAACAACGAGGGCGCTTGGACGCCGTGTCTGCTCTGGATGACCTGTTTTAAGAGGCATGCCAACAATTCAACAACCTCCAGATAAGTGTGTCAGGGCCATGGAAAGGTCAGGAAACTGTAAAAAAAAAAAAAAAAAAGATCAAATAAACTGGGGATGTTACACTGAAGGAAAGAAGATTTAGGGAGAAGGAGGAGTCTTTAAATAACTAAAAAGCAGTGATGTGTAAGGAATTGGATCTACTCTACCTGTCTCCCGAGGGCAGAGGGGGCCCCAGCTAGTGGAACCTATAGGGAGGCAGGTAGGAGTTTCAGTTAAGAGAGAATTCCCAAATATTTGGATCAGTCTGTAAACAGAATGAGTTATCCGGTAACTTAATGAGTCACTGAACTCAATGACCTCAAAGTCCCTTCAACTCTAAGATTTAAGGATTTATCATCTTTCAAATCTTGTCTAGTTCATGCAGAGAGATCACTACTAATCTGGTGTAAATAGCCTTTCAGGGTTTTCAAGGCGTGTTTATCTGTATTTTGTTTTTAATTTTCATTTATTTCTTTTCAGCTGCACTGGGTCTTCACTGCTGTGCACCGGCTGCTCTCCAGTTGCCGTGTGTCGGCTCCTCATTGCGGTGGCTTCTCTTGTTGGAGAGCGTGGGCTCAGTAGTTGTGGTGTATGGGCTGAGCTGCCCTCAAGGTGTGCGGGATCTTCCTGGACCAGGGATCAACCCCATGCCCCTGCGTTGGTAGGCAGATTCTTAACCATTGGACCACCAGGGAAGTCCTGTATGTATTATTTATTCATATTTTATGTATTTTATCTTTATAAAATAAGACCTGTTCTGTGTATGCTGATTATAATCTGATTTTTTCTCTGAACCTATACTAAATATTTTTCTGCATTATTACATGATGTGGATGCTATACAACTATGCAACCAGCCCCCTATTCTGGAATGCTTACATTGTATCCAATTTTTAAATGATTACAAATAATCATGTAATGACTCTTTCTATGTTCTCTTCAGTGAGAAGGAACTCATCTTTAAGGAGAAGAGGTCTCATGACTATATCAAACAAACCAAGATTCAAGCCAAATAAGAGAGCTTACTCTTGTCCCTGGAGAAGGAAATGGAAACCACTCCAGTATTTCCTGGAAAATTCCATGGACAGAGGAACCTGGCGGCTACTGTCCATGGGGTCACAGAGTCGGCCACAACTGAGCACATCAGCTTGACATTTTAAAAGCATCTAATTTTCCTTAGCCTGGGAACATTTTGAAGTAGGAATTCTGGCTCTTAAGTGTTCTGTGCAGCAGGGAACACACCAATCATTGTGTATGATTTTACATTTTTCCATTTATAAAATTGTCCGCTTCATGTTAAAATTGCCTCAGGGTTTGAGTACAAACTACAAAACATTTAATTAAAATATATAAAGCAGAACACCAGAATGGTAGCAAAATCAATGTTAATGACAATATGAAAATACAATAGTGATTTTTGAGAACATCAGAGAAAACCCTAGGTTAGTTTTTAAAATACAGGATAAGAAGTATTTCAAATTACAGTTTCAAGTAATAAGATAAAGTACCACACATGACCGCCTTAGATACAAATTGCATTATATTTAAATACTGCTGTTTACATTCCCTATTTATTTCATTTCACAATTCTGATATAAGAGCACTGGAAGCAACACACTTAAATCAAGAGGGTTTTTTGCCCCAAGATAAAAAAGCAGATGTGGGTAGGTACGAGCACATTTGAAAGGGCGTCCTTTGGCAAATAATGATCATTTCTCTCAATTCAAGCCCTCTTATTTTTGTGCTGTTTGATTTTGTTAGATAAGTGCTTATGGAAACATTTTATTTGCAAATAAAACCCTTTAGCATTTATAATGTAGGCCTAAACCCAAAGCTGAGCCAAATCTATTTTTTTCTAAGAACTAAAAAGAAATATTTAAGGCAGGCAACCCTCATGGAAATCTCTAGAGATGTTTAGGCAAGCCTGAAGATGAGCTATGATTCAAAGTGGTGGCTGATCTAGGAAGGAAACAGCTCCCCATTATTGGAGAAGGCTTTCTCAGGGCCAAGCATTCTCTGAAGGATGACCAAGAAAGGAATCGGAAGTAAAACAAAAAGACCCCTGGGAGGATTTTAAAGGGAACTGTCTCAAGGCTTTGAGGCAGCCTGACCTGAATCACAGTCACTTTTTTTGCGGTAACTTTTTTTTTTTTTAAGATATCTCATTGAGAATATATGGCCCCAGAATAAGTCTTCAACACTCCATCCCTGGAGAGAGGGGTGGTCCCTATGTTACCAAGGAAATCAGACTTTTAGTCCTTGGCCCCCAAGGTAAATTTTGTTGTAATTTCCCAAGTTAGTAGAACTTGCAGATACCATTCTCCAGGGACCTGGCACCGTGAGATCTGCCCAGTGCCCTCCATGGAGCTCATCAAGCCAAGGATAAAGACATGTCACTGACCCTGTTCTCATTTCTTGCAGTCCAGTCACTACTGACTGTAGCCTGATCTGACAGCAGCTATGAAGAGGGGGTTCGGGACACAGACTGTTTTGAACCTTAAAAGATTTGGGGAAAGGGAAAAGGAAGGGACAGAAATATGAGGTAGAAGGGAAAAAATGGGCAAGAGAGTGTGACTTCAGTGTGTGGTAAAGAATTAACCATACCCAAAGGGAGGTCTGGCTTTTCCCCTTGGGAGGGGACCTCTGAACCCTTGAAATGTTGTGTATGATCAAAGTGTCTGATGGCCACTGTCCAACAATGTGGCTCTCAGGGTGGAGGCTTTGGGTCATGTGGTACAAGTGAGACCTCCGGAGGGGCTAGATACTGAAGTCAGCAATGTGGGGGGCCATTCAGGTCTATATAACTGAGCTCTAATAAAAACTCTGGACACGAAGCTTTCGGTGAGCTTTGCTGGTTGGCGTGCTGCGGTCCACGGGGTCCCAAAGCTTCGGACACAACCGAGAAACTGAACAACAATATTTGTGCTCATTGTTTCACATTGTTCCAGGGAAAGTTAACACGTTGCACACCCCAGTTGGAAACTCCGGGTTCAGACCTCTTCTGGACTCTGCCCCATGCATCTCCTCCCTTGGCTCACTTTCATCTGTATCGTTTCACTGTGATACATTATCACTCTGGTTTAACACGGACAATAGCTTTCAGTAAGTTCTGTGAAACTTTCTGGCAAAGTATTGAAACTGAAGTTGGCCTTGGGTCCCCCCAACCTTGCACTTGGGGGTCAGTATGAGGGTGGTCTTTTGGTCAGCTCCCTAGCTCTGCACTTGGCAACCCTACAGCTCCCCACCTGTGACCTGTCATCCCCTCTTTGGCCCCCATCCTCCCAGTCTATACCCCAGCACGTCCACTGCTACATAAGATCGCCCACCAAAATATTTCTCAACCTTCCATTACGCCCCCTCCAGGAGGAACCAGCTGTCCCAGTCTGGCTGTTCCCCCTCCAGTTTCCCTCCCACATGGATATACCGTCTTGGTATAATTTGGGGGGCAGGGTAATTTTAAAAATCTTTTTATTTTGTATTGGCATATAGAGGATGAGATGGTTGGATGGCATTGCTGACTCAATGGACATGAGATTGGGTAAGCTCCGAGAGTTGGTGATGGACAGGGAGGCCTGGCATGCTGCAGTCCATGGGGTCACAAAGAGTTGGACACAACTGAGCGACTGAACTGAACTGAATAGCTAATTAACAAGGTTGTGACAGCTTCAGGTGGACAGCAAAGGGACTCAGCCACACACATACATGGATCCATTACCCGCTAAATCCCCTCCCAGCCAGGCTGTCACATAACGAGCAGAGTTCCCTGTGCTATACAGTAGGTTCTTGTTGGTTACCCATTTGGGTGAACATACTATCTTTTCTCAGGCTGCTTCCCTTCCTTGACTGTCCTTTTCCCCTCATTCAAATCCTACCCGGATGAACATTCAAAAAGAGAGGGAGAACAGCTACGATGTTTTGGAAAGCTTGCTTGAAATCAAGGTCAATTATAAACTAGTAGAACCCAAGGAGGGATGATATTCTACAGTGGAAGGTAAGAAAATAGAAACAATACTGGGTATCACCAGAATCCGAGCCACAAAATTCTTCATCTGTTTCTCAGAGGGACTATAACGTGCCGATACTTTAGTCTACTAAGGAGCCTCGCTATCCCAGCGAAAAATGCCACGATTAGTGCTGTGTGCTCACCAGTGTCTTCCTCACACCCAGGCAGCAGCGGAATGTTTGGGACTTGAACATTCAGCCTGTTCCAGGTTGATGATATTTCTGATTTGAGGGTTCTCTGTGGGTTTGATTGAAACATTATTGGTCCCACTCCCAATTTTCTGAATGTATTCTTTTTCTTTGTGCAGATATAGGGAATAAAGTAAAAATACAGTTACACTGCATTGCTGGTGACTCGGACAGTAAAGAATCTGCCTGCAATGCGGGAGACCTGGGTTTGATCCCTGGGTCAGGAAGATCCCCTGGAAAGGGGGAATGCCTACCCTCTCCAGTATTCTTGCCTGGAGAACCCCCTGGACAGAGGAGCCTGGCGGGCTACAGTGTATGGGGTTGCAGAGTTGGACACAACTCAGCAACTAACATACACAGTTTTAACCCAACAGCACCAAAACATAGAGACACAAATGACCTAGAACCGTCACAGCTTTTGAGTTGCTGAAAAGACCGCTATGATATTTCTTTGGTTACCTGTATAATATGCACAGCCATTTCCCTAGGGCTCAGGTGGGGCTGGTGGCATCAGAGATTGGTCATTTAAAGAACAGAAGATACATACATCTCGCTTAAATCTACACCTTACTACAAGTTATCTATAAGGGTTTTATCATGTGATTTATGTTATAAATATAATAGTAGAGTAACAAAATGGATAATCACTCAAAAAGGTCCTTTTGAAACATTCCATGCCAGGCTTGCTTTCAGTTCTGTAGTAAACGACCTTGTTCCATCTCTGCACTTGTTTGTCCACAAACAAAGAATCTCTATGACATTAAAAAAAAAAACAAAACCTGTTTCACCTCTCTGGGGAAATAACGTTCTTAAAATGTCATGTCCTGACTTTAGTGGGATGTTTACAGATTTTTCCTGCTGCCCATTTATCTCAATATAGACGAGGGGGCGAGACATCTGAAAAGAGCGGGTTACTTGGCCTTGGACCCACTGAGAGTTCTGGTGGTAGCCCTGCCCTTGTGTTTAGGAAAACCCCAGTTCTTCTGCTTTGGGGAGGAGGCTTTACAGGTTTCCCACCTCTTTTCATTTCGGAGCTGCTCCAAAGTTCACATGTCCTTAGGCAACTGTCAGGTTTCTCAGATAATGTGTGAATAGCTGTCAGCTTTTTGCTAAGCTCACCACTGCCTCAAACACAGTTCAGCTGCTCCTTTCTCTCAAGCGGAGTCTTTCTAGCATCTTTCTTTCCTCCTCCATCGACATCAGTTGCCCTCTTCATCCCCCTGCACCTGCCTAGCCTCTTTCACACCTTTGACACCCAGATAATGTTTTCTCTTTGCCTCATCTCCCCAGCCTAGCGCCCCAGTAACCTCCTCCATCAGGAAGGCCTCTCTGCAAAAACTCCTTCCAGTTTCAATTTCTCACCTCTCTGACCTCCAAAGGAACTCAAGTATTCACACACTCATAAAGTGTTTAGTTGGAAGGGACTTGGGAGGCTTTTCAATTCAGCCTCCCTCTGAACGCAGAACTCACTCTGTGTCTGAACTGGGAGGAAATCACAGCCGGCTGGTGTGCCTCTGGTTGGCTGTCCCTTTAGGAGTGTTCCCTTACCCTGAGCAATGGCTGCTACCTTCTGCCTCGGTCTGTCCCCTACAGCAAAATCAAATTCAACAAAGTCACACTTCAGGCAGGGTTTTTATTTTAAAGTAAGCAGATGAGTTTAGTGTGACCCTTGAAAATCTCAGTCATCACTCAGAAATAAATGATAGTAAATCATTTCTGAATGATAGTGTACATAGTACCATCATTGAGAAAATCCATCATGGCCTGTCTTCCCTCCATTCTGGGGACGGATTTCAATTTTTTTGGCTGAACAGAGGCTGCAGTCGTTGACTTGCAATTAAAGGTCATATATATAAAACGCTTAAAAAAAAAACAATTACCATCACATTGATAAGAGAGACTGACAAGACACCTGAAACCAGTCAAAATGATTCTAGTATACATTTCCTCCAGGACACATCTATTCCGTCATATATGATGGAAGTGGAAGTGCTAGTCGCTCAGTCGTGTCCGACTCCTTGGGACCCCATGGACTGTGGCCCGCCAGCCTCCTCTGTCCATGGAATTCTCCAGGCAAGAATACTGGAGTGGGTAGCCATTCTCTTCTCCAGGGGATCTTCCTGACCCAAGGGGGATTCAACCTAGAGTCTCCTGCATTGCAGGCAGATTCTTTACCATCTGAGTCACCAGGGAAGCTCCATACATACAAACACATAAACACACATATTTAATTTTTCTTTCTTTCATTTTTTTACCTTTTTGGCCATGCCACGCGGCATGAGGGGTCCTATTTCCCCGACCAGGGATTGGACCCACACCCTCTGCAGTAGAAGCTGGAGTGCCAGAGAAGTCCCCAGCTTCACATACTTAAAGGTAAGCCTCCCCAGTTATTTGCGTTGCTTCTGTCACTTTGATGATCCTCCCGGCCTCTCCCTACTCCCCAGTGTCTTTGTTCTTTTACCAGACAGCTCTGATGTTGATGTTGTAAACCTTCTGGGTTTTCTGAGAAACAATATAGCTTCACGTTTAGAAATTTTGAGTTCCGGTGAGAGGGGAGCAACCGAAAAAGACAGACAGACTGGGAGGCAGAGAGACAGGCAAAGTATTATACCTGGAGTTCAGGCAAGAGATCAGAAAAGAAAACCCAAACATTTCGAACCATGCTTAGGAAGGTGACTATCTTGGCTTCCCAATGAGATTATATACATTCCAGAGGCAGGACTGCTCCACATATTTCTCCGAAGCTTCACATCAGGAGAACAGCTCAGCAAGAACTAAACATATATGTGCTTGATTACCAGTCAATCCAAGTTCTAGGAAGCCCCGAATAAAAACACAAGTAATTTAGAAAAGAAGGGGCTACTGTTGAGCGTATTACATTCTTATGCACAAGAGAATCACTTTCGTCTCTACTGGCCTCTAGACAGGGCTTCCCAGGTGGTGCCAGTGGTAAAGAACCTGCCTGCCAATGCAGGAGACATAAGAGTCACAGGTTTGATCCCTGGGTTGGGAAGATCCCTAGAGAAGGGCATGGCAACCCACTCCAGTATTCTCACCTGGAGAATCCCATGGACGGAGGAGCCTGGTGGGCTACAGTCCATAGAGTCACAGAGTTGGTCACAACTGAGGTGACTTAGCACACACATACACACCTCTAGACAGGCCTGCACACATACGTGCTCCCTGCACAGCCCTTGAAAGCAGGTCGGTGCAGAATCCCTCCGATGCAGGGAAGAGGACAAGTTGGGGGGGCGGTGTGCTCTCCACTCCACCTCCAGCAAAACAGCCCTCTTTTCAATCTATTCACACAGAGCCTTTTGGTAAGAATTTCTTTGACAAAAGCATTTGCAAGAAGTAGCATCTGGAAGATGACGATGAGGAAGAAGGAGGATAAGAAGGAGGGAAGAAAGAGGAGAAGAAGGAAGGGGAGGAATGGGGAGGAAAGGGAAGAGGTTATAACCACTGCTCCAGCCTCCAGGAGAAGACCAATATGAAAGCCATCTGGGCAAAAGAAATCTCAGGCTGAGGCTGTCCAAGTCCTTATTCCCAGGGTTAATAGCTAAAGGATATTCAGTCCACCTCTTGCTTCGACTATGCTCACTTCAGTTCAGTTGCTCAGTCGTGTCTGACTCTTTGCGACCCCATGGACTGCAGCACACCAGGCCTCCTGTCCATCACCAACTCCTGGAATTTACCCATACTCATGTCCATTGAGTCAGTGATGGCATCCAATCGTCTCATCCTCTGTTGTCCCCTTCTCTTCCCACTTTCAATCTTTCTCAGCATCAGGGTTTTTTCAAATAAGTCAGCTCTCTGCTCACTAATAATCCTTTTTTTTTTTTTTTTTTACTTTATTACTTTCTACATATTTTGTTGCAGAGACATTACTTTGTCAACAAAGGTCCGTCTAGTCAAGGCTATGGTTTACCCAGTGGTCATGCATGGGTGTGAGAGTTGGACTATAAAGAAAGCTGAGTGCCAAAGGATTGATGCTTTTGAACTGTAGTGTTGGAGAAGACTCTTGAGAGTCCCTTGGTCTGCAAGGAGATCCAACCAGTCCATTCTAAAGGAGATCAATCCTGAATATTCATTGGAAGGACTGATGTTGAAGCTGAAACTCCAATACTTTGGCCACCTGATGCAAAGAGCTGACTCATTTGAAAAGACCCTGATGCTGGGAAAGATTGAGGGCAGGAGGAGAAGGGGACGACAGAGGATGAGATGGTTGGATGGCATCACCAACTTAATGGACATGGGTTTGGGTGGATTCTGGGAGTTGGTGATGGACAGGGAGGCCTGGCGTGCTGCAGTTTATGGGGTCACAAAGAGTCGGACACGACTGAGCGACTGAACTGAACTGAATATTTTGTTGAACTCATAACATGTACTGTGGGGCACCACTGAAGAAGAGAAAGTAACAGTATAGCTCTGGCAAGTCTAGATTTTGGAAAACTGAATACAATGCTTCTCTCTCCAGGGTCTGTATCACGACAGCGAAGTCTTGATTGTCTCTAGAATATGTCTGATCTATGGCTCTGGTTCAGTGAAAAACCCAAACACTCCTTTGCAAGGGAGAATATACGCATGGCAGTTGGGATGAGTGCGAGATGTGAAAATAGAAGTTTGAACT
Organism: Ovis aries; assembly: GCF_016772045.2. Classification (NCBI taxonomy): domain Eukaryota; kingdom Metazoa; phylum Chordata; class Mammalia; order Artiodactyla; family Bovidae; genus Ovis; species Ovis aries. The sequence goes on along the minus strand of NC_056061.1, from coordinate 6,341,098 downwards.
CAGATGAGTGGAGGTAGGACCTGGGAGCACAGCTGGGGGTGGGTGAGGTGGGAGACCCATCCAGCCAGAGTGACAAGTGGCAGGTCAAGCTGAAGGGGGTGGGTGTTAACTGAGGAGCCCTAAGCAGCCACCCAGACAACTTGGACTTTGTTCTCTGGGTAAATCCAGCTCTGCATATAAACTCTGTGACCTCAGGGAAGCTACTGCAAAATGGGATGATAAGAAGAGGACCTACCTTCTAGGGCTGCTGCGAGGATTAAATTTGAGGAATGCAAAGCACTTAGTAAGTATACTGCTATCAGCAAAGTGAGAGATATAATTAGGATATTGTTAGAGGGACCGGAAGGGAGCAGTTAAATGTGAACAACATTGTTAAGATGGAATATGATGAGGACTGTGAAAGATACGGTAGCCTCAAGATAACAGTGAGGAATCCCTTCTTAATGACTTAGAGAAAGTGGTGTCATTAAAAGGAACAAAGCCAGAAGTGGGATAAGCCAACTTGGAGGACTCAAATTCATGAGCTTGTTTTGGGGTTTCTTGAATGTGCTGACAAGACATCCGTACGGAGCTGTCCGGAAGCTGGACAGCATTGCGGGAATGAAACTAAAGAGCAAGGCCAGGGCTGCCGACGCAGGCCACAGGTGTTTACGTGTCAGAATCAGTGTCTGAAGTTGTGACATTGACTGAGATCACCAAGAAGAGTGTGAAGATAGACATTTTGGAAAGTTTAGAAAAGTCTCTCCCTCCCCCTTTTAAAAAGCTTTCTTAATTGAAGTATAGTCAATTTACAATAGTAAATTTACAATTTACAATTTACAATGCCAGTTTCAAGTGTACAGCAGAGTGATTCAGTTGCACATATACATATCTATGTTTTTTCAGCTTCTTTTCCATTACAAGATGTTGAGTACAGAGAAATGTCCCTTTAATAACTAGTTTTTAATGTGTACAATGTTATCCTTCCAGAATAGTTTAGGAATGAGGAGGGAGAAAGCTGTGTCTCATGATTTTTAGGAACTTTTGAGCTATTATAGTAACACCTGCTCCCTGTAAATAATTCATAAATACAGGAAAGTGCAAGAGAAGGAATGATAGTAGCCCCAGAGCCCACTATTAACATTTAAATACATTTACTTCCAGATAACTTTATTTCTGTCTCAATGAGAATTGCACTATTTTAAAAGTTTTATATCCTAGTCTTCTTTGTGTAGAAATTGTCTGATCCTCCCAAGAGAACTTTCTCCTGTCACTAAAGATTTTAAGGAAGTATCATAGCGAATGGCTGTGTAGACCTTATACACCCATTTCTGAAAATGGAGAAGTCAAACATGTCATCAAGTGGGGCAGAAATATTTCTGTCTGAATTTGAGAGGAAAGAGGAGTAGCCGGGACTTCCTGTGACATGACACCTCCCATCTCTATGGTGAGGCTTCTGGCATCTCACTCTAAGGAAGCAACCACCCCATGAAACATTTAAGCTGGAATGAACAAGAACAGCTGCTAAAAAACCAAGGATATTATTCACACTCAGTCATTGCCAATTAGAATTTTCTTTCTAGAAACAAGTATAATCCACCAGCGTTTGAACACCACTTCTGAAGAAAGGAATTCTTTGGCTCTTTAGCCAGTAGACGCTACCATCTTCCACATTAGGAGTAAAGACTTGATCTCAGTAGATGCTTTCAGCCTGTCCAAGAGCATGAGATTCTCTCTCAGACAATTTACAGCAATACTAGATGAAAAAAAGTGTTTATTAACTTTATTATCAGAATCTCACAAGTTAAACAGACGATTTGGGAGGAAGGAATCGGTAAATTGTTCCCCTAAGCTCATAAATCTGAGTTATCTGCAAAGGTGTAATACATCAACTTCTCCCGTTAGGTCTCTTTATCAAAACAATCCTACTTTGTTTACTCATCAGAAAACAGAAGAAGGTGAAATTAAAACTTTGTTGGCTTGTGATAATAAAACATACAGGCCAAACAATGGGAGGATCCATAAATTCCCCTTGAACCCTGCCTCATCTGCTCAGGTGCAAGATAAATCTCTTAGCTAGCACATATGATGGACTCCCCAAGTTATTTATGTTCAGTAGATGCTACGGAATTGCTCAGATAGTCCAAAAGACAGGTTTATCAAAAGAAGGAGAGGAAAAAAAAATTATTTTCAAAATGAATTTAGAATCTAAGTAAAATGGTATCTCTCCATTTTCTTTTACGTTGTTCAGGATTCATGTAGTTTGTTTTGTGCAGACAAGAGGCAGACTCTTGCAAAGAACAGAATATACTGGCCTTTTGACTGAAGCATAAAGTTGGCTTACAATCAAGGTATTTTTAAGATAATAATGTATTCTCTATTGAACTTCCAATAAAAATACAAGATTTCAGAATGACATATAAAGCAAAAGAAAATTGAAAACTTCAGCAAAAAGCTTTATTTCAAAGAAGACTAATATCTCATGTTCCTGCTTTTTTGCCATGAGAAGAACACGCTTTGTTTAGCTGTTGGTCTAGGGACAATGACAGGCTCTTGGAGCTGACCTGAGCCCAACCTGTAGCGTGAGGCAACTCTAAGCAATCCACAGGTGTGGAGTGAGAAATGAACGCTTGTTGCTTTATGCTATTGGAATTTTGTGGTTGGTTGTTACACAGTGTTATTGCAGCAATGGCTGACTGATACAACACATATTTAAACAGTACTGTAAAGTGCCATGTGTTCATTAGGTATTTAATCCTCACAAGAACCCTATGAGGTAAGCACTAGTATCATCACTATTTGCACTTAGGAAGCTGAGGCACAGAAGTTAACGAACTTACCCGATGCTCCTGAGCAAACAAGTGGTGGCAGATTAGAACCCAAGCGACCCAGCCCAGAAGCTGAGAGCACAATGGCTGCCTCTTATCACAAACTGCTGATGCTTGCATCTACCACTCACCTGAAGCTAATTGTAAGAAAACTCATCATTGATTCAAATACCTAAATACATTAAACATTTGCTAAGTCTAACATTTTTGTAAAATGTGAGTTGAATGGGGCTTTTCATTCACTTTTGTATACCTTTGGATGAATTACTTACTGCTCAAATGAGACAGAATTCAGATTGAAAAAATCTTGTCCACATAAGTAAGAAAGAAAGAATCTGTTACAGCAGTGTCACTCAATTCCTTGAATTCCTTTGGAGTCGCATGCCAAAAACAGAGTAATTTATTTCAATATATCTTTATTGTTTATTTTTTGGCCATGTTGCATGGCACGCAGGATCCTAGTTTCCCAGCAAGGGATTGGACCCATTCTCCTGCACTGGAAGTACAGAATCTTAACCACTGGACTGACAGGGAAGCACCTACATAGTAATTTATAACACAGTATTGTTTTAATGTTTTTACATACTGTGTATCTTCTAGTTATCTTTCTAAAACCAAGTCATCCTCTTAAACTCCACCTTGTGTCTGGAGGCTGACCTGTCCAGACTACGTCAGCGTGCTTTCTTTCCTTCTTGCTTCCAGTTGGGTTTGGCCAATGAAAATCTTTTGGCAGGAGATGATGCGAAGAGAAGGACATCTATTCTCCTGGCTCCTGCCCTGCTAAGTTCTCTCTCCTTTCAAAGTGACGCTTATGATTATTTCCTTGTGAGTTCTGGGCAACTCTCCATCCTCTTATTCCTTTGGGCCCAAAGATAGTAACAACTTTCCTGTTACTATCCCTAGGGTATTGTACTATTTGAAGGCATTTCTCTATATCCTACTCATACTTATCAATAGCCCATTTAGTAAATCTTCCTGGAATTATTCTCCTAATGTCCATACGCCATATATTCCTTGCCATGTGACCATGGGTGGTTGCGATGCCCCATCCAAAGTATTAGCAGACAACACGGTTATGTTCTTCTTTACGTTTTTTTTGAAAGAAAAGAATGATATACCACTTAACCAGTGGAAACAGTGTCAGACTTTATTTTTTGGGCTCCAAAATCACTGCAGATGGTGACTGCAGCCATGAAATTAAAAGACGCTTCCTCCTTGGAAGAAAAGTTATGACCAACCTAGATGGCATATGCAAAAGCAGAAACATTACTTTGCCAACTAAAGGTCCGTCTAGTCAGGGCTATGGTTTTTCCAGTAGTCATGTATGGATGTGTGAGTTGGACTGTGAAGAAGGCTGAGCGCCGAAGAATTGATGCTTTTGAACTGTGGTGTTGGAGAAGACTCTTGAGAGTCCCTTGGACTGCAAGGAGATCCAACCAGTCCATTCTGAAGGAGATCAGCCCTGGGATTTCTTTGGAAGGAATGATGCTGAAGCTGAAACTCCAGTACTTTGGCCACCTCATGTGAAGAGTTGCCTCATTGGAAAAGACTTTGATGCTGGGAGGGATTAGGGGCAGGAGGAGAAGGGGACGACCGAGGATGAGATGGCTGGATGGCATCACTGACTCAATGGACATGAGTCTGAGTGAACTCTGGGAGTTGGTGATGGACAGGGAGGCCTGGTGTGCTGCGATTCATGGGGTCGCAAAGAGTCGGACACGACTGAGCGACTGAACTGAACTGAACTGAACTAACCAGCAAAAGAACTTGTCAGATCTGAACTGTCCAGTATAGTCGTCACTAGTCACATCTAGTGAAATTTAATTAAAATTAGCATTGAAAATTTAATTCCTCAGTTATATAAACCATATTTCAAGTGCTCAATATTTAAATATGGCTGATTGCTACAGCATCAGATAGTGCTTCTATCATTGCAGAAAGTAATATACTAGACAATTGTGAAATGGTGATTATAAAACTAAAAATATATACTGGGACGTTTAGTTTCTAGAAAAATTCATTTATAACATGAAAAATTATTTTTCTTATATTTATTGACCTATAAAATCATTCAACTCAAAACACATTTTTTAAAATAAAAATTTTCTGAAGATTAATAAATAATAATGCATATCAACATAGATCAAGAAATTCTGGGAACAGAACCTAGTATCAAATTGGACAAGGCTTGGAGAGTCTTTGCAGGAGCTGACTAAGGTTTACATGTGGAAGTGATGTAAATGTTAGTGCCCTGAGGGCACACTGTGGTGGGTTTGTCTGCAACTGGAGCCAATGATAACTCGTCTCACCCCTGTATGCCTGTTCCACTTCTCTGACCAAGAAGGCAGGTCTGTCTCCACATACCTTGGCTCTGCACTGGACTTGTGATTCACTGTGACAAGTTGAATGCAGCAGAAATGATAGTTTGGGATTTCTGAGCCCAGGCCTTCAAACTTTGTATAGCTTCTGTTTTCAATTACAGGGGAAACCAGAGGACATTTAAAGAATCCTTGTAAAGAGAGGCCACGTGGAGAAACAGAGGCTTTGGAGTAGAAGAGTCTATGAGGAAGGAGGAAGTAAATGAGAGAGAGAGAGAGAGCCAGAGAGTGAGACCTAGCCAGACCCCAGTCATTTCAAGCAACCAGTTAAGACACCAAACATGTGAGGAAGGCTATCACAGATTCTGCAACCAACACCGCATGATGCAGAAGTGAACTCTCCCTTCTGAGTACTATCTGAATTCCTGAACCTAGAATTGCGAGGATTAAATAGTTGTGTGTGTGTGTGTTCAATCATGTCTGACTCTGCAGACACATGGACTGTAGCTTGGCCACCGGGCTCCTCTGTGCATGGAATTTTCTAAAGAATACTGGAGTAGGTTGCCCTTTCCTTCTCCAGGGCATCTTCCCAGTCCAGGGATGGAAACTGCATCTCCTGTGTTTCCTGCACTGGCCGGTGGATTCTTTACCATGGCACCACCTGGAAAGTCCATTAGTTATTTTAAGTCGATTAGTATCGGGAAGATTTGTTAGGCAGGACTGCTCAGTTTCTATGTTTTGCATTTATTTGACAGGCACTTGATTATTATTTCCCATGTGTTACAGACTGATGTTTGCATCCACTCCCTCAATTCATGTGTTGAAGTCTTAACCCCTTGGTGTGACCATATTTGCAGCTAGGACCTCTAAGGAGGTAATTTAAGTTCAATGAGGTCATGTGGGTGGGCCCTTATCCAAATAATTAGTATCCTTTTAAGAAGAGACACCAGGTGAGCACAGAAGAAAAGCTATGTGAGGGTGTTGGGAGGAGGTGGCCTGAAAGAGAGGTCTCACCGGGAAGCAAACCAGCTGGCACCTTGATCTTGGATATCCCAGCCTTTAGAACTTCAAGAAATAAATTTCTGTTGTTTAAACCGAAGTCTATGGTTTTACTGTGGCAGTCTAAGCGGACTAAGATACCACATTTGCCACCAGGTTTATCAGGAAAGCTCTGCATGCTGTCTCTGATGGGTGAGTGTTAGTTATGTCCATGTGAAAAGGTTAATAAAAGAGGGAATAGGCTGTTGCTGGCCACCCTTCAGATCTAACCCATGTCAAAGCGACAGCTCTCCTCTGCACACACCTGTCAGAAGTTGAACATGCAAAGTGGAGGTCTACCAAACCCATTCCAGGTGACTTTCATTCAACTCTTGGTAATAATATTGAGGTAAATATTAAAATATCCAGGACAAATGTTAAACTGGATGGGATGTTGAGGCCATCATCCAGTATTCTGCCAAACTAACAGCCTTCAGTGTCTCAGTTTTTAGTAAATATACTTTGATACTCTATCAAGACTTTAACTGGAGAAGGCAATGGCAACCCACTCCAGTATTCTTGCCTGGAGAATCCCAGGGACAGAGGAGCCTAGTGGGCTGCCTTCTATGGGGTCGCACAGTCGGACACGACTGAAGCGACTTAGCAGCAGCAGCAAGACTTTAACCAATGGACGGTTAGTTACACCTGTTACACTCTCTTTAGGGGCGTCTCATTTGTGGAGCTGGATTTGAACCAAACCTGGTAAAATCAAATCTTATGAAACTGGAGACTGAAATGATTTTTTTCTTTGCCCACAAACAAAGACCTATTTTATGCCAATTTCAATATTCTAGGCTGACTCGAAGGACCTTAAAAAGGCATGACAGATGGCTCTAAAGACAGACAGTTGAGAATGATTACATATGGACTGTTTAGGAATTTCATTTCCTGGGTGAAAATTACTAAGTTTATGATTACACACTTGACAGTATTAAAATATCAACATCTGAGTGGAAGGAACCAATCCTTATTAAATAAAGATGACTGTCTAAAGTTCAGGTTATTACATTGTAGATTGCATTTTGATAATATTTTGTCATATACCTAAGTAGATGCTCTACTTACAAGAGGGCAGTTTACTCTTCAGGGAATTAACTGCAAAGAGAAAGTATTTAGTCTCTAGTAACTGTAGAGTTTACAAAAAGTGAATAAAATGGTTGTTGTTAAGTGCATTATCTATAGAAGCGCAAGGCGAAGCACATAAATAAATGGAATGAATGATGAATGTCAATGAGGAGGGAATTTGTGCTTTTGTTAAAAAATTTCTTTTATAATCTTTAAAAATTTTATGGAAGTAAGCATGGACATTTTTATCTCTTCTTCCTTAAAATCATGCAAAATATGCAACTGAGACACAGGCCAAGACACAGGTTAACAACACGAATCACCAAACTCATTCTCGCAGTGAATCGTCAACAGGCAGAAAGAACACATTTCTTAGCTGATTGTAAATTCCCGGCATGCTTTTCATAGTTGAATATTCTAATTCCATGAAAAATAGATAAAACCTTTGATGAAAAAAATCATTTCCTAAATCTGTCACCGGCATGAAATGAGGCATCTAGACCTTAGATATTTCTTACTGATGATTTTTTTTTCCTGTGCCATTATTTTTTTATATGTTAAGCAGTCCCACAGTTTGGATGAGAGGTTTTTCTACCCTGGAAGAATGCAACATGGCTGGAGTCAAGAAGAAAGACAGGAAGTTTGTTCTTGTTTGGTGAAGAGAGAGAAAGAGGGTAGTGACCAGGGGAGATGGGTGTCTGCAGGCAGATGGGGCTAGGATGCAGTTCACACAGAGGGTGAGGGTCTGGGGCCTTTAAAGCTGCACACAGTAGGGCTCTTGGGGCCACTGTCCTGTACACTAGTAACCACTCACGTTTACTTGAAGAGCACTGCCTTTCTTCGTCTTACATTTGGTAATCAAGCCCTTTTTAGGTGGTTTATCCATAATGGATTAATATGCTTTGTCATAGCCTGAAGTGTTGATGTACTCATTTCTGCCCAGGAAGCCAAGAGTATTTCATGTGACTCTTATTTTTGTGACTTTCAATAGGATAAGAATTCAAATTTACGCATTTTACATCATCTCTCTGTGCTATCCCTATGTGCTTAAATACGTACACTTTTTGTGAATCCAGGTGTCTTATATCTCAGTAATTACCAGAACTCACCTGATTTAATGATGCCAATCTGTTATTTTCAAGAATTTGATTTCAAAAATCCCCCTTTCCCTGTGAATATCATGTCTGTGGGTTTCTGAATTTAGGAATAGTTTCAGAAATTTTAGTTTTATGAGAGATCATTTAAACAGGTTTACTGAGTTTTTTTCTTATTCTGTAACAAAGCTTAATGACAAGGATTATTATTTTGCAGATTAATATTTTGGGCAAATTCTAAAATGCATTTCTAGCGATGATTTCCACACCTCCTCATGAGTACAAAGCAATCTGTTTGTTGTTCTGGAACTAGAAGTGGATAGTACAGTGATAAAACTCCTTATTCAAAACACCATTATGGCTCCATATTAAAAACACTTTTGCTTAAATAATTAACATTTTTTGCTTATCCATAAAGAAGCCACATGAGAAAGGGAAAAAAAGTTGTCCCAGATGGTTCTTCTTTCATTAGTATTACTAACCCAGACATCAAACACAGACAATAAGGTGTTGAAATGTATAATATGAGCCAGAATATCAAAACCTTGAGTGTTTAAAGGACTTTGCAGTTTTAAGAGGACAGCTGGGTGTGCGCGGGAAGTCAGTGTGGCTACGCCTCTCACCTCTCCTACGTTTCCCTTTTCTCTACAGTCATTCTGTGAACAGCCTCCTTCTTGTGGAAATGGAGGAAGATTACTGTTCAACCATTACCAAACTTGGGAAAGACACAGACGTGTTTATCTGCTGTAAAGGGAAAAACCAAACCCAACCTAGAAATAGTTGTTTTTGTTTGCCTGGTATACATTTATTTTTTTTTTCTAGTAAAATAACTCATATTTGGGGGGAGAACCACCACTTTTCCAATCTTATCCAAGTGAGAGTAGTAACTTCAGGGCTAAGCCTATGATTCAGGTTGGCTGATCAGAGATTCAAATTTCTCAGCCATTGTGATTGGTTCAGGAAGGGCACAAGCTCCAAACTGGGTCAATGAAATAAATCTGGGGACTTTTGTAGAATAGTTGGGAAAAGAAAAAAGTTATCTTGACCAGGAACTGCTGGAATTACTACGTGGTGATAACATCCAAAAGGAAACTTGACCTGAGATATGGCAGAGGGAGATGGGGCAATGGAGAGTGGGGGAAGAAGAAGAGAAAGCGGAGAAAGACCTGGTTTGGGGTATTTTAATCACATGAACCAAGAATTCATTCGTCACTTAAGTCAGTATGTGTTCCTCTGTCACTTGCACCTGAATGAGTTCTAACACGAAATCTATCCAGTTACAGTCATGTTCAAGTGGGGCAGTTTATAGCGAGTTATCACCTCACATAAATCAGAATGGCCATCATCAAAAAGTCTACAAATTACAAATGCTGGAGAGGGTGTGGAGGAAAGGGAATCCTTATACTGTTGGTGGGAATGCAAATTGGTGAAGCCACTATGGAGAACAGTACGGAGACCCCTCAAACAACTAAAATTAGCGTTACCATAAGATCCAGCAATCCCATCCTGGGCATGTATCTGGAGAAAACCATAATTCGAAAAGATATGTGCATCCCAATGTGCACAGCAGCACCATTCACAACAGCCGAGACGTAGAAGCAACCTAAAGGTCCATCAGCAGGGGAACGGATAAAGAAGGTGCGATGTACTTATACGATGCAGTATTACTCAGCCATAGAAAAGAATGAAATAATGCCTTTTGCAGCAAGATAGATGCGCCTAGAGATTATCATACCAAGCCAAGTAAGCAAAGACAAACATCATATGATATCGCTTATATGTGGAATCTTTAAAACGTGATACAAAGGAAGTTATATACAAAACTGACATAGATCCACAGATATAGAAAACAAACTTACAAGGGGGGAAGGAGAGGAGGGATAAGTTAAGAGTTTGGGATGAACATATACACTCTACTATACATACAAAAGATAAACAACAAGGACCTACTCTATAGCACAAGAAACTCTGCTCAAGATTCTGTAATAACCTAAATGGGAAACGAATTTGGAAAAGAATAGACATATATATGTGTGTAACTGGATCACTTTGCTGTATATACCTGGAACTAACACAACATTACAAATCAACAGAATGTCGATTTAAAAAAAATGGAGCAATTTATCAGATGTGAGGACCTTCTATGTGCCAAACACTGTGCTGGTCCCCAGGGACATTCAAAAATCAATAAGGTAGGGCTTCGCTGTACAAGGATGCTGCTTCAGAACACTTGAACTTTTTTCCAACCTCCCAGGGACCATTGTGAAATCTCTTTTTCCAAGCAAGATGTCTTTTTATAAAGATTTTTGCAAGTAAGGGGAAAAAGCTAGGGGAGAGACTCCTGATTGTGTGTGTTACTATAAGGTAAACATATTTCTTAACTCCTAGAGAAATAGCTAGTGCTTAAAAACATTTTTTTTTTTTTTTTTTGGAGTTGAAGAAGGGCCATTATTATCTAAATGATAGCCTTAGGCAGCAATCTTGAAGAGGATCGAAGACAGTTAATAGAACTACCCAGCTGAAGTTGTAGTTACATATTCATTCTAATGAGATATCAGATGATCAGTAAAATACTAAGTTACACTGCTAGGTACTCAACTACACATATTATATATATATATGTGATTTTTTTGTGGAGGGACAAATATTTTAGAGTGCTCGTAGCTTATACATGAAGAGATTTATCTGCTTAAGATTTCTCTTTCCTATTTCGGTAAGATCCCTACGTCTACCAAATATACATATACCTCATATCAGTGGAAAAGGATGATCTTCATCATACTCTAAGATAAATTTTACATTTTAAAGACTCATGACTGAACCATTTTAAAAGAGGTGGTTATTGGAAGGAATAGAGCAGCAGAGATGGCCAGTCATGAATAGTCCTCAATGGGCTCAATGAATTCACGTACACAGAAGTATTCATAATTCAGTGAGGTGAGGAAATAACATCCTTTAGAGACTAATAGTGAGTGGATCTTCTCACTGCTCCAAGTCAGAGGTTGTCAAGACCTGTGTCCAGCTGTAAGATGACACCTGAACACTGGACATCCCCTCCCGCCCCCAGTACGAAGTTGGGCGGCCCGCTGGGGGCACGCTCACCATCTCTCTTCTGTGCAGAGCTCCCTGGGGAGCAGCGAGCCATGCTTCTTCCTCCATAGATTCAGCCTCAGGTGTCCCACCACAGACACAACCCAGATGTCAAGGCCTTTAGGGATCAGCTCTGCCCAATCACACCCTCAACCCATTTCCGCCCAGGACACACCCACAGTGCTGGGGTTACTGGTGCAAAGAGGTTCTAAGATAGGCTGTGCCCTGAATTCAGCATGAGTGTTCTGCTCAGCTGATTAAAGCCTTGGCATGGAACCAAGCTCACAACTGCAAACTCTCCAGGCTTACGGCAGACTGTATCTCAGAACTTCATGGCCCTTGCTGGCCATCTGGCCTCTACTAGGGCTTTTGAGTCCTATCAGGCCACTTTGACAACTCTGACCCTAAGAGAGGAGGAGTCAGTTGGATGTCGACAGGCTACGAGACCCCCATCTACCTACAGAGCCAGAGCCCGGGGCCCCAACCCACAAACACCCAGCTATCTCTTCCCTCAGCACCTGGATGCTATTTCCTTTACATTTTTATCACACAAGGGACTATCTGGGAATTTTTTCTCCCCCAAAATGAAGCCAGTTCCAAAGGTAGGCTGACATTTTCATCATTAGAAACAGAAAATTACCAACAATTTTTAAGGAGACTGTTTCCACTTTTAAAGCAAACAGGGCTTCCTTAGTGGTACACGTGGATGGGAGTCTGCCTGCCAATGCAAGGGACATGGGTTTGATCCCTCCTGGTCAGGAAAGATTTCACATGCCACACAGCAACAAACGTGTGCACCACAACCACTAAGCCCACATTCTAGAACATGGGAGCCCCAACTACGGGGCCTGCGTGCTGCAGCTACTGCAGCCCATGTGCCCTAGGGCCTGTGTTATGCAGCGAGAGAAGCCACTGAAATGAGAAGCCCATGCTTCCCAACGAAGAGTAGCCCCAACTCGCCACAACTAGAGAGACGCCCAAGTGCAGCAATGAAGATCCAGAGAAACCAAAAACAAATAATTTAAAAAATCAAATTGTATACCCTATGCATTATACATTTAAAAAGAAATCAGGCAGAATCAAATACCTTTAACACTGAAACTATGATGAACATAGATTTTGAATAATTAAGAAGCACTCTCAACACTTCCTGAGATCATTCTAGAAGCACAGGAATCCCAATTAACAGAGCATCTCAATGAATAGAAGCCTGACTACAAGATCATTTGTTCTACTTAACATGTATTCACATGCCATTGAAGGATTTAAGAATTTTATAAAGTCTTCATCACCTTAGCCCTGCTGCTGCTGCTAAGTTGCTTCAGTTGTGTCTGACTCTGTGCAACCCCATAGACGGCAGCCTACCAGGCTCCCCCGTCCCTGGGCTTCTCCAGGCAAGAACACTGGAGTGGGTTGCCATTTCCTTCTCCAACCTTAGCCCTCAGTTCAGTTCAGTTCAGTCGCTCAGTCGTGTCCGACTCTTTGAGACCCCATGAATCGTGGCATGCCAGGCCTCCCTGTCCATCACCATCTCCCGGAGTTCACTCAGACTCACGTCCATTGAGTCCGTGATGCCATCCAGCCATCTCATCCTCGGTCGTCCCCTTCTCCTCCTGCCCTCAATCCCCCCCAGCATCAGAGTCTTTTCCAATGAGTCAGCTCTTCGTATGAGGTGGCCAAGGTACTGGAGTTTCAGCTTTAGCATCATTCCTTCCAAAGAAATCCCAGGGTTGATCTCCTTCAGAATGGACTGGTTGGATCTCCTTGCAGTCCAAGGGACTCTCAAGAGTCTTCTCCAACACCACAGTTCAAAAGCATCCATTCTTCGGTGCTCAGCCTTCTTCACAGTCCAACTCTCACATCCATACATGACCACAGGAAAAACCATAGCCTTGACTAGACGGACCTTAGTTGGCAAAGTAATGTCTCTGCTTTTGAATATACTATCCAGGTTGGTCATAACTTTTCTTCCAAGGAGTAAGCGTCTTTTAATTTCATGGCTGCAATCACCATCTGCAGTGATTTTGGAGCCCCCCAAAATAAAGTCTGACACTGTTTCCATTGTTTCCCCATCTATTTCCCATGAAGTGATGGGACCGGATGCCATGATCTTCGTTTTCTGAATGTTGAGCTTTAAGCCAACTTTTTCACTCTCCTCTTTCACTTTCATCAAGAGGCTTTTAGCTCCTCTTCACTTTCTGCCATAAGGGTGGTGTCCTCTGCGTATCTGAGGTGATTGATATTTCTCCCGGCAATCTTGATTCCAGCTTGTGCTTCTTCCAGCCCAGCGTTTCTCATGATGTACCCTGCATAGAAGTTAAATAAGCAGGGTGACAATATACACCCTTGACGTACTCCTTTTCCTATTTGGAACCAGTCTGTTGTTCCATATCCAGTTCTAACTGTTGCTTCCTGGCCTGCATACAGATTTCTCAAGAGGCAGGTCAGGTGGTCTGGTATTCCCATCTCTCTCAGAATTTTCCACAGTTTCTTGTGATCCACACAGTCAAAGGCTTTAGCATAGTCAAGAAAGCAGAAATAGATGTTTTTATGGAACTCTCTTGCTTTTTCCATGATCCAGCAGATGTTGGCAATTTGATCTCTGGTTCCTCTGCCTTTTCTAAAACCAGCTTGAACATCAGGGAGTTCACGGTTAGCCCTAAGGGAACCTTAATGTTAAGTTGACAAGAACACCATTGTCATGACCACCACAGCATAAATCTGACACTCTGTACCACTATGAACGTTTTCCCAGATAATGTCTGATCTCCCTGTCTCCATCACTGTGGGTACTGGGAGGGCAATAATGTAGAGAAGAACAACTTGGGGAATGCACAGGTGTGGAACTGAAATTTATGAGCTAAGTTCAGGAAGAGTGCTTTTGGCTAGAGCTGCGGTTTCTACTGGGCTTTGTTTAGGCAACTCAGGTTCTCTGATCTGTCCACTGGCTGAAGGGAGCGAGCACCACATGGACACGCTATTACCCGAGACATCTCTGTGGCTATGTGCTAGGTTTCTTGCTGATCGTCTTCTGACATGGCACCTTCTTTTTCAGTGATAGATACATATATTATGGGCTTCCCGGACAGCTCAGTTGGTAAAGAATCTGCCTGTATATATTAGTGTCACCTACTAGGGTTTTTTCATTTTTTTATCAACTTAAGGTCTGTTTGGGTTTTTTTTAAAGATGATCTTGAGTATGTTTCTTCTTATATAGAAGGATCTCTAATAACGAGTTAAGACATAACAGATTTTGGAATCAGACTAATGGACTCCAAACCCTGCTCTGCCACTTACTTGCTCTATGACCTTGGGTAAGTTAAATAACCTCTCCATCTGTTTGCGTCTTCTTTGATTTCTTTCATCAGCATCTTAGAGTTTTCAGAGTACAGGTTTCTTGTCTCCTTAGTAGCTTTATTTCTCGGTATTTTATTCTTTTTGATGCAATTGTAAATTGCATTCTTTCTTGAACTTTCTCCTTCTGCTCTTTCACTGTTAGTGTATAAAAAATGCAACAGATTTCCGTGTATTAGTTTTGTAGCCTGCAATGTTATCAAATTCATTGATGAGCTCTAGTATGTTTCTAGAGCTCATGCCTTAACTTTCTCATCAGTAAAATGAAGTCAATAATAAAATGTCCTTTATAAGCTTGCTTTGAGGATTAAATGCATAAATACAGGTGCTGGCAAACTTCTTCTGTGAAGAGTCAGTTGATAAAGAGGTTAGATTTCACAGGACACATAGTCTCTTTGTAACTACCCAAACATGCCATTGAAGAGTGAATGCAGCCAGAGGCATTATGTGCATGATTTGGTGTGGCTGTGTTCCAATAAAACTTTATTTGTAACAACAGGCAGTGAGCTGAATTTGGCTTGCAGGACATAGTTTTCCAGATGCTGGGATACTGGTGCACCAATACTTTGGCCCCTTACAAGAACTTAATAAATATTAGATTGTTATCATGACAATCGTCATATATACTGTCACTGAATCCACAAAGGACTTCCCTGGTGGCTCAGACGATAAAGCGTCTGTCTACAATACGGGAATCCACAAATGAGTATAAACCTATTCTATGCTAATTTTACAGTGTAGCTGTCAGAGTGTTGCATGGGCTTCACTGTCTCATCTAAGTATTTCCTAAACTAAGGGTCTCAAATCTTCTACTAAAGTCCTTCTACTGGGCGATGACAGTGAACTCCTCTTCCCTGGTTCTGGGAGTGGCAATAGCTCTAAAAGCAAAACATGTCTAACAAGTGTCATATTTAATCTTAAAATTCACATGCCTTGTATTTTACTTCATAGTATATTTATGTTTCTTTCAATACAAAAAAAATGGTGATTTAAATCATTCACCACTTGGTAAAACTGAACACGCTTGCCAATCCTCTGCTGGTTTTTCATGACACGTATACCAATTTCAAATCAGGAAAGGAGTACATCAAGGCTGTATATTGTCACCTTGCTTATTTAACTTATATGCAGAGTACATAATGAGAAATGCCAGGCTGGATGAAGCACAAGCTGGAATCAAGATTGCTGGGAGAAATATCAATAACCTCAGATATGCAGATGATACCACCCTTATGGCAGAAAGTGAAGAAGAACTAAAAAGGCTCTTGATGAACATCAAAGAGGAAAGGGAAAAAGTTGGCTTAAAACTCAACATTCTGAAAATTTAGATCATGGCATCTGGTCCCATTACTTCATGGGAAATAGATGGGGAAACAATGGAAACAGTAACAGACTTTATATTTGGGGGCTCCAAAATCACTGCAGATGGTGACTGAAGCCATGAAATTAAAAGATCCTTACTCCTTGGAAGGAAAGTTATGACCAACCTAGACAGCATATTGAAAGGCAGAGACGTTACTTTGCCAACAAAGGTCCATCTAGTCAAGGCTATGGTTTTTGCAGTAGTCATGTATGGATGTGAGAGTTGGACTATGAAGAAAGCTGAGCACCAAAGAACTGATGCTTTTGAACTGTGGTGTTGGAGAAGACTCTTGAGAGTCCCTTGGACTGCAAGGAGATCCAACCAGTCCATCTTAAAGGAAATCAGTCCTGAATATTCATTGGAAGGACTGACACTGAACTGAAACTCCAATACTTTGGCCACCTGATGAAAAGAACTGACTCATTGGAAAAGACCCTTGTGCTGGGAAAGATTGAAGGTGGGAGGAGAAGGGGATGACAGAGGATGAGATGGTTGGATGGCATCACCGACTCAATGGACTCTGGGAGTTGGTGATGGACAGGGAAGCCTGGCATACTGCAGTCAATGGGGTCAAAAAGAGTCAGACACAACTGAGTGACTGAACTGGACTGATACCAGTTTCAGAAACATGGCCTGTGACAACAGGACTTTAAATTTTGACATAGATAATCTACTTAGTGGTGAAGACTCTTAGCTTTCTGTGTGGCTATTACATCTTTCTCAAACACAAAGAGAGGAAATGAAGTTAGGAAACATGGCCATTAAGGAGTCCACTGACAAATGTAGGGAGCACCAGACCTTGCTTCCCATGTAGCAGATGACAAAGTGCATTTCTTGGCCCCTGCAGCTCTGACCTCACAGCTCAGGAACGCTAATGACACCCAGGAATTTGACATGTGCCCATCAAGCCATGACTGATAGAAACTGGCTCAAGTTGAAAAGTAAAATAACAGACAGAAAAATTTGTGCGTAGGAGAGATCATTGTTAAGTTGAGCCATATTAAATTTTCAAGATTTGGCCATTTTGAAGTATAAAAACTGTGGCTAGGAAGTCCTAGCCACAGCATTCAGAGAAGAAAGAGAAATAGACGGAATCCAAACTGGAAAAGAAGCAAAACTGTCACTGTTTGTAGATGACATGATACTATACATAGAGAAGTCTTAGAGATGCTACCAGAAAACTATTAGAAAACTACTAGCTGTACTACTAGAGCTCATCACTGAATCTGGTAAATTTGCAGGATGGAAAATTAATACACAGAAATTTTTTTTAACTTCTATGCACTAACAACAAAAGATCAGAATGAGAAATTAAGGAAACAATCCTATTTACCACTGCACTGAAAAAAATAAAATACCTAGGAAAAAACCTACTTAAGGAGGCAAAATACTTGTATCCCCAAACTGTAAGACACTGATGAAAGAAACCAAAGACAACACAGACAGAAAGATATACTGTAATCTGTTCAAATGACTATACTACCCAAGGCAATCTACAGATTCAATGCAATCCCTACCAAATTATCAATCGCATTTTTCACAGAACTAGAACAATTTTTTTTAAATTTGTATGGAAACACAAAAGACCCTGAGTAGACAAAACAATCTTGAGAAAGAAAAACAAGAGTTGGAAGAATCAGACTCCCTGACTCCAGACTATATTACAAAGCTACCGTAATTGAAATAGTATGCTGCTGCTGCTGCTGCCGCTGCTGCTAAGTTGCTTCAGTCGTGTCCGACTCTATGTGACCCTATAAACAGCAGCCCACCAGGCTCCCCTGTCCCTGGGATTCTCCAGGCAAGAACACTGGAGTGGGTTGCCATTTCCTTCTCCAATGCGTGAAAGTGAAAAGTGAAAGTGAAGTTGCTCAGTCGTGTCCAACTCTTAGCCACCCCATGGACTACAGCCTACCAGGCTCCTCTGTCCATGGGATTTTCCAGTCAAGAGTACTGGAGTGGGGTGCCATTGGCTTCTCCTGAAATAGTATGGTACTGTCACAAAAACAGGCATACAGATGAATGGAACAAGATAGAAAGCCCAGAAATAAATCTGCATATCTAAGACCAATTAATCTGTGACAAAGAATATACAATACAGAAAAGATAATCTCTTCAACAAGTAGTGCAGGGAAAACTGAAAAGCTATGTGTAAAACAATGAAAATAAAATATTCTTTAAAATCATACACAAAAATAAACTCAAAATGGATTA
The DNA here is from genome assembly GCF_016772045.2 of Ovis aries. Classification (NCBI taxonomy): domain Eukaryota; kingdom Metazoa; phylum Chordata; class Mammalia; order Artiodactyla; family Bovidae; genus Ovis; species Ovis aries. The sequence continues at coordinate 6,322,758 of NC_056061.1, read as the reverse complement.
AAAACCTAAATGTAAGACCAGAAACTATAAAAACTCCTAGAGGAAAACAGGCAGAAGTCTCTTTGACAGAAATTGCAGCAATATCTTTTTGGATCTGTCTTCCAGAATAACAGAAATAAAAACAAAATAAACAAATGGAACCTCATTAAACTTCAAAGACTTTGTAAAGCAAAGAAAACCATAAACAAAACAAAAATCAACTTACAAACTAGGAGAAAATATTTGCAAATGATGTAATTAACAAGGGATTAATTTCCAAAACATACAAACAGCTAACGTAGCTCTCTCTGTATGTATACAACTAACCCAATCCAAAAATTGGCAGAAGATCTAAATATACATTTCTTCAAAGAAGACATGCAGATAGCTAAGAGTTACATGAAAAGATACTCTACATTGCTAATTATTAGAGAAATGCAAATCAAAACTACAATGAGGTATCACCTCACTCTGGTTAGAAAGGCCATTATCAAACTGTTTACAAACAATTAGTTCTACAGAGGGTGTGGGAAAAAAGGAACCCTCCTACACTGTTGGTGGAAATGTAAATTGGTACAGCAACTATGGCAAATAGAACAGAGGTTCCTTAAAAAATTAAGAATACAGTTAACATATGATCCTGTAATTCCACTCCTGGGCATATATCCAGACATATATATAATATGAAAAGATACATGTGCTCTAATGTTTGCTGCAACACTGTTTACAAACAGCCAAGACATGGGAGCAACCTATGTGTCCATTGACAGATGAATAAGGAAGATGTATCCATCATATATATATCCATATATACACACACACACATATACACATATACACAATAGAGTACTACTCAGCCATAAAAATGAATGAAATAATGGCATTTACGGTAACATGAACGGACCTAGAGATGATCGTACTAGGTGAAGTAAGCCAAAGATAAATATATGATATCACTTATATGTGGGATGTAAAAAAAAAAGACACAAATAAACTTACTTACAAAGCATAGACTCAGATATAGAAAACAAACTTATGGTTACCAAAAGGAAAAGAGGGGAGGGATAAATTATGAGTTTGGAATTAAAATATATACAATACTATATAAAAAATAGATAGCCAATAAGGCTCTACTATAAAGCATAGAGAACTATATTCAATATCTTATAATAACCTCTAACGGAAAATAATTTGAAAAAATATACATTATGTAATGGAATCACTGTGCTATACACCTGAAACTAACACATTGTAAACTAACTATACTTCAATAAAAATAAATAAATACAAATGTCAATTTCTATGGTTCAACTAATATTTCCCCAAAGTTTATTAATAAGTAGTATGCATTACATAGCATTGGCTTTTAGGTGAAATACTACTACTGTAAATCATAATAAGAATGGCACTTTCAGACTCATTAAAAAATACACCTAGAATTAAGAATGTAGAAAGAGAAAGTAAAATTTCCTGGATGATGCTGAAAATGATCAGGGCATTTTGCTTTTAGGGGCTTAAAGGTTGAGCTATGACCATGGTTCATAGGCACAAACCTTTCAGAAAGTTTGGAGAAATGATCCTGGGGGTTCCCGTTGATCCAGCGGGTATTACAAAATAAAATATCAGGACAAGCAGAATAAGCCTTGGGCGTTTCATGAAAGCACCTGGAAAGATAAAGTCCCCTGTGCTTTTCAAGCCCAAAAGTAAAGTGCATTTACTCAATCATTTTATCAGGGTGAATTGGAGAGGAATGGCACTTCACCTCTGTAATTACACTTAACCTCTGTTAGTGTTTGCACACATCCTATAACATCCTCCAGTTTACTTTAAATAATCTATAGATTACTTATAATACCTAATACAAGGTAAACGATATGTCAGTAGTTGCTTGCCCATGGCAAATTCAAGTTTTGCCTTTTGGGACTTTGGGAATTTTTTTCCCAAGTATTTTTGATCCATGGTTGGTTGGTTGAAGCTGCAGTGCAGAAGAGCCTATGGATATGGAGGGGTGATGGTGCTCTGAAGCCATATGATGAATTTCTCTTAGGATGACCATTTCCCTTGTTAAACAGCTAGCTGGGTGCCCATGAAAGATCTTTTTTCGGACTTATATTCCAGTCTCTATTGCAATATTGTCTCGCGCAGGAGTGGAACCGTGCAGAGACAGGGAAAGTAGTCACATTCAATAACATGCATGTCACAGGAAGAGTACAAGATCTGTTACGCGCTTTCAACTTTCCAAGTCAGTGTTGCACCTTCATCATGAATCAGCACTATGTACTTCTTTAGATTTAAATTCTCAGCTCTGGATCTGGATTGAGTGCAGAGGGAAAAGGCAGCTGAGGAGGATATATCTGGGCAATAAAGGAGGAAAGCAGAGTGTGTTTCTAAGCACATGGGAGGGTTTCTACGTTCACTTTGGCACAACATAAGTAGCTTGGATTTCAGATTTGCTGCCTTCAAACTCTGTCTTGGATTTTATGACTTCAACTGAATAGGCAGAGAGAGAAAAACCAAACCAAATCAACCAACCACCAAACCAAGTTCAGGGGAATAAATGAACAACCAATAAACAAAGGGTTTCCTGATAGAAACTTATCTTAAATTCACAAGACTTAAATTCATAAATTCACAAGACAGCCTGGACTCCCACTACATCAGAAATTTGATTCAAATGGAAAATATCTTCTAATCAAAAATTTTGGGACTTCCCTGGTGGTCCAGGGGTTAAAAATCCACCCACCAATACAGGAGACATGTGTTCAATTCCTGGTCCGGGGAGATTCCACATGGTGTGGAGTAACTAAGCTCGTGAGCCACAAATATTAAGCCTGTGCTCTAGAGCCCAGGAACTGCAACTACTGAGCTCACAGGCCACAGCTCCCGAAGCTCGTGCGCCCTAGAGGCCATGCTCTGCAACAAGAGTAGTCACCACAATGAGAAGCACCGCAACTAGAGAAAGTAGCCCTCTTCGCCACAACTTAAAAAAAGCCCTCGAGCAGCAACAAAGACCCACTGCAGCCAGACATAAAAATAAATAAACCATAAAAAATTTTAAGCATATACAGAAAAACCTGAATAAACTTTTTTGCCAACCTAGTACTTAGATTCAACACTTTTCAAAACATTTCTATCCATGCTTTACCTACCCTTGTTTACATTGCTGAAGTATTTTAAAGCAAATCACAGCCCTGTAACATTTTATTCCCATATGTACTTCAACATGCCTCTCAAAAATCGGGGATATTTCTAAGAACCAGGCCACTTGGATAACACTTTCGATGACAATTTGTCCCTTAAAAATAAAATTTGTATATACTGTTCATTTATACCCTGCTACACTGCAAACATGGGTATGAGAAATAGATGAAACAACGAAAAAAATGAAGTTAAGACAGCAAAATAAAGTCAGGAATGAAAGTATTGAAACAGGTATATGGAAGGTCTGATTCTAACCCCCAACCTATGAGGACCAAAATAGGTTTTTCTATTCAGTGCCCCAAAATGGGTAAACAGCACCACTGCTCTGGAGAACATAGCTTTCCCTCTCTCCAAGGTCTGGGATGAATTTCTCTTGGATATCTTCGTGAAGAAGGCACTGTGCGATTTACTGGATAATATAATTTACAAAATCCTCGTAATAAATATAGAAGAGGTTCTGTGCTCCTTCTGAACCCTGGTTGCAAACCAAGGCATAACACCCAAGTCCAGGGGAGAAAAGTCATCCAACAAAGACCCAGAGCAGCCTGGCACGCTGCACCCGCCCCAGGTACTGCATCAAACCCACACATGTCAAATCATCTTTCATCTCCCTCAGACTCCCACTGACCCAATAGCCCCAGTAATAACATGGCCTTCATTTAAAAAACTTGAATCCAGCTGTTATTACTCTTAAGCGCTATTATGCAGAGCCACTGACGTGATGCCACAGGCGTCTTCACACCCTTTCATCATTTGCGAATTTGGCCCAGCCTCTGGATTTTCCCCTCCTGTTGTTCGGGAGGGTTGCAAATGCCAAAAGCAATCAATCTGCAAAGCAAATCAATGTGCAGAGCCGTCAGGGGGAAGGGCTGACCCTGCGGCTATCTGCCTTTCTTTTTGTTTTTGTTTTGAAAGAACTGCAGAGCTCTGTCTTTGGATCTGATGACCAGAATACCCATGCACTCAAGGAGCTGTGTCACTCCAGCTTTTTTTCCCCGCCTGCTCTCACTGGAGGCTAGCTTCACTGAGTCTCCAGGCTGCAGGAACAGCAGTCCTGCTCCGTCACCTTGGTGACCAGCGGCTCCAGCATCCACGGCTCCTTCTCACCTGCAGCCACCACTGCGCTGATCCTCCGTAAGCGCTCTGGCGCCCCAACATTCTGCTACTTACCATCAATATCTCTATGGAGGGTGCAAAACGCAATTTCTTTGTGTCCTTAGTGTGTGTGACATAGCTCATCTGCTTTTAAAGATTTCCTCCTGGCTTCTGCTAACAGCCTTTGCTTGCTTCCTGCAGTTCTATGCATCACATGGCTAAATAAACCTGTTTGATGTTGCCAGCTCTCAGGAATCCAACCAGAAAATATACTGAAATCAGATAGTTAGGTGAGCTGATATCAAGGGACAATGAAGAAAAACTATCTCAAAAAATACAAAGAAATTCTGAATGTACAAATAGCTTCTTGTCAAACTAAAAAAGAAAGGAAAGACAACATTAAAAGTATTCAGGGAAATTTGAACCTACCTTCAAAGGTAAAATATGCCCTTATTTTCCTGAGTATAACATTTCTATGTTAAAATTGTAGCAACAAATCCAAGTAAAAAATGTCTTTGAAAATTCCATTTAACGAAAGCATCACTGTATGCATTTAAACTTTTCTTTTCCTAATGAAAATTACTGCAAACAGCACGAAAGACGTTGACGCAGAAAACAGAATAAAAGTGATGGATGGTCTTAAAAGAGCAGGGGGGTACAAATGTTCATGAAATGCTGTGCTCAAATGACTAATGTGAACATTTAGATAAAATTATTCCATATAGGCAAGAAAATAAGTAAGATGCTTACAGAATAACACATAAATAATAGTAGTAGGGGAGATAAAGTAGGAAAAGTCAGTAATATTTCTAGATCATTTTAGGAAGTTGGCAGAGTGATTATCTAATGGTCAGATTAAAATGTTTAATATTGCCCAGGAACTGAAATTTAAAATCTTTATTTATCCAGTACATTCAAAAGAATTGTTGGGTGTTTTGCTGTTGGTGGCGTACAATATTCAGATCATGATCTCCATTTCCTGTGATACTTCACAGAATTCTTAATTCTTATTCTTTTTCACTCTCTCCCACATACAGCCACCCAACCTTATTTTCACACTTCTATTTATGATTAACAGTATTTCAAGTTTCCTCAATGCAGCCCTCTATTTGGAGTCCTTAAGCTGGAAATCTGGTTGAATCCTATTTCCCCTTTTCCCTTCAGTCATTTGCTCTCCTAAATTCCAGAAGAGCATGCACTTCACATGTGCTTCACCGCTGCTGCATTTTAATTAAAGGCACCTTGTTAGCATTGTTTTCGGAACCCAGGAAGTTATACCACCATATAATCAAGGAATTCACGGTTAAGTTTTAAGAATGTGAGGCTAACCGGCAGATACTTGCTGGAGGAGAAGTTCAAGCTCTCTGTTAACGAGCAGGAGGGATTTCAGTTTTGAAAGGAAAGAAGGCTGCTCCAAAGGGAAAGAATGATGTGGAAAGCAGCTGGCAGCAGAGGGGAAACAAACCTGGGTACTAGAGGCATGGCTGGCAGAGGGAGGGGGTAGAAGCAATTTTTCTTTGCTTATAATGGATGGTTATAAAAAGCATACTGCTGACAAAGTCCAGTACAAGTTCCGGAAGGTGTTGGATTCGACATGCCCTCTTTGGTTCCACTGGGGGAAAGCAGGGCTATCCACCCACTGAATGGCTTCAAAACCACACCAGAAGAAACAGGCCCCCAAGATCAGGACTCATGAGGAGCCCCTCTGGGAAAGGTCTGGGTATGATTAAAGTGTTTGGTAATGAAATGTTCCACACTACTTTATATGTACCACCCAACCCTTCCGACGCACAGAGCCCTTCTGGAACCCATCAGCAGCTTCATCTACCATCTCTGGCTCTTTTTCATCCTAATTTAGGGCTGGCAATTCTTAATTGCCTAAATCTATCCAGGGAAGTCTTGATACACAAATCACAGATGGGTTGATTTGTGGTGGGACAAAATTACTGTTTTCTTTCTAGTTTAAATTCTCTTCTAAGTATCTGTAAGAATCTATGCTTGGGGTCATTCTTTATATAAAGTAGTAGCATATTACAGGAGGGGAGATTCTTAAGGACCCAGTCCATCTGTAGACTCACAGATTCCAAGATTGGAATACTTAAAGCGAGGAATGAGGATCAGACAAGGGCCTTTAATTCACTATTTGATAACTTAATTTGTAGTATTAAATAAAGGTGAACACTCTCTATCTTAAAAATTAAGCCCTAAAATCTTCATATTCTATTTTCCCCCAGTTTTATTGAGATATAGATGACATATAATACTGTGTAAATTTACAGTGTGTAACGTCACTCTGGGCACATACCCAGAGAAAACTCTAATTCAAAAAGATACATGCACCCCAGGTTTCACAGCAGTACTGTTTACAATAGCCGAGACATGGAAGCTATCTAAATGTTCATCAACAGATAAATGGATAAAGAAGATGTAGATATTACCCATTAATAAAAAGGAATGGACTAACAGCATTTGCAGCAACATGGATGGACCTAGAGATTGTCATACTAAGTGAAGTATGCCAGACAAGGACAAATATCATATGATATCACCTATATGTGGCATCTTAAAAAAATGGTACAAATGAACTTATTATCAAACAGAAGTAGACTCTTAGACATAGAAGACAAACTTCTGGTTACCAAAGGGGAAAGGTTGGGAGGATAAATTAGAAGTTTGGGATTAACATATACATACTAGTGTATATAAAATAGATAACCAACAAGGGCCTACTATATAGCACAATGAACTATATTCAGTATCTTGTAATAACCTATAATGAAAAAGAATCTGAAAAAGAATATATATATATACACACACACGTGCCTAACTGAATCTCTTTGCTGTACACCTGAAACTAATATAACATTGTAAATCAACTATACTTCTATAAAAAATTTTTAATGTATATAATGTGATGATACACATATGTGTTGCAAAATGTTTACCACAATAAGGTTAGTTAACACATAATTAACTTATACAATTATGATCCTATCGTTGCTGCTATGGTAAGAATGCTAAAGCTCTACTCTTACAGCAAGTTTTTTTTTTAATATTTATTTATTTTTGGCTGTCTCAATTGCAGCATGCAGGAGATTCACTGCAACATGCGGGAGATTCATTGCAGCACGCGGGATATTTCGTGGTGGCGTGCAGGCGTCTCTCTAGTTGTGCCCTGTGAGCTCCAGAGCGCATGGACTTTATAGTTGGCAGCACACAGGCTCAGTAGTTGTGGCATATGGACGTAGCTGACCTGTGGCATGTGTGGTCTTACTTCCCATCCGGGGTTCGAACCCACATCCCCTGCATTGGAAGGCAGATTCTCAACCACTGGACCACTGGAGACTTTCAAATACACAAGACACTATTGTAACCTAGAGCCACCAAGCCATATATTTGATTTCCCAAATTTATTCATCCTAAAACTGAAAGGTTGTGCCCTTGACCAACATCTCTCTATTCCCCCCACTACCCCAAAGCCTACGGCAACCACCAATCTACTGTCTCTATGAGATGGATGTTTTTGGATCCCACATATAAGTGAGGTCACAGAGGTATCTCTTTTAGATAGTGATTTTCATTTCCTTCAGGTACACACCTAGAAGTGGAACTGCTGAATCATATGGTAGTTCTATTTTTAATTTTTCTGAGCAAACTCCATATTGTTTTTCATAGTGGCTGCACCAAGTTGCATTCCCAACAACAGTGCACCAAGATTTACTTTTCTCCACATCCTCACCAGCATTTATTTCTTGTCTTTTTGATTACAGCCATTCTATCAGGTGTAAGTTGATAACTCATGGTTTTGAGGTGTATTTCCATAATGATGAGTAATGTTGAGAACATTTTCATATGCTTGTTGACCATTTTTTATGTCTTTGGAAAGATGCCTATTCAAGTCCTCTGTCCATTTTTTTTCCTATTTATTTATTTATTTAAATTTAAAAATCTTTAATTCTTACGTGCGTTCCCAAACATGAACCCCCCTCCCACCTCCCTCCCTATAACATCGCTCTGGGTCATCCCCATGCACCAGCCCCAAGCATGCTGTATCCTGCGTCAGATATAGACTGGCGATTCGAAAAAATATGGAACGCTTCATGAATTTGCATGTCATCCTTGCGCAGGGGCCATGCTAATCTTCTCTGTATCGTTCCAATTTTAGTATATGTGCTGCCGAAGCGAGCACTGTCCATTTTTAAATTGTTTTTATTTTTATATTTTTGCTATTGAGTTTTATGAGTTCCTTATATACTTCTGATCTTAACCCATTATCAGATACACGGTTTTCAAATATTTTCTTCTAATCTGTATATTGCCTTTCATATTGACTATTTCTTTTGCTGGGCAGAAATATGCAGTTTAAAAGTCTCACTTATTTTTTTTTTCTTTTGTTGCTTCTGCTTTTGGTGCCATATTTAAAAATTCATTGCCATGACTGATGTCTAGGAGCTTTTCGCCTATGTTTTCTTCTGGGGGTTTTGGTTTAGGTCTTATAATTAAGTACTTAATCCACTTTGAGTTAATTTTTGTGAGTGATGTAAGATAGGGTTCAGTTTCCATCTTTACATGTGGATATCCTGTTTCCCAAACATGATCTGGTTTTTGGCCATGACACACAGCATTTCACATGCTAGCAAGGTCATGCTCAAAATCCTCCAAGCTAAGCTTCAAAAGTGTGGACGGAGAACTTCCAGATGTACAAGCTGGATTTAGAAAAGGCAGAGGAAAGAGATTAAATTGCCAACATCCACTAGATCAAAAAGCAAGACAATTCCAGAAAAACATCTACTTCTCCTTCATTTGCTCCACTAAAACCTTTGACTGTGTGGATCACAACAAACTGTGGAAGATTCTTAAGGAGATGGGAATAACAGATCACCATACCCGCCTCCTAAGAAACCTGTATACAGGTTAGGAAGCAACAGTTAGAATTGGACGTGGAACAATGGACTGGTTCAAAACTGGGAAAGGAGTACACGAGGCTATATACTGGCACCCTGCTTGCTTAACTTCTCTGCAGAGTATATCAGGTGAAATGCTAGGCTGAATGAAGCACAAGATGCAATCAAGATTGCTGGGAGAAAGATGAGTAACCTCAGATATGCAGATGACACTACCCTAATGGAAGAAAGTGAAGAGGAATTAAAGAGCCACTCGATAAAGGTGAAAGAGGAGAGTGAAAAAGCTGGCTTAAAACTCAACATTAAAAAAGCTAAGATCATGGCATCTGGTCCCATCTCTTCATGGCACATAGATGAGGAAACAACGGAAACGGTGAACAATTTTGTTTTCTTGGGCTCCAAAATGACTGCTGATGGTAACGTCAGCCATAAAATAAAAGAGGTTTGCTCCTTGGAAGAAAACCTATTACAAACCTAGACAGCATATTAAAAAGCAGAGACATTACTTTGCCAACAAAGGTTCATACAGTCAAAGCTCTGGTTTTTCCATAATCATGTGTGGGTATGAGACTTAGACCACAAAGGCGGCTGAATGCTGAAGAACTGATGCTTTCCAACTGTGGTGCTGGAGAACTCTTGTGAGTCCCTTGGACTGCAAGAAGATCAAACCAGTTGATCCTAAAGGAAATCAACTCTGAATATTCATTAGAAGGATTGATGCTGAAGCTTAAGCTCCAGTACTTTGGCCACCTGATGCAAAGAGCTGACTCACTGGAAAAGACACTGATGCTGGGAAAGACAGAAGGCAGGAGGGGAAGGTGATGACACAGGATGAGATGATTGGATGGCATCACTGACTCAATGCAGATGAGTTTCAGCAATCTCTGGGAGATGGTGAAGGACAGGGAAGCCTGGCATGCTACAGTCCATGGGGTTGGAAAGAGCTGGACGTGATTGACTGACTGAACAGCAACTCAGCATGTGGAATCTTAATTCTCTAACCAGCAATTGAATCCACATGCCCTGCAGTGGAAGCTTGGGGTCCTAACCACTGGACCACCACGTGGCCCAATCACCATTCCCCCAAACACCATTTCTGAAGAGATTACCTCTCCCCACTGGGTATTCTTGGCTCTCTTGTCAAACATTAGGTGACCATGTATGGCTGCATCTATTTCTGGGCTCTCTATTCTGTTTCATTAGTCTATCGATCAGTTTTCATGTCAGTATCATACTGTGTTGATTACTACAGTAATCAAAATCTACAGCTTTGTAAAATTGTTTGAAATCAGGAAGTGCGAAGCATCAAATTTGTTCTTTCCCAAGATTGCTCTGACTATTTGAGATAGTTTGTTGTTACATACGAATTGTAGGATTTTTTTCTATTTCTGTAGAAAACGTCAATGGAATTTTGATAGAGACTGCCTTAAACCAATAGATCATTTGGACAGTATGCATATTTTAACAATATTAACTCATGATCCATGAACACAGTATATTATTCCATTTATGTGTGCCTTCAATTATTTTCATCAATGTTTAATAATTTTGGTGTATACGTATTTCACTTTCTTGGTTAAATTTATTCCTAAGTATTTTATTCTTTTCAAGCTACTGTAAATGGGATCTTTTTATCTCTTTTTCAAATAGTTCATTATTAGTGCACAGAAATGCAGCAAATTTTTGCATGTTGATTTTGTATCCTGAAACTTTATCAAATTCATTTCCTGGGTCTCAGAGTTTTTCAATGGAGTCTAGGATTTTCTTTATATAAGATCATGTCATCAGCAAATATATAATTTTACTTCTTCATTTTTGATTTAGATGGGAATTTTATTTTTCTTTCATTTCCTTTTCTTGCCTTATTACTCTGGTTAGGAGCTCCAGTACTACACTGAATAGGAGTAGTGAGAATGGGAATCTCTTGTTCCTGCCCACAGAGGGAAAGCTTTCAGTTTTTCACCACTGAGTATGATGTTAGCTGTGGGCTTTTCATGTGTACGTGTGTGCATGCTAAGTCACTTCAGTTGTGTCCAACTCTTTGTGCCACCTGGGAACCCACATGGGCTTGTCATATATGTTTTTAATTAACTTATTTTTCTATTGAAGGATAACTGCTTTACAGAACTTTGCTGTTTTCTGTCAAACCTCAACATGAGTCAGCCATAGGTATACATACATCCCCTCCCATTTGAACCTCCCTCACCATCCCAACCTTCTAGGTTGCTACAGAGACCCTGTTTGAGTTTCTTAGCCATACAGCAAATTCCCATTGGCTATCTATGTCACATATGGTAATATAAGTTTCCATGTTACTCTTTCCATACATCTCACCCTCTCCTCCCCTCTCCCCATGTCCATAACTCTACTCTCTATGTCTGTTTCTCCATTGCTGCCCTGTTCAGTACCATTTTTCTAGATTCCATACATATGCATTAGAATACAGTATTTATATTTCTCTATCTGAGTTACTTCACTCTGTATACTAGGTTCTAGGTTCATCCACCTCATTAGAACCGACTCAAAGGCATTCCTTTTCATGGCTGAGTAATATTCCACTGTGTATAGGTGCCACAACTTCTTTATCCATTCCTCTCTCGATGGACGTCTAGGTTGCTTCCATGTTCTAGCTATTGTAAACAGTGCTGCAATGGACAATGGGATACGTGTGTCTTTTTCAATTTTGGTTTCCTCAGGATATATGCCTAGGAGTGGGATTGCTCGGTCATATGGTGGTTTTATTCCTAGTTTTTAAAGGAATCTCTATACTGTCTTCCACAGTGGCTGTATCAATTTACATTCCCACCAACAGTGCAAGAGTGTTTCCTTTTCTTCATACCCTTTCCAGCATTTATCGTTTGTAGAACTTTTGATGATGGCTCTTCTGACTGGTAGTTTGAGCATTCTTTGGCATTCCCTTTCTTTGGGATTGGAATGAAAACTGACCTTTTCCAGTCCTGTGGCCACTGCTGAGTTTTCCAAATTTGCTGGCATATTGAGTGCAACACTTTCACAGCATCACCTTTCAGGATTTGAAATAGCTCAACTGGAATTCCATCACCTCCACTTGCTTTGTTCATAGTGATGCTTTCTAAGGCCCACTTGACTTCACATTCCAGGATGTCTGGCTCTAGGTGAGTGATCACACCATCGTGATTATCTGGGTCATGAAGATCTTTTTTGTACAGTTCTTCTGTATATTCTTGCCACCTCTTCTTAATATCTTCTGCTTCTGTTAGGTCCATACCATTTTTGTCCTTTATCGAGCCCATCTTTGCATGAAATGTTCCCTTGGTATCTCTAATTTTCTTGAAGAGATCTCTAGTCTTTCCCATTCTTTTTCCTCTATTTCTTTGCACTGATTGCTGAGGAAGGCTTTCTTATCTCTCCTGGCTATTCTTTGGAACCCTGCATTCAAATGGGAATATCTTTCCTTTTCTCCTTTGCTTTTCACTTCTTTTCAAGCTATTTGTAAGGCCTGCTCAGACAGCCATTTTGCTTTTTTGCATTTGTTTTTCTTGGGGATGGTCTTGATCCCTATCTCCTGTACAATGTCACGAACCTCCATCCATAGTTCATCAGGCACTCTATCAGATCTAGTCCCTCAAATCTATTTCTCACTTCCACGGTATAATCATAAGGGATTTGATTTAGGTCATACCTGAACGGTCTAGTGGTTTTCCCTACTTTTTTCAATTTCAGTCTGAATTTGGCAATAAGGAGTTCATGATCAATCTGATTTCAGTGTTGACCATCTGGTGACGTCCATGTGTAGAGTCTTTTCTTGCATTGCTGGAAGAGGGCATTTGCTATGACAAGTGTTGTCTTGGCAAAAGTCTATTAGCCTTGGCCCTGCTTCATTCCGTATTCCAAGGCCAAATTTGCCTATTACCCCAGGTGTTTCTTAACTTCCTACTTTTGCATTCCAGTCCCCTAAAATGAAAAGGACATCTTTTATGGGTGTTAGTTCTAAAAGATCTTGTAGGTCTTCATAGAACGGTTCAACTTCACCTTCTTCAGCATTACTGGTTGGGGCATAGGCTCGGATCACCATGATACTGAATGGTTTGCCTTGGAAATGAACAGATATCATTCTGTCGTTTTTGAGATTGCATCCAAGTACTTCATTTAGACTCTTTTGTTGACCATGAGGGCTACTCCATTTCTTCTAAGGGATTCCTGCCCACAGTAGTAGATATAATTGTCACTCATTTCACACACTAGTAAAGTAATGCTCAAAATTCTCCAGGCCAGGCTTCAGCAATATGTGAACCATGAACATCCTGATGTTCAAGCTGGTTTTAGAAAAGGCAGAGGAACCAGAGATCAAATTGCCAACATCTGCTGGATCATGGAAAAAGCAAGAGAGTTCCAGAAAAACATCTATTTCTGCTTTCTTGACTATGCCAAAGCCTTTGACTGTGTGGATCACAAGAAACTGTGGAAAATTCTGAGAGAGATGGGAATACCAGACCACCTGACCTGCCTCTTGAGAAATCTGTATGCAGGTCAGGAGGCAACAGTTAGAACTGGACATGGAACAACAGACTGGTTCCAAATAGGAAAAGGAGGACATCAAGGCTGTATATTGTCACCATGCTTATTTAACTTCTATGCAGAGTACATCATGAGAAACGCTGGACTGGAAGAAACACAAGCTGGAATCACGACTGCCGGGAGAAATATCAATAACCTCAGATATGCTGATGACACCATCCTTATGGCAGAAAGTGAAGAGGAATTAAAAAGCCTCTTAATGAAAATGAAAGAGGAGAGTGAAAAAGTTGGCTTAAAGCTCAACATTCAGAAAACGAAGATCATGGCATCTGGTCCCATCACTTCATGGCAAATAGATGGGGAAACAGTGGAAACAGTGTCAGACTTTATTTTGGGGGGCTCCAAAATCACTGCAGATGCTGATTGCAGCCATGAAATTAAAAGACGCTTACTCCTTGGAAGAAAAGTTATGACCAACCTAGATAGTATATTCAAAAGCAGAGACATTACTTTGCTGACTAAGGTCCATCTAGTCAAGGCTTTGGTTTTTCCTGTGGTCATGTATGGATGTGAGAGTTGGACTGTGAAGAAGGCTGAGCACCAAAGAATGGATGCTTTTGAACTGTGGTGTTGGAGATGACTCTTGAGAGTCCCTTGGACTGCAAGGAGATCCAACCAGCCCATTCTGAAGGAGATAAGCCCTGGGATTTCTTTGGAAGGAATGATGCTAAGCTGAAACTCCAGTACTTTGGCCACCTCATGTGAAGAGTTGACTCATTGGAAAAGACTCTGATGCTGGGAGGGATTGTGGGCAGGAGGAGAAGGGGACGACAGAGGATGAGATGGCTGGATGGCATCACTGGCTCGATAGACATGAATCTGAGTGAACTCTGGGAGTTGGTGATGGACAGGGAGTCCTGGCGTGCTGCGATTCATGGGGTCACAAAGAGTCAGACATGACTGAGCAACTGAACTGAACTGAACTGAAAATAATATTTAACACTGTATGAATCAGGAATGCCAAAGTTTATATGTGATGGAATCAACTGTGGCTAACTACTGTGTTTAAATTATTTAATCTCCTGTTGGGGTCATAACTAGTTTGTCTGTATAAGATTTGGCCCTTAAACAAACAAACAGAATTTCCAGAAGAGCAAAAAAAAAAAAAAAAAAAAGTGAAGCTTTCCTTCTGTCCCTTTTTGTGCCATTGTTTTTAAGTTTTCTTCTTCACTGTGTTGCTAAAACTTCTTGAGCAGACTTCAGAACCCCTCCGGAGCTATTTTTGATCAGGGGTGGCTATCTCACTGTTGATCTTTGTCGAGGATCAGAGGCTGAGAGCTCCATCTTACTTGTTCACTGCTCTCTGGAAGGAGAGTCCCTTTCTGTGGAATCCGACACCTGGTAGACTTCATAGTGTTTTCAGTGCCTGCAGACTTTGGTAAGTATCCTGGAACACCCAGTTGTTCCAAGGGGTACTCTCAAAGTCTTCATGGCCCCAAATGGATCTTCCTTAAGCCCAGAACCACAGCTCCAAATGCTTCACCATCAGTAGATAATTATCTGGCATCACTGGAAGTCTGTAAGACTTTCTATCTTCCAGAGAAAACTCTATCAGTTTTCTCCCATTTTCCCAGTCAGCCAATATCAAGGACATTTATGTCTTGGTTTGAAATGAATGGCAAGACACAGGACCATTATTTCAGATTCTGGGCACCATTCCAAAAATATAGGAATTGGTAATGATTCTCTCAAGGACGGGTTTCTAAGTATTGCAGGTGTCATTTGGATGACATAGCTACATAGCCTGGGTACATATTTCTAGCTGAAATAGTAAGAGATTTTATACCAACTCCTTTCAGAATTGGCCTAATAAGGATCCCACTTACATATCCTACCAGTTGGGTAGCAATTCTTTAAAAAGAAATTGCTTCTAAGATGCTCAGTCATGAGAACTGATGTCACCTATGCTAACTTTGGTCAGAATATCCCATCTTTATTTTAGTTATTTATATTTTGGATATTTTTATTACTTTTAACTTATTATTTTATATTGAAGTATAGCCTATTTACAATGTCGCGGTAGTTTCGGGTGAACAGCAAAGGGACTCAGCCACACGTATACGTGCTTCCATTCTCCCACAAACTCCCCTCCCGTCCAGGCTGCCACATAACAGTGAAGAGAGCCCCCTGTGCTATACAGTAGGTCCTTGTTGGTTATCCATTTTAAACACAGCAGTGTGTACATGTCGATCCCAAACTCCCTAACTATCCCTACCCCCATTCTTCCCCCCAGCAACCTTAAGTTCATTCTCTAAGTCTATGAGTTCATATATATAAGTTCATTTGTACCATTTCTTTTTAGACTCCACACATAGGGATGTCATAAAATATTCTTCCTTCTCTATATGACTTACAGTATGACAATCCCTCGGTCCATTCATGACGCTGCAAATGGCATTATTTCACTCTTTCTAACAACTGAGTGAGAATCTCCTGTCTTTCAGTACCAGATGTGTTTGAGCTGTGCACAGTTGTTACACGATTCAGTCATCCTAATAATCCTGTATTCATTCTTCCTGCTCCACCTCTCTTAATGGTCACTGATGAAAATGACTCAGATCTGTCGCCCACCAAGTCTGCATTCCAGCTGCCGGGTTTCTATCACGTGATCAAGACATTGGATGTGTCTGGATCCCAAGGGCCTTTCTCCGTCCTAGACATTCCAATCTAATCACTCTGAAAAACACGCAAAGCAGTAAATGCCACTTTAATTATAAGCTTGCTCCCACTGGATTAGACTCAAAATAAGCACACTTGAGACAAAAATTCGATCTGAAAGGCAAAATGAGTGACGGAGCTTCTCAGAGAGGAGTCCATTTTTATTTCATGATTAAGTGATTTGCTTTTCTCATTCTTATTTTAATATCCCCATTTCCACTAAATGGGCTTCCTGATGGCTCAGATGGTAAAGAATTCACCCACAATGTGGGAGACCTGGGTTCGATCCCCGGGTTGGGAACATCCCCTGGAGAAGGGAATGGCTACCCACTCTACTATTCTTGGCTGGAGAATACCATGGACAGAGGAGCCTGGCGGACTATAGTCCATGGAATCACAAAGAGTCGGGCACGACTGAGTGACTAACACTTTCATTTCCACTATAAACCTTTACCATCATCCCATACATTGTTTCTCAAGTCGTTCAGTTGCCTTTTTACTTGACTCTATCATTCTGGTCTCACTTTAGGGCATCCCAAGTTCTGGATACAGATCTAAGCATTGCAGGGAAGCCCTGATAGCAGAGGTTAGTGAGCCATGATGAATACTGGCTTCAGAGTTAGACCTGGTTTCAAATTCTGGCTCTAACATTTCACTGTAGTATAATTTGCACAGGGTATTTACCTTTCCACACTTTAATTTCTTCAGTCATAAAATAGGAAAAAATCATATTTATTTCTATGGAGTGGTTTTCAGGATAAATGAACTAATAGAGGTAATACCCTTGGCAAAGGGCCTGGCCAATGCAGTAACAATCACCTGACAGATGCTACTTATTTTTGGAATCACATATTTTTATTTTTTTTAATGTTTGTTTTATATTGGAGTTTACTTGATTTACGATGTTGTGTTAGCTTCAGGTATACAGCAAAGTGTTTCAGTTGTACATACTCATATATCCATTCTTTTTCAGATTCTTTTCCCATATAGGTGATGACAGAATACTGAGTAGAGTTCCCTGTTGATGCTACTTATTGATATGATTAGGAGGATGCTCACTAGCTCCATGTGTAAATTGGAATCAGATAGAGTTCCAATCCCAAATCTGGCTCCTGAGGTTGCAAAACCCTGGGCCAGTTGTTTCATTTCTCTGTACATGGCTCTTTCGCAAAACAGGGGTAAAAACATCTATCTCATAGGTATCATTTCTGTGTGCTGTGCTGATTAATACAAGCTTCTTTGAAAAGATAAATGTCAGACTGTATGTGCATAGACAAAGTGACTACTGGATATCTCTGTCTGAAATACCCTGGAAATTAGAAAGAAACACGACCATCACCTTGTAAAGGTTTCCAGTGACAGTCACTCTTGTTCCATCCTCATGGCCATAAACAATATCTTCTACTCAAATCATACAGTGTTAGTAACAGACTTTTTACTTTAGGTGAGGTTCTCTGAAATTAGAATGAGAAGGGGTATGAACAGCTTTTCTCTGCTTTGTATTCCTGCTACAGATTCAGCCGACAGGAGGAGGGCGGCCCATGAAGCTGTCCTGAGATTGAAGCTGATCAAAGACTCCACAAACCACAGGGGTCTATGGTGGCTCATGCGGAAGAACCAAAAACCTCAGACGTTCTGGAAATGAGATTCATTTTTCTAGTCAGAAGATATATAGAAGAGAGCAAGTGAACTGTTTATTTTACCACTAGCTAAGGGCTGAGTGAGTGAGTGAGGAGTGAAAGTCACTCAGTCGTGTCTGACCCTTTGCGACCCCATGGACTATACAGTCCGTGGAATTCTCCAGGCCAGAATACTGGAGTGGGTAGCCTTTCCCTTCCCCAGGGCATCTTTCCAATCCAGGGATTGAACCCAGGTCTCCCACATTGCAGGCAGATTCTTCACCAGCTGGGCCACCAGGGAAGCCCCAGGAATACTGGAGTGGGTAGCCTATCCCTTCTCCAGAGGATCTTCCCAACCCAGGAATCGAACTGGGGTCTCCTGCATTGCAGGCAGATTCTTTACCAACTGAGTTATCAGTCACCTGCATTTTTGTCCCCAGTTAGCAACTGCTCTCTGGGGGGTGGGGTGGGATGGGGAGTGTGTTTTCCCCTACCCACATCACGTTTCATGTGACTTGATTTGATCAGGAAAACGTGAGTCATATGCCACTTCCAAACAGCAGCTTTAAGAGCCACTAGTAATTCCTTGCTCCTAGGAACTCTTTCGAAAATCCTCTCAAATGATCTGTTTATGTGGGACAAGGTGTACACGGTTGGTTATTGGACTTGACTGACCTCTTCTGGGCGGTGCTACAAGGTAAAGCACAGTTTGTCTAGCTTTCCACTTGAGGACATAGGGACATGCTGTCCTCAAGCCTGGTTTCTAGTCAACGCACATACATATACACATGTGCATGCCTTTTATAGATATAGATATAGATATAGATATAGATATATTTCTAGATTGCTGAATAAATTCCCCTGTCTTTTATCTTCTGCAAGATAATTGAACTTCTTACTGCAGTTGGAAAATGTGGTGCCAATGATACTGTACTAAATGAAAGAACTTCATCAACTTCTAATTAGAAATTGAATCACTATGTGAAGAGCATAATAAAATAGCCTGTTTCTCGTCATCTATGACATAAATTGGTTACTTTATTGAAAGTATAAGATTAAAAAGCTCTCATTAAATTTGTTTTTAAAAAGACCTCCCTAAAATCAAAACCACAATGAGTTACCATCTCCCGCCAGTCAGAATGGCTGCTATCAAAAAGTCTACAAACAATAAATGCTGGAGAGGGCACAAAGAAAAAGGAACCCTCTTACACTCTTGGTGGGAATGCAAACTAGTACAGCCACTATGGAGAACAGTGTGGAGATTCCTTAAAAACTGGAAATAGAACTGCCTTATGACACAGCAATCCCACTGCTGGGCATACACACCGAGGAAACCAGAATTGAAAGAGACACGTGTACCACAATGTTCATCGCAGCACTGTTTATAATAGCTAGGACATGGAAGCAACCTAGATGTCCATCAACAGAAGAATGGATAAGAAAGTTGTGGTACATATACACAATGGAATATTACTCAGCCATTAAAAAGAATGCATTTGAATCAGTCCTAATGAGGTGGATGAAACTGGAGCCTATTATACAGAGTGAAATAAGCCAGAAAGAAAAACACCAATACTGTATACTAACGCATATATATGGAATTTAGAAGATGGTAACGATGACACTATATGCGAGACAGCAAAAGAGACACAGATGTAAAGAAGTCTTTTGGATTCTGAGGGAGAAGACGAGGGTGGAATGATTTGAGAGGGGAGCGCTGAAACGTGTATATTATCATATGTGAAGCCTGTCGACTGTCCAGGTTTGATGCACGAGACAGGGTGCTCAGGGCTGGTGCACTGGGTTGACCCTGGGGGATGGGATGGGGAGGGAGGTGGGAGGGGGATTCAGGTTGGGGAATACATGTGTGCCCATGGCTGATTCATGTTGATGTATGGCAAAAACCACTACAATATTGTAATTAGCCTCCAATTAAAATTAAAAAAAAAAAAAAAAGACCTCCCTAACTGCTGGATTAGCACTGGCCAAGAAAACTTTCTATAATGACAGCAGAATTCCTGAGAGGTCCAGTATGACACCCCCTAGCCAATGTGGCTAGCAAGCACCTAGAATATGCTAGCACCACTGAGGGGCTGAATTTTAAATTTAATTAATTTAATTTATGGTTAAATTTAAACAACAACATGTGGCTGGCAGCTAATAAATCAGACAATGCACCTTAGACCCTAGGATGGAAAAGTATCTTTTCCTGATAATTGAACTACTTATTCGTGTTACTATATGTGGCACTAAGGAACATATAAGGAACACATAAGAACATTCCATATATATAAGGAATGTGTGTGTGTATATATATATATACATACAAACACACAAACTACATATATATATACATATAAAATACATATATAGAGTTCTCTATGTAAGTAACAGACAATCTTGCCTTTTTACATTCAGGCAGCTGTGTCATGTGGATTCACAAAATATTGATTATTCTATTTTAGACTCATGTGGGTTCTCTCAATAGAGATCTAATCCAGTTTTATGCAGCAAATGTTACAATAAAGCATGTACCCAAGATAGTCCCAATATACACAAGGCTAGTACCATATCCTAGAATGATAAGTCAAGAACATTCTTATTTAGTCCATTCATTGATCTAGAAAGAATCACACCTGAACTATCCTGACCATTTCCAATATTATACTCCCAAATCTCTATACTTCAGCTTTTCATCTTTGTATTGGAAATTAGGCTTCCAAGTTCTTCAAACAACCAGATTTTAGTGGCCCCAGTCGTTGAACTGAAACAGCACTGTATTTTCATCTCAATAGATAATTAAATAAGGAATTTATGTCCCTAGTTTTCACAGGAGTCATCTTACTGCAGAGATGTAACATTCGGTCGGAGAACTACTGTAATGGTTAAGACCACAGGATTTGGAAAATAATAATTCCTGATTGTGAGGATGTAATTATTTGGGAAGGCTGGAGGCTGATGTATTATTTGGGATACTTGAACACTGGCTCTTTTCACTTCCTGTGGCTATAGCCTTCCTGGTGGACTTTCTCAGAGAGTAGAGGCCAGGGAAATCCTCGCCAAGACAGGCTGCGTTGGTCACTGCCTCAGAGACGTTCTTTATCCTTGGCTAATTAACTAAGACATTTAATCTATTCTTAATGAGGGTGTGGTGTGTTCTCTTCCCCTTAATTATAGAGCAACAGAAAGGCCTCGATCTACTTCCTAGTGACAGTGTGAGAATTAATTCATCTGTAGGACTCGGCCTAGCGTCTATTATCATGGCCCCAATCAAAGATTACTGATGTCATTTTGTTCTTACTGAGTTCTAAAGCTGACATGTAATTTTACTCAAAGGAAAAAAGTTTCTAAGAAGCATAAGATATTTTGGAATAAAGTACAGTAAGTCCCCTACCTCCAAACAGGTTCCATTCTGACTGTGTTCGTAAGTCCAACAAAGTTAGCCTAGGTAACCTACTAACACAATCGACTATATGGTACTGTACTGTAATAGGTTTAAAACATTTTTCACACAAATAAAACATAAAAAACAAGCACAGAAAATAAACGTTTTTAATCAAACAGTAAGTACCTTGAAAAGTACAGGAGAATAGCACAACAGCTGGGCACGTTTGCATTTTTGAATGTTTGTAATTTGAAGGCTCATCTGTAGAGGACTTACTACAAGAGACCATTCATTAGAAAGACATGAAACTACAATAAGTATCTGGACACCAAAAGTAGCCCTCAATGCAAGGTTGTATGGTTTTCTGTTAAAAAACCAAGTGTACCAGGATGATTAAATTAAAGATTAGCCTCCCTTTTACAGACAAGCTAGGCTGACCTTTACTTACCTGAGAAAAGGAAAGTTAATGGGAGGATAGAAGAAGGAAAACGGGCACACTGAGATTTCCATAGACTGTACATGGTTGCTTCTGGGCCAGACTCTGGAATTTCTCCCAGATTTCATCTTCCGTTTCCCTCTGCCCAACTAGGATGTATTCCTAAAGCTCTAAGGCATCTGCCCTATGAGCAGTGGGTCCCACCCGAAGGTCCCTGAAGTGTGGCTTCAGGGATTCTTCCCTGAAGAGGGAGAGGCAGACGAAAGAGACAAAAGGCCCTCACATCTTCCCCTGATAGAGAAGAGATGCCACCAGCAGGAGCAACACACACAGGCCAACACACTGAGGCAGACTGTCTTAACTTGGAAACTAAGTTGGACCATTTTGAAAATGTATCAGCTGTGTCCATGCTAACCTCAAAGAGATCATCTATTTTCCAAAATGACTGACCAGCTTCAGGACCCAACTTAAGCAATGAAGAATTCAAATTGCATTCCAAGAGAAATATTAAAATATGGGACCAGGTATTTTATGATGTTTTATGAAAGCTATCTACCGATCTTCTATGGCTTATATCTAATATAAAAGAAAACAAGTTATGATTATTTATTTCTCAAAATATAAATACAGCAGGGATCAGAAAGAGTAGAATTATCAGGAATATGTTCCGTATTTGTTGTGCCTTTATTCTCCAGAGGAAAATGAAAGACTCTGCAGTGTAAGCATCAACTTGATTGCTTAATGATGGTGAACATTTAAGAATTTGCTCTGGGGGAAATAAAGTGGAAATTTAAATAGTGTTGCAACTCACCGTTAGTGTGGGTTTTCACTGTCTATTTCCAAACGAGAACACAAGTGAATGCTAATGGGGGAGCTGCCTGGACTATATTATATTCAGACAAGTCCTCTTTTTACTGACTCTGTAGATAACATGCTGTTTTAATTGCAGAGATGGCTTTGTTTTTAAGCTGTTAGTCTTTAAAGAAACTTTCAAATTTCTCAATTTGGCATGTATTCTTATAGTCCTTGGATGCAAAATGTCTACATGTGCCTATAGACACAGAAATACACTGTATGTTTACCAAACAGGACAGCAATTTATTCCAAGTTTCCTCTAAAAAAGTATTTACTCTCCTCATTGCTGATCATATATACTCCTTCCTCTTTGCCAGATTACATACTGTTCATTCCCTTTATTTCTGAACCCCAGCAAAGGGTCTACTATCCTATCAGATGAGCCTTTTAAAATTTTAGGGCATATACACCTGCTGAAAAGTGAAAGTGAAAGGGAAGTCGCTCAGTCGTGTCCGACTCTTTGCCACCCTGTGGACTGTAGCCTGGCAGGTTTCTCCGTCCATGGGATTCTCCAGGCAAGAATACTGGAGTGGGTTACCATTTCCTTCTCCAGGGGATCTTCCCAACTCAGGGATCAAACGCGGGCCTCCTGCATTGGAGGCAGATGCTTTAACCTCTGAGCCACCAGTAACCTCTGAGCCACCGGGGAAGCCCCTATAGACGTGCTAGAAATAAACAAAACTAAGAAAAGAGCTCATGCATAATAACAATAGTAATCATCAGAGCAGTCATTTAAATACACACTTTTAATGAGGCAACCTAAACATCATAATGTAAAAGTAGAATAGAATTTAAATTGAAATCAGCACTCTACCCCAAAAAAAAGCAGCCAGGCAGGAGTGAAATCAACAAAGATACTTCTGCTTTACCGGTGTGAATATCAGACTTGTTTTTTTCTCCCTACGCTTGCTTCTCTTTCTTTGGCATGACAGTTCTGATTCTTCAGCCTCCCCATGAAGAAGAGAAAAATTCCCTTGAAGCTGAACTAAATTCATCAGCAAATGAAATTACATTCATTTGATAAAATGCTAAATGGAAAAAGGCAGGTTTATTTTAAGCCGTCAACAGGCTGTTTTAGTTAATCATGCACAGTGCAGAAGACAGGAGTTTGGTTGCTAAGAAAATGGTTGGCATGTTTCCACAAGATCCATGTGATGTGAAATGCATCTGCTCGTTTCAACAGGGAAATAGGAAAAAAATAAAATAAACAGTTCAGGGTATCTTTGGTGAGTCACTATGGAACACAGAGCCAAAATAACTTACATGTTGTCAGTTTATTTTATACTGCCTTATTGTTATGACATTAGCCTTTTCTTATATTCAAAAAAATTTTTTATAATAGTGATATTTTGTTAGAAAATTCTTATATATTCATTGTAGATAAATGGGAAGCACTCAAATAAGAAAAAATCTTTCATGACACATACACACAAACACAAATATCAATATCTACAAGGGTATCTATCGTAGATACGCATATACCAATCTATGGGACATGGATAGTCAAGGTTCGACATTTATTTGCTGAATGAATTAATACAAATATGGGATCTTTATTGTATATACTTTTATAACCTGCTTTTTCTTTATGAAGATATTTAGCACAACTTTCTATGCTATTAAATATTCATCTTTAGCATTAATACTTTCATCATTATGAGGCATGTAAGTTGTTCTCTTGCAAGACTTGTACAATAGGCAGGAACCGAACATGCTCCCCAACTGAGGCTGATACTATGAGGCTGATGAAATATGAATATAGTGAAGATTTTCTGCTTGGCTGTTACACGTATATCTCTGGTTATTGAGACAGACATTGGAGTCTCAGCTGTTTTGATCATGTGTAATTTCACCAGTTCCAACACCAGATACAGACCTTCGCTACTTATATAGATGCTGTCAGCATCCAAGCATACTAATGTGAGAGAGACTAGCCAAAGATGGAACACTGCTCAGCAACTCCCTACATGCTCTAGCAGTCCTCAGAGTGAGATAACCGTGGACGTTCACGTATCTTCCAAGTGGAAAAAGGGAGCAGGCCAAAAGAACAGTATTAGATCACCATGTAGAAGAATATATAGGTAAAGAAAGTTATGGATTACATGATCCGGAAAGCTGAGAAGCTCAAAACATAAAAATGAGAAGCAGAGACATATGCTGCGGAGCAGAATGTGTCCCTGGCTTCTTGATTACAGGAAATAGGCTTCATTCAGCCTCGTTGGCCTTCCCTGAGTTCCAATGGGCAGGATCAAACAGTTGCTAATTGGGGAAGGGAGGGGACCTCAAGACAAGGGAGGAACTGTGAGGAAACAATAGAGCAGCCCTAGGGCAGGGTCCTGATTCCCCCTCAAGGGATACACAGAACAATATCTTTGAGCTGTTTTGCAGATACAGAAACCCCCACCAGGTGGGAGAAGTTAACTGCCTGCTGCCCACAAGCACAAAGACCCCAGACAGGTTGAAACTAAAAGGTTGATGACACTGACTCCCATTTACTTCACCTCCAACCAGTCAGAAGAATTCCTCAACTGATCACAACCCCCTCTTTGAACCATTACAATAAAACACCTCACTCCCTCCTCCAGGTCCGGGACACACATTTTGAGGGCATTAGCCCACTGTGGCCCCTTTGCCTGGCAAAGCAGTAAAGCTAGTCTTTTCTACTTCACCCAAAATTGTCTCTGAAGTTTAATTCAATGTTGGGGTACAGTGTCAGTAGCTTCTGAATAGTCACCCGAATTTGTTAGGGGGAGCACAGTGATTGAAACCGCCCACCCTGGCCAGGCACCACAGTAACCATTTGCATGAGTTGTTTTATGACAGGAGATCCTGATAAGGAATACAGAACTAATAAGCCACCACCAACGGGAAGAGTTCAGGAAAGGTCTAAAGGAGACACCGCGTGTCTGTCCACTTCCCAGAATCCCTCTCGCTAGCATCCATCTTGGCTGAGCGATGCGTGCACCACCAGGAAAGACTCTGAATTAGAATGATTGGCCAAAGACCACTTGGAAACTAATCCCATCACCATAAAACCCAAGACTGCGAGCCACGCAGCAGAACAGTTCTCCTGGGTTCCCTTACCCTACTGCTCTCCACCCGGGTGTCCTTTCCCAATAAAATCTCTTGCTTTGTCAGCACATGTGTCTCCTCGGACAATTCATTTCCGAGTGTTAGACAAGAGCCCAGTTTCGGGCCCTGGAAGGGGTCCCCCTTCCTGCAACAAATTCACTGCCTTCACTAAGGAGAAAATGGAAAACAGGGAAATTCAAAGCAAAAACAATGATGGAGGGCAAACAGAAGTTTCTTAAAGATTCAATAAAATCATCAAGGCTGAACAAGAACTATCCTGCTGAGGAGGAAGGATTATTGAAGAATTCCAACATTCTGCAAGCTCACCATCACAAGGTCTCCCAGGGGCAGAGCCCCCTGTGTTAGTGCTTCATCTGAACCCACTATCAAAGAGGGTGACTGTGGTGACCAGAAGGAAAAACCATGTTCCCAGATCTGTCACAGAGTTTAAATATGAGCCAAGTCAGTTCAGTGGCAAACACTGTGTTTAAACCATGACTTAAGTTGCAGAGATAGATAGAGTCAAATAATAAAATGGCTCAAACAAAATACACGTTCATTTCTTGCTCACTTAGCAGTCCGAGGCAGGTGTTCCTGGGTGGTGGATGGGGCAACTCCCCACGATGACTTAGGGGCCCAGGCTCATGTTATCTCCTGCAGGGCTTCGTCCTCATCATCCGCCTCCAGCAATGAAGAGCAACGAGAGCACAGACGAGGCACACCTGCTTCTGTAATGCCTCATCTCAGACACGGCACTCATCACCAAAATGCAGTCGTGTGATCTGCTTGCAGGGAGGCTGGCACACGCAGGCCAACTGTGTGCCCCAAAAGAAGAGAAGATGGACTGGTGCAGAGGGGAGGGAATAGCTTGCACAGTGTGCAGTTGTTTGAATTTGCTTGTATTTTGGACTTGAGTGATTCTCATTACACTTGAGCGGTGTTGTGAGTAGAAAATGAAATGTGTCTGGATGAATAAAGCTCCACTTTACATTAGTGCCACCAAAACAAGAAGTTCTGAGCCACGTGGCATACAAAATTCTAAACCCTTTTGTTATAAATCATCGACTGACACCGAGAAGTTGTTCCATTTATATTCTCAACTCCATGCAATTGTCTACACCACTGCCAACATTATGCACAGCATTAATATTTTAAAGCATTTATTATATATATAATCATACTGTAATATCATATTACTGAAACAGGAAGAAAGGGGACACAGGCCACAATCGTTAAAAGAATGACATAGCCATAGGACATGACAAAAGCTGATTAGAACCAACTAGGTCCAAGAGGGCAGAAGATTTGACATCCAGTGGATCTTGAGGCTCATTATATGCTCATTGTAATACAATAGCATAAGCTAAGTGACTCACCCATCAGCACCATGACAGTTCTGAGACAGGCCATCAAAGATCAAAATGTAGGCTGTGGCCCAATTCCTAGAAATCTCTGCCCCTTCCCCAAAAATACTTGGAATAACCCTTCCACTCATTAGCCTATGAAATTATGCAGGCCATAAAAACTAACCACCCCATATTTTGGGGCCTCTCACCTTCTGAGAGAGCCCATACTCTGTCTATGGAGTGTGTTTCTGTCTAAATAAACTTACTTCTTACCTACCATTTTGTCTGTCACTGAGTTCTCTCTGTGACAAGATATCAAGAACCTGAGCTTCAGTAAGTCCTGAGATCAGATGTAATCTCAATTAAAAGACCATGGGTTCAAGTGCCAATCTGAGGTCCTTGGTTTTATTATTACATATTATACATATATATCGGAGAAGGCAATGGCACCCCACTCCAGTACTCTTGCCTGGAAAGTCCCATGGATGGAGGAGCCTGGAAGGCTGCAGTACATGGGGTCACTGAGGGTCAGACTGAGCGACTTCACTTTCACTTTTCACTTTCATGCGTTGGAGAAGGAAATGGCAACCCACTCCAGTGTTCTTGCCTGGAGAATCCCAGGGATGGGGGAGCCTGGTGGGCTGCCATCTATGGGGTGGCACAGAGTCAGACACGACTGAAGTGACTTAGCAGCAGCAGCATACATATATATGTATTTTCACACACACAGAAGATAAAGTATTCAAACAATAGAGAAAAGATGAGATGTAAAAAAAATTACCATAGTGAATCACCAATAATTTGTTGACCATCTTTTTCATACAACTTTCTACACAGATATATTCCACCAAAGATTACATTTGCTTTTTAAAACTGTCCACATCCTTCTTCTCTTGTTCTACTTTCCTTGTTTTCTTTCGTTTGTTTCTTTATTCCCTTCCTTCTTTCCTTTCTCCCTCCCCTCCCTGCCCCTCTTGCCCTCTCCCATTTCTCATGCCTTGCATTTAATGGCTATAACTGAATCACTTTACGAGTCTGACCTAACCCAAGGCGGTATGATCACATGGTGAGAGCATAGACCCTAGAGGCATACCAGGGTTGCATTTATGACCTGGCTCCCTATCTATAAAATGGTATAATAACAGTATCTACCTTATTGTGCACTATTAATCTATGTGAAGATTGAATGAGTTCATATGCATTATGTGCCTTGAACAGGACCTGGTGCATAGTAAGAACTTTATGTGTTTGCTATTATCACTATTTACCTATCATATACATTACTAACATTCTCTCCTGCCTATGGTTTGTCTTTTGGCTTTATTTATATTATCATTTTTCAAAAAGACTAAAATGTTTTCCATTTATGGGTGTTTAGAAAAAGACACTTAATTCTAAGATTTAGAATATCTTCCCTGGTGGTTCAATGGTAAAGAATCTGCATGCCAGTGCAGGGGATACAGGTTCAATCCCTGGGTCAGAAGAGCCATGGAGAAGGAAATGGTTACTCACTCCACTGTTCCTACCTGGGAAATCCCAGGGACAGAGTAGCCTGGCAGCCTACAGTCCATAGGTTGCAAAAGAGTCAGACAAGTCTTAGTGACTGACAACAAAATGTTTTTCAAATTTTTATTGGATTATAGTTGATGTACCATATCATGTTAGTTTCTGCACTACAGCAAAGTATATCAGTTATACATATATATATAGCTACTCTTTTTTAAAACTAAATGTTTCTATGCAGTAAAATATGGCTTTCCTTTATAGCTTTCATATTTCCAATGTGTCTTATAAAGATCTGTCTATTTTCTTTTATGTCAACTATGTCATGTATATGTTTTTCTAATTTATGCTTTTTTTCCCCCACTGTAATTGAGAGTGGAATTTTTGGTGACAGTTTTGTTAAAGTCAAAGCTATCATTCTTTCTCCTTAAGGTTTCTATTGCTTAAGTGTTTGCTTCAAAAAGCCTTCGCCACCCATTTAAAGGTTAATTAATTTATAGAGAATTGATGTAGGAAGAAATATAACTTTTTTTTCTAGATTGTCTGCTAGTTATCCTGACACTCGTTATTTTCTTGTGCTCTGACTGATGGAAGCTGCTGAAGACTTGTCATGTGAGTGTATGTTCCTCGGTTCTTTGTCTCATCACAACAAAGATTTGGAGCGATGGACATTAAAGCCCTCGGTGCGTCACAGCTCTCGGGTCTTGGACAAACCGTGTTATAGCTCTTAGGCAAATCAGTGTCACAGCTCTATTTTCTTTAGAAGATAGCAGGAGAATCCATCCTTGAAGCGTGAGGGCATGCCAACCCAAAGACTTGAGAAGAGAGTGGAGGAGCATGCTGGGGAGGCAGAGAGAGGGGGAGGCAGAGAGAGAGAAAGAGCACACACACACGGGAGAGAAAGATAGTGAAAGAGGGAGAGAGAAAGAGTGCACGCATGCAGGAGAGAGAGAGAGAGAAAGCGCTTTGGCTCCTCCTTTGATATGTTTCTCCTCCCCCTGGGCCCGCCCTATGCAAACTGGACTTAGCCAGGAATGCTGTTTGTTCTACCTGAATTCTTCATTCTGGTCCTCGGACCTTCCTTTGTTCTATTTTCGCGGGTTTTTCCCTTCCTTGTCTTTTAGCCACCTCCATTTTGGACTCCTTTTCCCTGTCCTACCTACCTAACAGACTGGTCCCTCCCTTGGAGCATAACTGGACAGAAGCCACTGCTATCCTTTTGTTACAGAGTTGGCTGAGAGATCTGTTCTATGCCTACAGTCAACTTCTAATTACCATCCCATAGATAATTCACAAGTATGACAAGGCTGTATACTGTCACCCTGTTTATTTCGCATATATGCAGAGTACATCGTGTGAAATGCTAGGCTGGATGAATCACAAGCTGGAATCAAGATTGCTGGGAGAAATATCAACAACCTCAGATATGCAGATGATATCACCCTAAGGGCAGAAAGCACAGACAAGCTAAAGAGCCTCTTGATGAAGGTGAAAGAGGAGAATGAAAAAGTTGGCTTAAAACTCAACATTCAAAAAACTATGATCATGGCATCCAGTCCTATCACTTTATGGCAAATAGAAAGGGGAAAAGTGGAAACAGTGACAGATTTTATTTTCTTGGGCTCCAAAATCCCTGCAGATGGTAACTGCAGCCATGAAATTAAAACTCGCTTGCTCCTGGGAAGAAACCTATGACAAACATAGACAGCATAGTAAAAAGCCAAACATCACTTTGCTGAAAAAGGTCGGTATAGTCAAAGCTAAGGTTTTTCCAGTAGTCATGTATGGATGTGAGAGTTGGACCATTAAAAGGCTGAGTGCTGAAGAATTGATGCCTTCATATTGTGGTGCTGGAGAAGACTCTTGAGAGTCCCTTGGACTGCAAGGAGATCCAACCAGTCAATCCTAAAGGAAATTAACTCTGAATATTCATTGGAAGGACTGATGGCTGAAGCTTTGATACTTTGGTCACATGATGCAAAGAGTCGACTCACTGGGAAATACCTTGATGCTAGGAAAGATTGAAAGCAAAAGATGAGAGCAGCCGAGGATGACGTGGTTAGACAGCATCACCGACTCAATGGGCATGAATCTGAGCATACTCCAGGAGACTGTGAAGGACAGGGAAACCTGGTGTGCTGCAGTCCATGACGTCTCAAAGACTGGGACACAAATTAGCAACACAACAACAAAAGATAACTCACTAGGAGATCAATGAATTAAAAAAAAAGACTAATAAAAAATCTCAGCCTGGGCACCTCAAACTACTTTCCACTGGGCTTTGTTCAGAACTGTCAGCTAACATTAACTTTACATAAGTCAGCTTGAACAAACACTTTTTAAAGGCTTAAATGTTTTACGCACAGCACAAATGTTTTACATAGCTAACTATCAGTGAGTCTGTGAGTCCTGAAATTTCTGCCATCTAGTTCTCTAAGCATTACGCACTTTAATGATGACAAACCATGGAAAGCTGAAGAGCTTCTTTGAAAAAAATGAAATCCACATGTTATTTCTCTGACTCTGGCTCTTTCACAAGATTTTATAGATTGGAATGAAGACAAAGGGGATTAAAGAAAGTTTGGCAGAAGCAAATCATGCCAAAATAGATTTTTGACTCTGGAATATAGGATTAGTCAGTCAACAACTCACAAAACTTTACGACTCTTTCTTGTCATGGTGGGCTTAAGGTTGAGATTCTACGAAGAAGCATGCTTGTTGTTGTTTAGTCGCTAAGTCACGTCTAACTCTTGTGTAACTCCATGGACTGTAGCCCACCGGCTGCTTCTGTCCATGGGATTTCCCAGGCAAGAACACTGGAGTAGGTTGCCATTTCCTTCTTGTGGGGATCTTCCTGATCCATGTCTCCTGCATTGGCAGGCGGATTCTTTACTATTGAACCACCAGGGAAGCCACCTTTATGTATATATTAAAAAACCTTATTAATAAAGCTATAGATCTTGAATTGTAATATTGATTTCATAAAATCATTATGGCTCAGTTATGGTCTATAGCAATGCTCTTCTAACTATACATGTGAAGAACCAGATATTTTTATCCTATCTTCAAAGGAAAATTTCTGGAAAATACAATAAAAAGGAATTATTAGAAAAACTAAATGATGGTTAAAACACACATATATAAAAATAGAAGCCCCAAGTTTTTATTACTAGGTTTACTAGATATCAAATTACTCTTTGCTATAAAAGTTCCTAAATGCTAACTTTTAAAAATAATTTTATTTGTTTTTGGCTGTGCTGGGCGTTCACTGCTATGCGCGGGCCTTCTCTAGTTGTGCCGAGTCAGGGCTCCTCTCCAGCTGTGGTGTGCAGGCTTCTCACCGCGGTGGCTTCTCATGTTGCCGAGCACAGGCTCCAGGGCATGCAGGCTTCAGTAGTTATGGAACATGGGCTTAGCTGCCCCTCGGCATAGGGAATAGTCCCAAGATTGAACCCATGTCCCCTGCATTAGCAGGTGGATTCTTAACCACTGGACCACCAGGGAAGTCCCTAAATGTTACCTTTTAATTTCTGGGCTTAGTTTATTGTAGGCCAGTAATAGTAACTCACACTTTGAGTCACACTGCTTTATACCATTTCTGGCTCCTAAACCAAGGCGTTTTTCAAAACCAAGGCTTCTCCATCAGAGAAGGATGAAAAAAGGATTAATGCACAACAGCGAACTATGGTCTGTGTGACTGCAGCAAACGTTAGGACCTCTTCATTGCTGTGACCTGGTTAGATACAGCTTTCCAAATATGTCCTTTGGCCTAATATTTAGTTCTGAACTGATAAAGCCTGATACATGTGGCATCTCTCAATCTGAAAGAAATGTTCAAACCCTACAGGTACTGATTGTATAACACATTCCCCTTTTCAACTGTAATTTAGTCAGTGTTTAACATGCTTAAGGATTTCTTATTTTAATCAAAGCTTATATAGTGCCATGTGGAATGGTACATAACACAGAGCTTCAATTCCAGTTTTATTCCAAGTAAGGATTCTCTGAAGCCCCTTTGCTCCATGGTTCCATAAACTGAAAGTTCTTGGCCTTTTAGGCACTGATATTGCCTTTCTCTTCAACACTGAGAGGAATCCAAATAGGAGCATTCATGGAGATCATTTTACTGATTTCCTTTCCTCTACCTCTGTGACTCCTCTTAGTTTTGCTTATTCCATCATCCTGTGTTTTATTTTTGACATAAACCATTGACTGTGCTCATACTGGAGAAGGGTACTAGTAACCACAATTATGTTGTTGGATTGTAGGGAAATCCATCTCTTGACTGTCCTTTCTCTCTGAAAAATGTGAATTTAATCTCCTGGAATAAAAATCATCGATTTTTATGCCATTTACTTAGTGGCATGATAGTTCCATTTCACTGTTTAGACATTAAGGAGTAATTTTCTGTGCCAGCATTATTGCTTCATGCAACAAAATAGTGGCCTTTTAGAATACCTTTAAACATATGTAGAGATGAGAAAAAAATTAAACCATTTATTTACCTTACCTGGTATGGTTCTTTCAGTTACCTTTCATTAGACTGTGTTTAGAAAAGTCAGTTTATGGTTAATACAGTGGGCATAAGAGGCAAACAAAATTTTAGTGTCAAGTTTCCAGTGAAATGCCATCATATGCTGTTGATTTTATCACAGTCTACCCCAGCTCATTGTCTTTACCAAAAGCTCTATCTTAGCATTAAAACAGTAGCTGATCTCTTTTTTGGGTAACTGGCATCCTCTTTCACTCCTTAAATTTGTTCTATTTTCATTTTAAAAAAGAAAAGTCTGCTAACATAAAGATCCACATTTACCAAACAGACACTACTCTGTAAACAACTAGATGCCAATCAAAATGTATAACAGACATGGTTACACAAAATAATCAACAACAATTATAAACAGGGATGATTCCTAAGCTCTACTCTGGATAATAAAAGTTTCAATCATTCACCAGAAAGATAAAGTCCATTAATAGTCTTAAGAGTCTCTGTCTGCTTCAAGGGAGAGGTGGTCCCAGTTAGAAGAAAGAGAAGGGTCTGAGTACCCAAAAACCAGACACATGCCCAGGGATGGGGAGAAAGATGGGAAGGAAGTCCACGACAAGGTCAGCTTCAGGGCCTCAGACCTACTAATCAGTAAAACCTGGAAAGGCTTCCAACAAACTACAGACTTCACGACCAGCCGCCAGGCATCCTCCCGTCCAGAACTAGTGCTGCCACATAGCAGCACGTATCTTGTTCATACAAAGGTCGGGATGTCTCTAAAACTTTTCTGACTAATCCACACATTTCCAATACCTGAGATTTCACAAAGGAAAACCCAATTCTGACATTCATTATACTAATTATCAAAACCATCAGTGTTAGAGATAAAAGAGCTACCTCTGATGGCAGCATTTTGATTAAATGCTACTGATAACCACCGCTGGAGTATGTATTTCAAATTAGAATAACTGCCTGCCTTAGGGTCTGGACGAAGAAGAACTGAAACCTATATTTGTGCACATCATGTCTGCGAAAGTATTTTAAAGTAAATTACAGACCAGAAAATAAATACCTTCCTGTTAAAAAATCAAGCCCTTGAAACAGGGGACTACACTTAAGATGTCCTTTTGCTCATCTCCTTTTCATTCTTAATCTACAACTATGCAGTTCCCATCCTATTAAGACTGATTCTGCCAAGATAGTTTATGACCTAGATGCTAAATTCAGTGTGCCAGGTCCTAGCCCAGTTCCTGAAATACAGTTTTAAAGCATCCATATTCATTTCTATAATTTTAGGTGGAATTAAACATGTCTCAATCTTATTTTTCCCTTACCATATACTCTTTTAATTACACTTCTGAGAAACCTTGATTCAGGCATGAG
This sequence comes from Ovis aries, assembly GCF_016772045.2. NCBI lineage: Eukaryota > Metazoa > Chordata > Mammalia > Artiodactyla > Bovidae > Ovis > Ovis aries. The sequence continues at coordinate 6,288,279 of NC_056061.1, read as the reverse complement.
ATGGGAGAGTTTGAGAAAGTAATTAAATGGAATATGCCATGTTCATTATTCAGCAAATGACTTCTCACCTCCCATGAAATGATTTGTCAAAAAACTGAAAGTCAGTTTAGTTCATTAAGCCCTCAAGCACTCCTAAAAATGCTCAGCCTGAGACAACGGACTATGTAAGCATACCTGAAAGTAATGATACCTAAACGCCTCTGGAAAAAACATAGGTGGATAAGTTAAGTCCCATTTTTTTTTCTGGCAGAATTAATAGTCTACCAATTGCCGAAAAGAAGATTCCTTCTTATTAAATGTATACTATTTTCCTCTACCTATCAGTTTTAACTTCTCTTCAAAGACTCCAGGTTAAATAAAGGAATTAGAAGTGGATGATAGCTTCACAAGGGCATTTTCAGGCATGCAATGTTTAAATGATAATACATCTTGTTTTGAAGCTGTCTAAACCTTAATTCAGTACAAGGAAATGCAGTTTCCACTTCAATGTATTTGAAGGCTTTCCCTCCTATAGAGTGGAATGTTGGGTATGTCTTTATTTTCATACAAGTGGGTAATACAGATGTACATGAAATGTGGGAGATACCACCACTAGGACTTACGGCACATTTATCTTGAGAAGAGATTCAGTTGCAGAGAAATAAGAAATTCAGAGTGGGTTTGAGGAGCTGCCAAATCATGAGTAGAAACATGTTAAAAAGATTCTTCTTCTATATATTATGACACTCAGAATGGGAGAGTCCCTCTGATTATCTTTAAAACAGCCCCATCATCCCCAGAGAGAGTTGCAAGGAGCAGAGAGGATACCTGTGTGAGTAAAAAGTCATCCCTGAGGAAGAAGAGAGACTTAGGCTCTGATGCAAGTGACGTTAGGCGCATCTGATCCGTTTCAGACACTGTGCTCCATGCTTTCCCAGACAGCGGTATACTATTATGTACTACTTGTATCTGAAGATGTAAGCTCAGGAAGGCAAGAGAGAGAAAATATGTCAGTGCCTGCTGTGCTTAGTTGCTCAGTTACATCTGATTCCTCCTTGTGACCCCACGGACTATAGCCCGCCAGGCCCCTCTGTCCATGGGATTCTCCAGGCAGGAATACTGGAGTGGGTTGCCATGGCCTCCTCCAGAGGATCTTCCCAACACAGGGATCAAACCCAGGTCTCCTGCATTGCAGGCAGATTCTTTTACCATCTGAGCCACCAGGGAAGCCTGTGTAAGTGATATGTATATACATGTACATCTACATGTACAGATACACATATATATGTGTGTGTGTACATATATATATATATATATATATATATATATATATATATATATGTATGGACATATGGGCTTCCCTGGTGGCTCAAATGGTAAAGAATCTGCCTGCAATGCTGGACACACAGGTTTGATCCCTGGGATGGGAAGATCCCCTGGAGAAGGAAATAGCAACCCACTCAGTATTCTTGCCTAGAGAATCCCATGGACAGAGGGGCCTACTGGGCTACAGTCCATGGGGTCCCAAAGAGCTGGACTCAACTGAGTAAGTAATACTTTCATTTTTCTTTCCACTTTACTTTTATATATATATATATATATATATATATATATATATATATATATAGCCTACATATATTTTGCAATTATACATATATCTTTATGTAAAACATATATGTATATTTATTATAAAATATGTATTCATTTAACAATCCAATGATTCACTCATCATTTTAACGAACAAGTCCAAGTTCCTCCTGAGATAATACCTAGAATAAGCTTCACAAAGTATAGAGGAGTCCTTCTCCCTTGGCTGCTTTCCAAGTATCTCTTGCATTCTGATCTCACTATGTACAAGGTGATCTTGGTGTTTAAAGAGAAGTAATCTTTCAAGTAATATGACTCCCAAACACCAAATTTCCCCCTTATTCTCTTCTGAAGAAGCAATAATTCATTGTAGTGTTGGAATTGAAACTAGCTGCCCATTAGGCTGAGCTTTAAGAAGAGTTTTCTCCTAAGAGTCTGAGTTTACAGACTATTCCTGACACAATGTGTCTCCACTGATCTTCCTTTAGTTGAATTCTCACAAGAAGCTTGTGAGGAAGAGTAGGTTTATTGACAGGCCCTCCTACTCTATCTGTAGTAATAGCTTTCCCCATCCTTTGGGGAATGGGCCATTCTAACTCCAATCCCTCAGTTCAGGGTTTCCAATTAAAATTCATGCAATGAATGACAATGCTGTGTGATTTCATCATCAGAACCTTAAGGGACAAGAGTTAGGCCATGAAAGTCACACAAGACAACATCGCTAGCCAGTCACAGTTAAAGACTTGAATCCACTGGGTCTGACTAAAGCCTTCACTTTGAGCCACCAAGTTACACTGGCTCCCAATGTACAGAACTAAAAAGCCTCTTGATGAAAGTGAAAGAGGAGAGTGAAAAAGTTGGCTTAAAGCTCAACATTCAGAAAACTAAGATCATGGCATCTGGTCCCATCACTTCATGGCAGATAGGTGGGGAGACAGTGGAAACAGTGTTTTATTTTTCTGGGCTCCAAAATCACTGCAGATGGTGACTTTAGCCATGAAATTAAAAGACGCTTACTCCTTGGAAGGAAAGTTATGACCAACCTAGATAGCATATTAAAAAGCAGAGATATCATTTTGCCAACAAAGGTCCATCTAGTCAAAGCTATGGTTTTTCCAGTGGTCATGTATGGATGTGAGAGTTGGACTGTGAAGAGAGCTGAGCGCCAAAGAATTGATGCTTTTGAACTGTGGTGTTGGAGAAGACTCTTGAAAGTCCCTTGGACTGCAAGGAGATCCAACCAGTCTGTTCTAAAAGAGATCAGTCCTGGGTATTCTTTGGAAGGAATGATGCTAAAGCTGAAACTCCAGTACTTTGGCCACCTCATGCAAAGAGTTGACTCATTGGAAAAGACTCTGATGCTGGGAGGGATTGGGGACAGGAAGAAAAGGGGACGACAGAGGATAAGATGGCTGGATGGCATCACTGACTCAATGGACGTGAGTCTGAGTGAACTGCGGGAGTTGGTGATGGACAGGGAGGCCTGGTGTGCTGCGATCCACGGGGTCGCAAAGAGTCGGACACGACTGAGCGACTGAACTGAACTGGACTGAATGTGCAGAAGTGGTGGCTAGGGTGCCCTGAAACATTTATTGAGTAAATAGCAAGAAGTGAAGGAGAGAGAGAGTACTTCCCAGTTCACATCTCTGGCCAGGGCTTGGCCTCGGCATTGACATCTGCTAAAGCACAGGCTTGGGGGTTAAATCTGAGCTCCCCACGTGTCCCTTCCCAACCAGGCAACTTCAACACCACTTGCCTTCACACAATCTCAGCTTCTTCATGCGCTGACTGCCAAGTGCCGTCATGAGATTTCAATGAAACAATGACGTCAAAGTCTTGAGAACACTTGCTGATTCCTGAAAAATCTGCATAAACAGAGCGTGATCGGTTATAACACAGGGAACCACTAGCTCCCCTCTGCATCCTGCCTGCTCTCGGCTGGCTTCAAAGTCCATGTTGTTAGGTGGCGATTTGCTAAACAACGTGGTTCACCTACATTCACTCCTGTTTTTCAAACCCCTTCTTGTTCCCTGCCTAGGCTCCTAGACGTGCAGTGAGAGCCTTGTTTATAGTGAAGACAGGAATCAGTCACAGCTGCCCTGGAAAGACGTACCCTTTGCAGTGGGTCACTGGGCCCACACACCTTCCTTTTTGAAGGGGCACAAGCCTTTGCTCTGCAAATAGAAAGGAATCTAAAATACATTTCCAAAATTTTCTGGTCATACATTTGAGTCTTGAGACATGCTGAAATAACTTTCTAAGCCCAAGATGGAGAGCCCCTTGTCCAGGGCACAACGTCAGCTAAAACCCTAACTTCTGCATTCCAGTAAGTGCTCTGTTAGACCAGAAACATGGAACATCCAGTCAGCCAAACCCCAAAGGCCGAGCCAACTCTAGGCTTCTCATCCCATCAAGGATGATGACATGGCCACAGCCAATTGATATTTTCTATCTTTCTCTTCCCTGTTCCTTATTCCTATAAAATCTCCCTGCCTTCTGCCTCCTTGGGAGATTCTCCAAAAGGAGACTGCTTCATGAAGTGTTAAACAGAGTTTGTCTGTATCACTTAAACTGTCTTCTTGAATCACTTTTTTTTTTTAACAGATATTTGGGGTTATATGCCCAGAGCTATCACTGTGACCGAGAGAAGCTGTAGACCTCCTGACAATTATTGGGTCAACACTTCCTGTCACCTTCATGCACTTTTATCAGAAGAAGTGACCATTGGTGTCGCTATTTTCTCTAGTTATGTATCTGCTTTCATTTTTAATCATGAGGATCTATTTTTACTTTTGAGAAATATAATACAATCCCTCCCTCAAAGCAATTGTCCATTGACCAAGGAAATAAATTATGAAAAAGTTATAGTGACTTAAGTGAGACATTTAAATGAATTGGAGTTGTTTGAATCACATTAACAACTATGTGCCTTTGGAGGGTGGTGGTGCATTTGTGCATGCGACATCTAAGCTATTCAGTGAACAGCCACCAGGAATCTGCGAATCCCTCACATTAAAATCTTGGCGCCTCAGAGACCTCCGTCCTACAGACTGGGAACCAATGTCTACAAGCATTTAACTGAGAATTTGCAGAAGAAAATACCACAAGGTTAATTTGAACTTTCTCTCTCTGACTGGTCTATAATTCTACTAATGACTGGCTGGATTTAAAAATTAAAATAATGATAGGGTGACTGTAAATAGAATTGTGTTTTGAAACAAGAAAAACATAAATTTATAGTTGCTTTGGAGTCTAATTTTTATCTACGGTAGACTGATCTAAGTCTTGGCAGGACACTCGACATAATTTGAAACCATGAAGGTATAAACCCAAAGGGAAAAATGCTTAAATTATGCTCAAACTGATCAGGGGAGATGGTTGGGGGAGGTTTCATTATTAAAATTGCTGAACAGGAAAGCCCCTTCAACTATAATATAAAAGGCAAATTGCAATTACTGTTCTACTTTTCCTCCACTTTCTTTCTTTACTGCACAAGCAGTTTATACAAAACTAGCTTTTGCATCTCCTGAGTTTCTCATATTTTCACAGAAAAAAAAATTTCCTCCATGTAATAAATTTCTCTAAATGTAAAAACTCATCTTCTTTCTGGCCTCCTTAACCCTAATACTAAAAGGGTTTCAGATTTACATAGAAAGAAGGAAAAGAATTCATTTCTCAATCATTAGTTAGGCAAGTGACTGACATTGTTGCTGTTTAAAAGAGCCTACAGTTTATTCCCAGGTATTTTATTCGTTTTTGTTGCAGTGGTGAATTGTTTCCTTAATTTCCCTTTCCGATTTTTCATTGTTAGTGTGTAGGAATGCAAAGGATTTCTGTGTATTAATTTTGTATCCTGCAGCTTTATTAAATTCATTGATTAGCTCTAGTAATTTTCTGGTGACATCCTTAGAGTTTTCTATAGTGAGTTTTATACAGTGAGACAAAAGACTTGTATACAGAGAACTAGAAGACACTGATGAAAGAAATCAAGGACAACACAAACAGATGGAGAGATAAATCATGGCCTTGGATTTGAAGAATAAATATTGTGAAAATGACTATAGTACCTAAAGCAAACTACAGTTCAATGCAATCACTGTCAAATCACCAGTGGCAATTTTCAGAAGTAGAACAACAACAACAAAAAATTCACAATTTTTATGGAAACACAAAAGACTTCTGAATAGCCAAAATAATCTTGAGAAAGAAGAATGGAGCTGGAGGAATCAACCTTCCTGACCTCAGAGTATACTACAAAGCTACAGTAATCAAGACTGTATGGTACTGGCACAAAGAGAGAAATATAGATCAATGGACCAAGATAGGAAAACCCAGAGATAAGCCCATGCTCCTTTAGACACTTTATCATTGACAATGGAGGCAAGAATATACAATGAAGAAAAAACAGCCTTTTCTAGTTAGCTATGTGTAAAAGAATGAAATTAGAACACTTCTTAACACAAAAATAAACTTGAAGTGGATTAAAGACCAAAATATAAGGCCAGAAACTATAAAACTCTTAGGGGAAAACATAAGCAGAACACTCTTTGACATATATCACAGTAATATCCTCTTTTACCTACCTACTAGAGTAATAGAAATAAACACAAAAATAAACAAGTGGAACCCAATTAAATTTAAAAGCTTTTGCATAGCAAAGGAAACTATAAGCAAGATTAAAAGACAGTCCTTAGAATGGGAGAAAATAATTGCAACTGACAAAGGATTAATCTCCAAAATATACAAGCAATTCATGCAGTTCAACACCAGAAAAACAAACAAGCCAATTAAAAAATGGGTGGAAGGCCTAGACAGACATTTCTCCAAAGCAGACATACAGATGGCCAACAGACACATGAAAAGATGCTCACCATCACTCATTATCAGAGACCTGCAAATCAAGACTACAGTGAGATATTACCTCACACCAGTCAGAACGCCCTTCATCAAAAAATCTATAAACAATAAATGGAGAGGGTATGCAGAAAAGGGAATCCTCTTGCACTGCTGTGTGTGTCAGTCACTCAGTCGTGTCTGACTCTCTGCGACTCCATGCACTGTACCCCACCAGGCTTCCCTGTCCATGGATGGACTGGTTGGATCTTTAGGATGATCAACGTGGACATAAGAACTACTGCCACTGAACTTTGCCAAGGAGTCAGTGACAATATGATGCCATCGTCACCAAGTTCAGAAGGCCGCCCTGGCACACATCACTAGCACTGCCTCACAGCCCACACTCTGGCACCAAGATGAGTTCTCAGGTCCTCTCTGACAGTGGGAATTGCATGGAGCATGCCACGTGCCCTGGGCAATGTCCCTGACACTGAGGGCACAGCAGTGAATGTGAGGAAACGAGGCATGCGAACTCCCCCATGCCGCTCCTCAGAGCCACAGGTTCAGCAGCAGCGGTGCCCCAGGGTCCGAGGAGGGTTACTGCAGCTTGGGAGGAGATGGCAGCAGCTTGGCTCTGATGGAGCCTCAGTGGTCACTGATAGATTCTCTAGACGCTTTAGATGAGGACCCTGCAGGCATCAACCACCAGAGGTGCTGAGAAGAACTCTATGACCCTCTTCCTGTCTTCAGATATGTGATGAGGCATCGAATTAATTTTCTATGGCTGCTGAGCCAAATTACCCCAATCTCAGTAGCTAGAGAAGACTCTTGAGAGTCCCTTGGACTACAAGGAGATCCAATCAGTCCATCCTAAAGGAGATCAGTCCTGAGTGTTCATTGGAAGGACTGATGTTGAAGCTGAAACTCCAATACTTTGGCCACCTGATGCGAAGAACTGACTCATTGGAAAAGACCCTGATGTGGGAAAGATTGAAGGCAGGAGGAGAAGGGGACAACAGAGAACAAGATGGTTGGATGGCATCACCAACTCAATGGACATGAGTTTGAATAAACTCTGGGAGTTGGTGATGGAAAGGGAAGCCTGGCATGCTGCAGTCCATGAGACAGCAAAGAGTTGGACATAAGTGAGTGACTGAACTGAACTGACTTATCTTATTGTTCTAGAAGTCAAAAGTCAGAAAAACGATCTTGAGGACTAAAATCAAGGTATTGGCATTGCCATATTCCTTTTAGAAGCTCTATGGGAGAATCCGTTCCCTGCCCTTTCCAGCTTCTAGAAACTCTGTGTCCTTGACTTGACACCCTCTTTCACCTTCCAAACCAGTAATCATATCCCTCTGTCCTCTGTTTCCATTGTCCTATCTCTCTCTCTGACTCCCCTGCCTCCTTTTACTTCTTATAAGAGTCACTGTGATCACACCGGTAGGATAATCTGGAACAATCTCCCCATCAAAAACCCTTAACTTTATCACACCTGCCAAGCCCCTTTTGCCACAGAAAGTAACACATCCACAAGTTCTGGGGATTAGGATCTGGACATCTCTGGGGAGCCATCATTCCGCAGACCACAGCATCATGGGATGAAACTGCAGAGGTCAAAGATAGGGTAAACCAGCAACACTGAGAGGAGAGGGGGCAGGGAGACACGAGCCTCCCCCAACCTCTCCTTTGCCATGTGTTGACCTCAGTGCATCTGGAAGGCATAGCAGTTGAAAGAATCCTTCAGTTCAGTTAAGTTCAGTCACCCAGTCGTGTCCGACTCTTTGCGACCCCATGAACTGCAGCACACCAGGCCTCCCTGTCCATCACCAACTCCTGGAGTTCACTCAGACTCACGTCCATCGAGTCAGTGATGCCATCCAGCCATCTCGTCCTCTGTCGTCTCCTTCTCTTCCTGCCCCCAATCCCTCCTGTAAATATTTGCAGTGAATTTTTGCCTCATCTGGGATGAGACTCCCAGTGCTGTGGGACAAAAATTAGTCATGAAATGTCTCCCAATCATTGGTCAAATTCCCAACCAAGAGGAGCAACTGATATATGTTTGTCATCTGTCCTTGACCCAGCAATCCCAGCCTCTAAAGTCAGCCTCTCACCCTCCCCAAGCTTGACTCACACTTGCTAAGCTTCCTGGAGGCACCTGAAACTCTTTGACACAGAACTTAAGTTGTATTTCCTTATTGAGGTTCCTGGGAAGCCCACTGAGGTTTGAAGTTAGGTTTTACCTGCTTTCTCAGAAAGAACATAACCCCATCAGTGAAAGTCACTCAGTCATGTCCGACTCTTTGAGACCCCATGGACTATTCAGTCTATGGAATTCTCCAGGCCAGAAGACTGGAGTGGGTATCTGATCCCTTTTCCAGAGGACCTTCCCAACCCAGGGATCAAACCCAGGTCTCCCGCATTGCAGGTGGATTCTGAGTCTGAGTTCACTCAGACTCACGTCCATCGAGTCAGTGATGCCATCCAGCCATCTCATTCTCTGTCGTCCCCTTCTCCTCCTGCCCCCAATCCCTTCCAGCATCAAGGTCATTTCCAATGAGTCAACTCTTCGCATGAGGTGCAAAGTACTGGAGTTTCAGCTTTAGCATCATTCCTTCCAAAGAAATCCCAGGGCTGATCTCCTTCAGATAGGCGCAGCAAACTGACAGCCCAAATACTGTCGTAAAACTTCAAGGACTGCTGTTAAAACTAATCAACGTTAACTTGAACCTGTTAATTCTGACTAAACTATACAAAATGACATAAAACATTTAACACCACAGTTTTGCCCTAATTATTTATTTTTCCCTTCCTCTCACCTCTCCCAACAAACCAATTAGTTCAGTTCTATGACCACAATTTAAAATTGTGGGTTAACAGTGAATAAAAAGAAGACCTTTAAGATCCAGAAAATGCCCCCCCACCACACTTTTAGGCCATCATTGCACGTGATCGCAAGGACTCTGGGATGAGCTGGCCTCTCGTCCTCAGCACAGACAGAAGGAAGACGGTAACAGCTAATAGGCAACTGTGGCTGCCTTGGCTACAAGTCTAACTTGGCAATTATATTATTCCTTCCATACTTCCGTGATTTTAGCACTCACTTAAATAGTACCTGAAAATACCAAAAAGGTATCATTATTACTGGCTTAGGCCTGTGCCTTTTTCTTTCTTTCTATTAGCTGCTCCTTCATACCCTGGCCCAAGAGTCCTGGGCTCAGCTGGACGAGGGGAAGCACTCACATTCTCACTGCATTTCCAGGCTTTGCCACATTGACTGGAGCCCAGAGGTCTCCTAGCCAATTGCATGTATAAATACAAGAGTTTTAAATAACAAACAAACAAACCAAAAACAGAAAACAAAAGGACAGCCCTCCAGGGTAACAGACACCATTAAGAAGTTATGTCACCATAACTAATATATAAAATGCCCTTTTAAACAATCAATCCTCTCTGTTAATATGATTTGCATCCAATTTAAAGTTCAAAATTGATAGTAGGGAAGAAAACTGGAAAGGAAGAAAAACATTTCTGTAATGCTGTTTGCATTCTGACCACAGGAAGATAAACAGATTCAAAACAGTGATTTCCCAGAAAGTAACATTAATTCAAAGTTCTCAGGAAAAAAATCCTTAATGGTTATTCTGGGTGGAAGTAGGAATTGCATCTTTAAATAAAAGGACAGGTTTTATTTGAGGCCCATTAGAAGTAATTAAGAAGAGTGGGTAGAGGGGAAAAAGTGACAAAGAGCAAACCATACGTCAGGTGACAGGAGTCACATTCCAGTTATGACTCATGCGTTACGTTCTAGCCTCTACCTCTCTGCTCAACTGCTGTTTTACGTCACTCTATTCCAAATCTCCTTATTTTTCATGCTGCTAAGATGGATGACACTGTCTGGTTATTTAGCATCAACCAGGGCTATTCAGCTATTAGTCTACGGATGAATCGTCTTCTAAGGCAGACCCCTAAAAGACAATTTGTGTGCACACATACACAGAGGGTATGCATCTGGGTGATTTTTAAAAATTGTTTCTCTTAATTGGGAGTTGGGTGGGAAAAGAAAAATATTTTGAGCACTTGACTAATTCTCAAAGATTTAAGTCATGCAAAAGAGAAGCTATCTGGAATACTACTCAGCCATAAAAAAGAATGAAATCATGCCATTTGCAGCAACGTGGATGGAACTAGGGATTATGATACTAAGTGAAGTAAGTCAGGGGAAGACAAACCCATGCCATATCAGTTACACGTGGAATCTAAAACATAACACAAATGAACTTACCTAAGAAACAGACTCACTAGAGAAAAGACTTGTAGTTACTTAGAGGGAGGGACGGTGAGGGTGGGACGGAGTGGGAGTTTGGGACGAGCAGATGCAAGCTAATGTATATAGGGTAGATAAACAACAAGGTTCTACTGTATAGCACAGGGAATTATATTCAATAGCTTATGATAAACCATAAGGGAAAAGACTATACAAAAAGGACGTTTATATATGCATAACTGAATCACTTTGTTGTACAGCAATTAACACTGTAGATCAACTATATTTCTATTAAAAAAAATTAGATTGTAAGGTCCTTAACTGTAGTGATAACATTCTATGTGCATGAAAAAAAGCCAGTCAGTGTGTAGCTATGACATGGCACCAAGAGTGCTACGATAGATAGTCCATAAAGTTCTTCAAAAACCATTCATATTTTATTCTCCTTTTTTTTTTTTTTGGAAGGTATTTTTTCTCAAATAAACGATCATTGCAGTGAAAAACTTCACATTTCCATTTTACAAGGTGCAGTAAGGTTTACTGTTATTGTTTAGTCACTAAGCTGTGTCTGACTCTCGTGCGGCCCATTGGACTGTAGCCAGGCTGCTCTGCCCATGGGATTTCCCAGGCAAGAGTATTGCACTGGGTTGTCATTTCCTTCTCCAGGGGATCTTCCCGACCTACGGACTGAACCCACATCTCCTGTGTCTCCTGCACTGAGAGGCAGATTCTTTACCACTGAGCCATCTGGGAAGTCTCCATAAGGTTTGGCACATGTAGATGCCACCACCCTTATGGTAGAAAGCAAAGAAGAACCAAAGAGCCTCTTGATGAAAGTGAAAGAGGAGAGTGACAAAGGTGGCTTTAAAACTCAACATTCAGAAAACGAAGATCATGGCATCTGGTCCCATCACTTCATGGGAAATAGATGGGGAAACACTGGAAACAGTGACAGACTTAATTTGGGGGGGCTCCAAAATCACTGCAGATGGTGACTGCAGTCATGAAATTAAAAGATGCTTGCTCCTTGGAAGAAAAGTTATGACTATCTTAGACAGCTTATTAAAAAGCTGAGACATTACCTTGCCAACAAAGGTCTGTCTATTCAAAGCTATGGTTTTTCCAGTAGTCAAGTATGGATGTGAGAGTTGGACTATAAAGAAAGCTGAGTGCTGAAGAATTGATGCTTTTGAACTGTGGTGTTGGAGAAGACTCTTAAGAGTCCCTTGGATGGAAAGAAGATCCAACCAGTCCATCCTAAAGGAAATCAGTCCTGAATATTCACTGGAAGGGCTGATGCTGAAGCTGAAGCTCCAATACTTTGGCCACCTGATGCGAAGAACTGACTCACTGGAAAAGACCCTGATGCTGGGAAAAATCGAAGGCAGGAGGAGAAGGGGACGACAGAGGATGAGATGGTTAGATGTCGTCACTGACTCAATGGACGTGAGTTTGAGTAAACTCTGGGAGTTGGTGACGGACAGGGAGGCCTGGCATGCTGCAGTCCATGGGTCACAAAGAGTCAAACACGACTGAGCGGCTGAACTGAACTGAACTATACAGAGTACAGTACTTTTATTTCAAGGCCAGGATGTTCGGGAGCAACGGTAAAAGCAGCAGTATATAGCCAATTGTGTTAGCTGGGTACTTAGGCTGACTTTGTTGGACTTAACAACAAATTGGACTTGAACTCTCAGAACAGAACTCGTTTGGATGCAGGGGACTTACTGTACTAGTTCCTCAACCCACACCGTGCTCCCTCGTCCATACTATACCTTCCTCAGTTCCTCTGAATCACCCTGTCCTCGTCTCTTGAGGTCAGGGCTTATCGGGGCTACATCTGCTGTGAGCAGACCACCCAGGACAGACTTGTCATCAGCTCTAAAAGTGGTGTCAGAACAGATGGGACTCTCAACCACTGCTGGAATCTCTCCTTCAGGTGGGATCAGCGTGGTAGGAAAGCTCACTGTCCCTTGAGGTCACGTCGCCCTGAATTAAGCCCTCGTTATTATCCTGGCAGCCTACCCTTTACTGAGCAGAAACAGGTGGGTGCTACTGGCAGTAACTGATCCCTTTTTCTGACTCAGAAAGAACCTGGCACTCTTCACAATGGTTAGCAAACTCCAGAAGCCCCAATTATCAGGTGGTTGCTTGATGGGAACCACATCAACCCTGCAGGCCAGCAGCAAGCAATAAAAAAAGGGATATAGAACATGGAACTAAAAATTATTTTCCTGTTACATGCAGCATTGTAGTAGAAATAAAATTGGGATCACATTAGAATTTAATGAAGAGATTGTTCACCTCTGTCTTAATTAGAATGGGCCTACCTTGTGGCTCAGATGGTAAAGAATCTACCTCCTACAGCACAGGAGACCTGATTTCAATCCTTGGGTCGGGAAGATCCCCTGGAGAAGGGAATGGCTACCCACTCCAGTATTCTTGCCTGGAGAATCCCATGGACAGAGGAACCTGGTGGGCTACAGTTCATGGGGTTGAAAAGAGTCAGACAAGACCAAACTAACACTTTAATCAGAGTATCATGTTCTCTCCCATCACCTCTTTTTTGCCACCCAGATTATACCTAGAAACTGGTATGTATTCACTGTGGCGAGGACAACACATGCTCACAAAGGCAAGCCTGGGAGTTAAACCTGCTAGACCAGGAAAACAAGCAATTATCTGAAAAATTCTGATGCCTAGTCTTTTGTGTCCTGAGCTGCTCAGATAATTCTGATGAAAATGGGGATTCTCCTAACTCGTCTCAGAATTGTTTCAATTTCCTTCTTTGCTGGTGGAGATTTTTTTGCATTTGCTCTTGCAGCTGAAAGGTGTCTCAAACAAGGCGGAGGTTAGATACTGTCTCTGTGTCAATAGGGTGGGCATGGGTGTCCTGAGAGACTGGTGTGATTGCATGTCTTTCTCTCTACTGATCAAGGCTCTCTAACACCCCACGAGGCTGACACAAGGACTAAGGGCTCTCAGGCAAACAATTCTGGAAGAAGACAGCCTGCTGAGCAGAGCAGACCCCACGGTCAGCGTGGTCTGAGTTCCTCTCCTGACTTGCCCACCAGCTACTGCTGTGCCCACTCTCTTGAGCTGTCATCATTTCTGCTCCAAGACAGGATAAAAGAGCTGTGACAATCGGATGAGGTAGCTGAGATTTAAGCAGCTAACGGTGCCTGGGAAATATACTCAGTTAGCATCTCTTTTCTCTTCTTGACCACACAGGAAGGATGGCCATACCTCCCGGTTTCCCTGCTATGTCAGCCTAATCATGAACAGTGCCCTGAATGTCTTAATTAAAATGATAAAAGTATATGGTTCCTCTTAGGACTTCGCTGGTGGTCCAAGGGCTAAGTCCCTGGGGCTGTCACACTCTCAATGCAGGGGGCTGGGTTTGACCCCTGAACAGGGAATCAGATCCCACATGCCACAACCAAGACCCGGCACAGCCAAATAAATAAATATTTTTAAAATAAATAAACAAAATTTTAAAGTATATGCTTACCTACATCCAGGTAGTGTTGGGTTTTGATCACTCTCTTTTTCAGAGAACTTTTGTGGTGAAGAATGAAACCTGCTTGTGCCAGCTTAAACCGAGAGAGGACTGTATGGGCACGACACAGAAGCAGTCCACAAAAAGCCAGGCTTCACGAGGGGCTTCAGAACTCAGAAGTCCCCTGCGTGTTCTCTTGATAACTTCTCCCCACACATTTGGTTCTATCTTTTCCCTTTGTGAAGACTGGCTTTTGCTGTTCTGCTATACATGTGGCCACCATCACCTGTCTTCAGTTCACATAGACAGTCAGATCTTGAAGCCCAACTTCCACAGTCCCGGGAAAAAAAAGAAAAAAGGATTCCTGGCTTTTTGCATGCACACAAATACATTCCAAATGCATTGCTTTGGATGTAGCATCTGCCAATGGCTGGCTGAGTCAGAGACGCGGAGGAGAGGGGGGCAGTTCCCTGCTTCACTGCCCTGTTTTGGGAAGAACTCTTTAAAAAGGGGTGTGGGTGGAGAATAAATGGTCTGATGGAGGAGAAGAGGATCTCTTTAGTAAACCCATCCCCGACATAGGACATTCTAATGTCCCACTGAGGCACTTTCTCCGTCATCCAAAGACATGGTTTCTGCACTCCCAGATTTTAATCAGACTTTAGCTTCCAGTATCTCCTTACTTCAAGTATTTTCATTGTACTGAGTGAATCGAAGCTAATAACCTCATCTGACTTCAGGAGCTCACATTTTGGCAGGGGATGTAAGCATTGCCTCCCCAGCGCCAGTCAACATGTTCTTGTTTTCTCGGAAGCTTCCCAGGGGCCAGGGGCCTTCAATGAGCACTTCTCAAGGCTTTCCACCAAGGCACCTCTGATCATGGAAAGAGTTAGGTGCGTGGGGCTCTGGGATTGCAGTGCAAGGCAAACGTAACATTTCTCACCCTTTAGCTTTTAATGCAGCTCAAGTTTCTACTGTATGAAACATTAATGGTGGTTATAACTTTTTTTCTCTCAGATTTTGGCATGAAACCACTGTTCTCAAACAACATACCGTGATTCTCCTAGAACTGAGTATCTCTGGGCACATTGCCATGTATAGACTCATTCCAGTGGAAAGGAAACATCACCGTGGAAATCTAGGCATGAGGGCAAGTCATGGAGAATCCATTTTGGAGGAGAGGGCTTTTTTTTTTTTTTTTTTTGGTCTCTAAGATCATGCAACATTCAAACATCTATGTTGAATCTGAATTATATGCACGCTTTCTCCCAAGTCTAGAGGTGGATCTGGGTACTAACCCCAGTTCTACCTGGCTTCTCCTCCTAAAACTCACACTAACTACTGGCTGTTCTATTACAGAGCAGAAAAAAAAACAAAGTAAGCTCCTGTATTCTTCCTACTGTCTTGAATGCATGCTCCCTGCACTTCATCATCTGCTCTAATGCCGTTTGTCAGCTAGGACTTCTTCAGGCACGAGGGAGACCATCCACGACCCCTCACTCTCAGGAGAGCTGGCTTCTAGGCGTGGCACGAGATGGTACCAGGCACTGGGAAGTCCTGGTATGTTCTTAACTCAGGAGGATGTCCCCTGTCACTCTTGCTTATGTGTTTCCAAATGGATTGTTAATAAGTAGTCTTCCTGATACTATATTTCTAGAGGAAAAGAGATAGCTAGTGGGAAGTTGCTATGTAACCCAAGGAGCTCAACTTGGTGTTCTGTGATAAACTAGAGGGGTGGGATGAGCTGGGGGTGGGAGGGTGGGTCCAAGAGAGAGGGGACATATGTACACTTATGGCTGATTGACGCTGCTATATGGCAGACATCAACACAGCATTGTAAATCAATTATCCTCCAGTTAGAAAGAAAGTTTTAAAAATTGAATGCATGGTTTTACATGCATTCTGACTAAATGTTGCCTCCTGTTTTGCTTATTATTTAGGCTTTTTAGATTTTTTTTTTTGACTCTTGAGCTTGTTGTACTTTTCCCAGTTTCCTTTTTTAACCTCTTTTTTATACTGTATTGTCAACTCTAGGTACTATATCATACAGCAGATCTCAGATCTTCACCTTGTGTAACTGTAACTTTACATCCACTGAAAAAGAACTCCTAATTTCTGCTTCCACCCTCACCCCAGTCTCTTAGCAATTATCACTCTATTGTCTGTTTCTATACATTTGACTGTTTCAGATATCTCAGCTAACTGGGATCATACAGTATTTGTCCTTCTGTGGCCAACTTCATATCTCCAGGTCCATCCATGTTGTCACAAATTGTAGGATTTCCTTCTTTCTGGCTAAGCAATATTCCGTTATATGTATCCACCACATTTTCTTTATCCTTCTTCTTGCAGATGAATACCTGGGTGGTTTCCATATCTTGGCTATTGTGAACAATACCGCAGTGAACATGGGAGTGCAGATATAGCTTCAAGATCCTGGATATTCTACTAGATATATAATTCAGGAGTGGAATTGCTGAATTTTTAGTTTTTTGATATTTCTACCTCTAATTTTCACTTTTCTTTATGATTTCATCCAAATCACTGATTATTATGTTGAACAGGTCAAGGAATCTTTCAGGAGTCCACTGAAATCTGTTCTCTGGGTTCTTTCACTTAATTGTCAACGCTATATTAATGCCAGGCTATTCAGTATATAGCATTTGGCATTTAATATACCTGGGTTTGACCCCTGGGTTAGGAAGATCCCCTCAAGGAGGACAGGGCAACCCACTCCAGTATTCCTGCCTGGAGAATCTCATGGACAGAGGAATCCGGGGGGCTACATTCCATGGGGTCGCAAAGAGTTGAACATGACTGAGTGACTAAGCATAGCCAAGCACATACTATATGCTCCAATATTTTGGCCACCTGATATGAAGAGCTGACACATTGGAAAAGACCCTGATGCGGGGAAAGATTGAGGGCAGGAGGAGAAGGGGGTGACAGAGGATAAGACTGTTGGATGGCATCACTGACTCAGTGAAGTTTGAACAAACACTAGGAGATAGTGAAGGACAAGGAAGCCTGGTGTGCTGCAGTTCATGGGGTCACAATTTAGCAACTGAACAACAACAACAACAAAATAGTATATATGGTATAGGGCGTTTATTACTTATTAAATGCCAGGCTATTTGCAAGTGCTAGGGATATGGTGTTAAGAAACCCAGCCATGTCTATACCCTCAAATAGCTAATGTAGTTGAATGGGAGAGACAGACACTGATCAAGTCATACATATAAATGCATAGCTATAAGGTGATAAAATATTTTGGAGGAAAAAGAGAGGATGCCAAGAGAAGAATCTGACCGGGTCTAAGGATTCTCAAGAATTCCTGGAGTAGGTGCTGTTTGAACTGGGGAAAAAACGGGGTAAAGAGCAGAGGGAACTGCAGGCAGAAGGTACGGCATGCGTGAAAGCCTAGTGATGGAGCCTGCATGGTCAGGAGGCGAGTGAAGGCCAGTATGGCTGGAGCACAGATCCCGAGGAAGTGGTATGAGACGTGGGCCAGTTTACGAGTCGGGTCTTTGTTGCTGGAAAAGCAGAAAGCATTGACAGTGCCAAATCGGTGAGATATCACAGTAAGACCTTCATTCTTAAAAGACCCTTCAGTGAACAGAATGGGTTGCAGAAGCAAGGGTGTTTATGGAGAGACCATTCAGGAGGCTATTGCTGTAATTCAGGCAAGAGATGAAAGCAATTTTGCTTAGGGTGCCAGCAGTAGAGATGGAGAAAAATGGACGGGTTAAGAGGTACTTAGGAATGAAGTAGAAAGGACTTACTGATAGCTTAGGGATGGGAAGGAAGGAGAAGAGCCGTAAATGATGGTCCTTAGCTTCTTGTTTTTATAACTATATGAATAGCTGTGCCCTTGGGTGTGACAGGGTATAGTGCAGGCAGAGCAGGTTTCAGGAGCAAATGGAATAAGTTTGATTTCTGACGTGTTTGGGTGCCCTGGAGATATCCAAATAGGTATGCTGAGAATAACAACAGAAAGTACTTATATTAACATGCCAGGCGCTGGTCAGAGCACTTTGTACATATGAATTCATTTACTCTTTACAGTACTTCTATGTGGTAAGTCCTGTTATGAATCCCATTTTATAGAGGAGGAAACAGAAGCACAGAGAGGTTAGGTAATCTTCCCAGAGACACACAGCTAGTCAGGAAAGAGTTTAATAAGAAAGCTGAGAACTGAGAAGAAAGGTCAGGACTAAAGTTATAGATTTAAGAATCACTGGAAAGACACAGGTATGGAGAAAACTGTTCCAAAAAGATAGACAGCGTAAAAAAATAAAAAAATAAAAAAAAACTGAACAATGGGACAGAAAAATTATCCACAATCTATAAATAAGGTCAAGAGAATGAGCGCATTTCCTCTCATTGCATCCTGAGTCACTGTTTATCAGAAGAGCAAAAGCACTTTCAAAAACAGTAAGGAGAATACCACAAATCATCAAATTGGGGTTTAGCCCACACCTAACTTGAAGTGCAAAAATGTTGTTCTTTTAAAACAATTTGATGTAAGTTGCTACTTCCTGTTCAGGCGTCCTGTCTCTACTGGCAGGTTCCTGTGACCCCATACTTTCTTGTCTACCTGGGACAGTTGGCTACATTCTGATGGTTCCCAGGGGGACCCGAGAGCGCAAGGCTTAATTTTCTTGGAAAACATACCATTGTTTAACTTCGCTTCCTTTTACTATTAATTAAAGGTTCACTCTTGGAAGTTGCATTTACATGTATATTTGTGCCTCGTGCATGCTAAGTTGCTTCAGTCATAACTGACTCTCTGCAACCCTACGGACTGTAGTCTGCCAGGCTCCTCTGTCCATGGGATTCTTCAGGCAAGAATACTGGAGTGGGTTGCCATGCCCTCCTCCAGCAGATCCTCCCAACCCAGGGATCGAACCAAGTCTCTTCTGTCTCCTGCTTTGGCAGGCAGTTTCTTTACACCAGCACCACCTGGGAAGCCTAGCTGTGCCCCATAGAGTTGCAAATGATTTCTATCTGGCAGAAAAGAAATTTTCAAAGGTTAAAAGTAATAACAATAACTAGTTTTGCATGCAAACGGGAATCTTATCCTAACTTTCTTGTCTTAAAAGGATTACAAAACCACCACTTCCTTGAATCTGTTTAGAATCAGCTTTACCATTTGGCTTGTTCCATCATTCATGACTGGGTTGGATATAACTCTTGACACATGGTAATTCTCTTGTTTGTAAAAGAGTCAAGGTTTAACTTCTGAGAATCCCCCTATGAAAGAAGTGAACCTTGGGCTTCTTCTGCAGTCTTTGGGAGAACCATTTTGGTAGCCATAAACCCACCAAGAGTTCCTGAGCCCACTTTTCATTTACTCATTCTTCAAAAAGTATTACTGGGAAAGTACTTAGTACAAGGCATTGCAAAAAGCTCAGGGCATGAGAAAGAAAGATTGAAATATGAAAATGATGACTTTGAGGTTCTTATGTTTTTATGGCAGGAAGGAAGGGGGACAGAAAAATCGAAGAAACCACTATATGGAAAGTACCACCTAGGAAGGATGTTATGAAGTATATGAGAGGGCTCTTCAATGGGCCTTAAGTGATGAAGGGGACTTTGCCAGGCGGAAATTAGAAGGAAGGATGGAAGCCATAACACGGATAAAGGTAAAGAAGTGGGTACCATGTTAACATTTTGGTGACATGCATGTCACGATCTCCCTGAGACCTGGAAAAGAATTTCCAGACATGAGGCAGAATGAGAGGAAAATAGAATTTACTAGAACAGTGGGCTGTTGTTAGGACCAAACTGGAGCCAGGACAGGCTCTAAGGGGCAGGCTAGGCCTGAGGTTTGTTCTCTAGGAAAGCTGAGGCACTGGGAACTCCCGCAGGCAGTGTAGCTCGACCAATCAGAAAAAGTCCCCGTAGTCCCCCGCCCGCGCCAGACCCGAGCCAATCCAGATAGGGATGCAAGGTTTAAAAGTCCCCTGCGCGCATATGGTTTAACCAATCAGCTATGCTGTTACAGGAACAAAGAACCATCTGTGTAAAAGTAGATGTGATTCACGCCAGTCTATGTCTGATGCAGGATGCAGCATGCTTGGGGCTGGTGCATGGGGATGACCCAGAGAGATGTTATGGGGAGGGAGGTGGGAGGGGGTTCATGTTTGGGAACGCATGTAAGAATTAAAGATATTAAAATTTAAAAAATAAAAAAAATTAAAAAAAAAAAAAAAAAGTAGATGTGATTCAGAGCTCCGGGCTCTTGTCGGATTCCACTGTGCTGGATGAGACCTGGGCCCTAACTCGAGCTAGCAATAAACCCCCTTATGCTTTTGCATTGCTGTGGACGTCTTATTCTCTCAGTTTTGGGGACTCGGACTCTGGGCATAACAGCTGTTAGAACAGTGGGTGGGCTCAAGGGAGAGCTGTCCCTGTTCTTGGGCTAGTAGCCAATTTTTATAGCCTCGAGACAGAGGAAATTCCTAGTGGAAGGGTGGCATTAGGTGACTGGTTAGGATGCTATAGGGTAGGTAATAGGGTGGGTATTTGACTCAGTAAGGGGTCAGGAAACTGGCCAGTGTAGATCAGGAGGCTCATGGCAACAGTTGCTGTCGGGGTTGGTTAATTCCGGAAACTTTTGTCCTGTGACCTTGGTATGGAAGTCAAAGTGTTAGTCATTCACACTCGGTCGAGTCTGATTCTTTGTGGCCCCATGGACTGCGGCCCACCAGGCCCCTCTGCTGATGGGATTCTCCAGGCAAGAATACTGGAGTGGATTGCCATTTCTCCTTTGGCATTTTACATATGCCAGCTTAGATTCTTTGGAAATGGCTGGACCTGGGACCCCAAGCTGATTCTCAATGCTCACTGCCCCCCTTCCTTGAATGCTCAGAAATAGCTCGTGTCACAGAATCTCCTGACAGGTGACTCCCCACCTGGACCACAGGGGGCCTTGCGTTCATCCCAATCACTACATATTTTCAATGCTTCAGGCCTGACATCCATATGGGACTTTTGAGTCAAGAACTAAATGTTGTCCTAACTATTGAAAAGAACCTAACAACTATGAAAACAGAGATGTAAAACTTAGTTACCTGGGTTTCTGGATTTGTATTTCTGAAGAGATAACTTTGAAACATGGGTAAAATGGGCAAACCAATTATTCAAAAGTAGGTCTTCAAGAAAAATTTTCCTTAGGGGGTCTTGGGTCTTCAGCAGAGGTGGGGCTTTTCTGTGCCCCAGAAGGCAGGCCTCGGGACCAGCCAGCTCTTCCCAGGTAGCTGGCACTGTATGAGTTCCTGACCAAATGTAATTCAATATCCAGTAGGACTCGTCTTTCCATTTTACAGAAGAGCAAAAGCACTTTCAAAAACAGTAAGTAGAGTACCACAAATCATCGAATTGGGGTTTAGCCAAGACCTAACTTGAAGTGCACAAACGTTCTTTCTTTAGAGTGATTTGGTGTAAGTTGCTACTTCCTGTTCAGGCGTCCTGCCTCGTTTGGTAGGTTCCTATGACCCCATGCTTTCTTGTCTATCTGGGACTGCTGGCTACATCCTGATGGTTTCCAGGGGGACCCTAGAGCTCCAGGCTTTATTTTTTATTCCCTGGCCCCAGTCCAGGGGGCTTTATTCTTAGAACTTCCTATTAACTCCTCAGAAAATCTTACTTAAGATCTTCATTAGAGCACATCTAGATAGATTGTATATTGGTTAAAACTGAGCGTTTAATCTACAGGGAACAGATCAGAATCTTTCCTAAAGATCAAATAGCTCCTTCCTTGCCCCAAGGAGAAACCTGGCGTTTTACATTTGTGAAGTTCACTTTGTTTCCACAAGTATTTATCAGATCTCTATTATATGCCAAGAACTGTTCTGTGCCATTCGTCACCAGGGATGCTAAGATGTAAACAGCACAGTCCCTGCCCCAAGAAAATCACATTCACATCCCCTAAAAAGACAATGGAGAAGGTGCCATTAAGTGAAGGTCTGAGGACTCTCTGTGGGAGTTTAAACTGGGAGAGTCTGTTCCAAGGACAATTCAGCAGCATCTAACATTTTAAATACGTGCACCCCTTGACTGAGGAATCTCACATCTATAGAGTGCCACAAATCATCGAATTGGGGTTTAGCCGAGACCTCACTTGAAGTGCACAAATGTTCTTTCTTTAGAGCAGTTTGGTGTAAGTAAATTATCCATAGAGGTGCACACATACATATGCAGAGATGAATATGTACATGACAGGTTTGTTTTTAACAATGGAATGTCAGAAAAGATATGGCCATCTAAGCATTCCATTGAAAAACCACGTTGCATTTTTATGTTCAGACCTGAACAAATATAATCTTCACATGGAATTCCGAAACAACGCAGAGTATGCTTTCATTTATGATCACTAACCTCTGCTACATGTGTGTCTGTGCACACACGAGTGTAAACGCCAGGAGAAAGCTCTCAGTGGATACCCAATGCAAACTATTGATGGGCTCTTCTTCTGGAGACAGGAATGGAATAGAGTCAGGGTGAGGACAGTCTTCTACTCTTTATTAGACAAGTCTCTATTTAAGTTAAATGATTTTTTTTTACTACCTTGGACGTTCACTTAAAATAACTTAAAAGTTGTGTTATGAGAAAAGCACAGGAATTCAAACATGCTGACCTAGGGGAATCACAGTGGATGAAGAGATACATGTAGAGCCAGGTCAAGGGTATCCTAACGTATTTCAGACAAAGAAACAGTGAATAGCGAGCAAGCCGTTCACCCTGCAAGATGGATTTGGATGACAACCAGCTGAGGGCTTGGGTGCCCAGGAAGTCCTGAAGGGCTGAAGAATTAGCCTCTCTGAGAAACTTTACATGATTCTACTCTGATTTAGATCTTTGATGTATCTGCCCATTACTTGCATCATCCAAGGTGTTTGATAAAAACTTGTGAGTCAGGTAAATTAAATCACCACAAATTATTTAATCCATTGTATCATGTGCATCCCTCATTTATTAAATTCCACTAGAACTGTCTCCCCTTCTTGAATAGAAGTCTTTTCAGAACAAGACAGATTTTTTTTTTCCTTTTCTTTTTATATCTGCTGGGCCTATTACTCAAAACAAAATAAGCAATCCAAAATTTTTGTTGAAGACCTGTATATACCAGTGATAACTGAACTCAAGTGTGAGATAAAAATAAACAAATAAATAATGCATAAATACATGAAAAGGGGGTTGTGCTCAAGAGTATACTAAGGTACTTGGCCCCATTCTAAGGGCCGTGGGAAACCACTAGAATTTTTGTGCAGTATTATCAGAGCTGGTTGGAGGATAAATAGTTAAGGAACTCATGAGTTAGTTAAGATAGGAGAGGGTGAACGTATAATATTCCCCAAATCAGATCAGACTTGATTCAGTTGGCAGAAAAAGCATCACAGTGAGAACAAATCGCAGAAACACAATTAACAGGTTTTGATCAGCATTCATATGTGTTCCACCGGGAGCGGTTCTGTGGTTTCTTTAGGGAAGGGTGAGTGAGAGGAGGTGGAGAGGCCCATCAGAAGGGAAACAGCAAGAATAAATGGGTGACTGTTCAGCTCCAGGCAAAGACCACTCCACTCCCTACTTTTCCAGGACAGGATTCAACTCTCCTCTGTGCACAAAGTCAGCTCTGATCTGTCTGCCTACCTGCCCGCCCACATTGGCAGCTGACCAAGGATACCGGTTCCAGAACCCCAAGAAATCATGCAAGACCTTTGTTCATCGATTTTAATATAAGTAAGCGGGAAACACGCGGAGTCTTTGTCATTCTAACAGACGATGCTGAGGCTAGAAAGAGAAATGGAGCCTTTATAAACATAAGTAAAAGCCCAAGTGACTGAAACATAAAGTTCCAAGGCCTCTTGCAACCAAACAAGCCCCTTTCTGCTGTTGCAGCTTCCTCACTGTGCGTGGCACAACAGAAATAAATACAATTGGTGTCAAATAAAATACTTACAGTGTTGACTGAAGAAGACAGGAAAAACTGGAAGCTCTTTATACTAATACATTTTCTGCTGTCAAATTCCAGAGCCAGCATTTGGCAGGAAGCTCTGGGCTTCCCTGGTGGCTCAGACGGTAAAGAATCTGCCTGCAATGCCAGAGACCTGGGTTCCCTCCTTAGGTTGGGAAGATCCCCTGGAGAAGGGAACGGCAACCCACTCCGGTATTCTTGCCTGGAGAATCCCATGGACAGAGGAGCCTGGCGGGCTACAGTCCATGGGGTCACAAAGAGTCAGACACAACTGAAGCACCTAAAGCTTTCAGTTTCCTGTTTCTGGGGCCTAACTGGGCCATTCTCTGAGGGGAAACACAGTGTCCAAGGGAGGAAAGAGAAGAGAGGACAACTTGCTGGGCCTGCTTCTGCCAGAGGCCTTCGACAGAACAGGAAGGTTTCTTTTTAACACAAAGAAATAAACTCCAAGAAAATAAATGTTTTGTTTTTTCAATGCAGGTGACTTTACATGCGTGCTCAGTTGCTGAGTTGTGTCTGACTCTTTGTGACCCCACAGACTCTAGCCTGCCAGGCTCCTCTGTCCATGGGATTCCCCAGGCAAGGATGGGTTGCCATGTCCTCCAGGGGATCTTCCCAACCCAGAGATCTTCTGCGGCCCCTGCAATGGCAGGAGGTTTCTTTACTACTGAGCCACTAAGAAAGTTCCACAGGGGACTTTAAAGGGAGTTGAATTCTTGTCTCATTTCCTCAAAGAATCCAGGTATAAAACAGGAAAGTTTTCTCCATTTGTCGCCTGAAAAGACACATTGCTTGCGCACTGTTGAGCTCAGTGTGGATACGTCTAACTATCACATAAGAGACAGACTTTTCGAGCAGACATTAGAATCTAAATGACTGCTGTTAACTGATGGCCAGACGAGAGCTCCTTCTTTGGGACACGCAGTCCCCCTCCCCACAGTAACTCCAGCGATGGGCACTGCCCAGGCCAGGAGGGGGCTGACCTTAAAGTCAGTTTACCAGGTGGGCTGGACCATAGCTCTACAGCCTCACAGTATGTAGCTGTTACTACATTAACCCTCTGTGACTTTCAACATAGTTTTCTCAGCAAAGCTCTGGTCCTATATCTACCGGGCACAAAAGGGAGGGGAAGGAAAGAAAACACGATGTATTTATTCATTCAACGAAATAGGTGCTGAATAAAGGGTGAAATCTGGGGACAAAGATGCCAAGCAAAATGACATGCTTAAAAGGATCTCACTGGGGTCCTTTATGTACGACTCCTTGTAATGTGATAAATTTAGAGGAGAAATAGCAGCCTGCCAGCCTCCACAGGGCGGGATTCTGCTTCGATAACCATTCAGAAGACATAGCAGGTCTGAGACTGTGGTCCTGAGAAAGGCATGCTTGCAAGATTGGCTCTTGGCTGACATCTGCAATTTTGAAATTGGGGAACGTTTCCATCACTTCCTAACTGATAAGGGTGGTTTAATGTGGCTAAACTGTATATACAATGTCATTTATGGTAAACATCTGTTTTCTTTCTGGGAGTCTGGAATTCGGGGATGTGCAAGGCAAAGTGTGCCTACATGATCAGTGTCCAATAAAAACACTAGCACTGAGTCTCACAAGCTTCTTGTTTTTACATCTTGTTGCTGGAGTAATTAACCATGTCCTGTGCATCTCCGTTGGGAGAGGACTCTTAGAAGCTTGTGTCTGGTTTCCTCCAGCTTTTGCCCCATGCCTCCTTTCCCTTTGCTTATTTTGCTTTGGAGGGCTTCCCAGGTGGCTCGGTGGTAAAGAATCCGCCTGCTGATGCAGGAGACACAGAAGCTGTGGGTTCCATCCCTGGGTTGGAAGATCCCCTGGAGGAAGGCATGGCAACCCACTCCAGTATTCTTGCCTGGGAAATCTCATGGACAAAGCCTTGCAGGCTACAGTCCATGGGGTCAAAAAGAGTTGGACACGACTGAGTGACTGAGTACATATTTTGCTTTGGATCCTTCCACTGTTATGAATCACAGCCACGAGACAACTATAGGCTGAGTTCTGAGTTATTCTAGCCACTCACCAAACCTGGAAGTGGTCTTTGGGGACCACCATGCTCCATCATTACTGTACCTTGGACTTAACAATCAAGCCTCTCATACAAGTTCTTATTTAATTCACTTTCAGGGGCTCATTCGATGGGACTTTCCAGACGAGCAGAGAAAAGATAATGAAGGGGAAAATACAATTTATCCAGATCCCATTGACTCTACTGGAATTTAGCATAGGAGGTTTTCATTATCTTTGTATTGCATTTAGCATTAGTTACTACTAAAATTAGAGTTTGAGGTGTGCTTTTTAGTGTCATATTTTGTTTCTTATATTCTGGAGGTGATAAGTTCATAAACCTTCAAAATTATTATGAAAATTTGTTTTATTCCCAGTGCTGAGTCCTCCATTATTCCGTAAATAAGGATTTGGAAAATGATAGTGCAAAATAATCCAGCTTGCTAAATTGATCACTCGAGTCCTTTCAGAGTTACTGTCCTTCATTTTAAAAGAACTTTGATTTGTCAGTCTTTTTAACAACAAAGGCATCTATAATGCAATTATATGCTTCTTCTAGAAATTGAATATATAAGCATGCACACATGTATGCATATATATCCATGGGTACAAAGGGCAAAACTCTTTGTTTTTTTTCTTTCTTTCTTTCTTTTCTGTAGCTTGCAGATGCATTGTTCTTTCCAACATCTTGGTTGGACTAAGTCTATGAATTCAAATATAAACCCTTTCAGTAGGCCCTGAAAGTTTCTGAGAAGGTAGCAAATAAATATAGATCCTTGTTTGTACTTGTTATCTTCAGAGTTCCAAATACCTTTTTTTTTTTTTTCCTTTTTAAAGCATACAATGTATTTATTTAATTAGGCCACACTTCTTGGCATACAGGATCTTAGTTCCCTGAGGAGGGATAGAACCCATTGCCCCCTGCACTGGAGGTGAAGAGCTCTAACCACTGGATTGCCAGGGAATTCCCCCTCTAAACACTTTTGATGGCTCTTTTGAGGCAATCAACATGGCAGATTCTAGCGATCTGCATGTGTGTGTGTGTGTGTGCGCATGCTCAATCATGTTCTGTAATCCCACGGGGTGTAAGCCATCAGGCTCCTCTGTCCCTGGGATTCTCCAGGCAAGAATACTGGAGTGGGTTGCCATTTCCTCCTCCAGGGGATCTTCCCAACCCAGGGATTGAATTTGCATCTCCCTCAAACTAAGTATTTCCTCCTCCTTCTTTGCTAACAGAAACTTGATCTTGGGATGGTGGCAGTGTATCAAGCTCCAGGAGTGACTCACAGTTGGTCTCAGGTAATCAAGGCAACCTGTTTCTCTTCTCCAGAGGCTGGTCTAGGGATATTCATGTGACCCAGTTCTGGCTGATAAACCATAAAAGTCAGTCTGATGGGAGCTTCTGGGGAAGATTTTCTTTTCCTTCCCCATGGAGGGAGAGAGTCATGTGAAGAAAAAGCTCTTGCTTCCTTTCTACCTTTTCTGTTTTAGACACAATTAGATAAGGATTTGATTTCTGGAGGTGGAACATCTATCTTGTGACCATGAGGTTACAGATGTAAGCATGAAAGCTAACACGTGCCTGGGCCTTGGATAACTGTTGAACCACCAAACTAATTGCAGGGCTGCCCTTCCCTGGATTTCTTTTCATGTTAAGAGTAAATGTTCCTGGGCTTCCCTGGTGATCCAGAAGTTTAGAATCTGTCTGCCAGTGCAGGGGACATGGGTTCAGTCCTTGGTCCAGGAAGATTCTACATGCTCCAGGCAACTAAGACCAGGCGCCACAACTACTGAACCCACACTCCACACAAGCAAAGCCACGGCAATGAGAAACCCATGCACTGGCAGCTAGACAGTGGCCCCCACTCACCGCAACTAGAGAAAGCCCACATGCAGTACCAAAGACCCACTGCAGCCAAAAACAAATAAAAATTTAAAAAAAAAAAAAGAATAAATGTTCTTATCTTTTAACCTGTAAGATTTTCTCTTACTTGTAGATGAACGTATCTTGATAAAATCAGTAATGCAGTGAGACTCAATTCATAAGTATAGGGGGTACTATGGTAATCTGCTCATACCTACTCTTTACACCCTAAGTGTTCATTCTCTAGCTGCTGGGAACATGGGCTGCTGATGGCTCACAGCTGTGATGGAGCATTGCCTCACCAAGGCTACAGCCCCAACTGAGGGAGCTGATGTGGAGATATAATGACCTAGCCCTCTTCTCTCAATCTGAGATAATTCTGAGGGATAATCTGCAGGAGAAAGGCTGAACCATGGCATTGTGGTGACCTCGCACATTCCACATACTGATCTTCTTTGACTTACAATGTGACTTGCTCTTGTTTACTTGCTAAGTTGTGTACAACTCTTTGCAGCCCCATGGACTGCAGCACGCCAGGCTCCTCTGTCCTCCACTATCTCCTGGAGTTTGCTCAAACTCATGTCTATTGATGAGTCATGTCTGGCGATGTCACCCAACCATCTCATCCTCTGTCATCCCCTTCTCCTCCTGCCTTCAGTATTTCCCAGCATCAGGGACTTTTCCAAACACTTGGCTCTTTGCATCAGATAGCCAAAGTATTGGAGCTTCAGCATCAGTCCTTCCAATGAATATTCATGGTTGATTTTACTTAGGATTGACTGGTTTGGTCTTCTTGCTGTCCAAGGGACTCTCAAGAGTCTTCTCCAGCACCACAGTTGGAAAGCATCAAATCTTCGGTGCATACATCCTGATAAGCCATCACTGAAAATATCTTAGATTGAAAATGCATTTACTATACCAAATCTAGCTAACATCCTAGCTTAGCCTCGGCCACCTTAAATGTGCTCAGAACACTTGTGTTAGCCTAGAGTTGGGCAAGATCATCTAACACAAAGCCTATTCTATGAAAAAGTGTTGAGTATCTTATGTAATGTACTGAATACTGTACTGAAAGTGAAAAACAGAAAGAACAGTTGTCGGCGTGTTGGTTATTTACCCTCCTGATGGTGCGGATGACTGGGAGCCGCATCTCATTGCTCCCTCGCAGCATCATGGGCAATCATCTTACTATCCCAAGATCAAAATTCAAAATTTGAAGTATGGTTTCTACTGAATGTGTATTGATTTCCCACCATTGTAAAGCTGAAAAATTCTAAGTTGAATCATCGTAAGTTGGGGATGGTCTGTAGTTAACATTTAAACTGCAAGATTCCCTGGTGGCTCAGATGGTAAGCAATCTGCCTACAATGCAGGAGACCTGGGTTTGATCCCTGCATTGGGAAGATCCCCTTGAAAAGGGAATGGCTACCCACTCCAGTGTTCTTGCCTGGAGATTTCCATGGGCAGAGGAAGCTGGTGGTCTATAGTCCATGAGGTCACAAAGAGTCGGACATGACTGAGCAACTAACACTTTATCCAAGTCTTGGAGAAATGCCCAGTCATCCTCCCAGAACTCCAGAGACTCGGAGGGCTCTAAGTGGCTCTATGAGGCTGTCTCCTACTTGTCTCCCCATCTCCTCAGGAGACTGCCACAAGTTAGTTGCTTATTGCCTCTTAGGTTCTGATGAGATCTGGGGCTTTCTGACCCCTTCCCCCTCACAGGGAGCTGCAGACACACAACCGCTGTGCTGCAGGCTTACCCTGGCTCCTCAACAACTGTGTGTCCCACAGCTCATTTGTCACTCATCTGGGTCCTTTCATGCCAGCATTGTCCTTTTAGGTATGCAGGAGGTAGACCATGAGGAATGGCACCTTTGACTTTCTCTTCCTTTTGCTATCTAGATAAGCAGTAAATTGTCTAAATCTGGCAGAATCACTCAGCTTTGATCTTTGGCCTTGTTTTATATATATGTACTTGGCACCCATCACAGTTTCTAAGATTTCTACAGGATTCACTGAGCCTCAGTTGCAACTGCATTGTAGGTCAACTTTTCTCTATGCCCAAAGTCTCTGTCCTCATTTCCCTACATGTGTATCTCCCAAGACATTTCCCAACAAGCCTGCATGCAACTCTGACTTAGCATCTGTTTCCAAGCCTAAGACAATGGGTTGTAGCAGTGGTCCCAGCAAGCAGGGTCTCAAATGAGATTTTGGAGATGGATTGTTCACCCACCAGCTGGCAAACAAGACCTCATCGCTAATGGTATATAGAATCCCTGAGATGCTTTAGGGGTGCAGTTATTAAAATTTTCATCAAAGGTAAACTGGGAAGGGTAATGGGTACTAATCAGAAGGTATATACTAGATGGAGCAATACCTCTTGCTGCTCAAGATGTATGGAGGAAATGGCAACTAATAGATGGCTAATTGGTGGCTGTTTCCAAGAGCCACTGATTTGTCAGAGTTAATGACAGGCTCAACAAGATTAAGCACCAATTCAAGGCACATTATGAAAGCTGCAGGCCTCATATTTAATAAACCCTAATTTCCTACAGCCAGAGGGCAGACATAGAGGAGAACCAAACCAAGGACTCAACTGAAAGTTTAGAAAAGTTTCAGAGAAAGTTGAATTCTTAGCTCCAGAAAATGGTCTATACCAAGACCAGTGCTCTCATAGGCAAGGACTGAGACTCTTGAGATCTCCCCAGATCTGTGTAAATGAACTTGATAACCTTGAAATTCCAGGTACCCCTGAATCCACTGGGGCTACAGAAGTGACCCAGTTCCCCTTTTTGGATGATAATTACCCCACTGTGAGAAATATACCTTACAAAGACTTGAGGGCCTGTCATAGTAGGAAAGTTTTATGGGTATAGTGGTATGAATCATATCAGAATATCTCCTCTAAAGTAAAGATTAATTCTTATTTATTTTTATTCCCACTAGGAAAGAAGCACAACTCTTGCTAGGCCTCAATAGCTGCTGGAGGCAATATATTCAGTAGTTGGGAATAAAGACCTTGATTTATTTACTAAGCAATGTTGAAGGGTACTGGCTCTGAGCAGGAACCAGTGCAAGCCCTGTTGCTTGGGCCGTGAGAACTGGCAGAATCTAAAGTACCAGAAACGTCTGTGGTAGGAAAAGATACTATGCAGAGTCTACAATAAGTCATAACAGGAACTCAGGTCCTGCTGAGTCATAGGTTGGGCAGGTTAAGTGGCAATTTGCTGTTGACTGACAGAAATACATTTGAGATTGGGTACTGGTAGGGCCACAGGATCCACACACAGAAGGGTCTAGGACCCACCACTTTTCACAGTGGCCTGGAACTTCTTACATCTATAGGAGGAATTTTGAAAAAATACTTGAGTGTGAATAACCAAAGCAATCATGAGAAAGAACAAGGCTGGAAGCATTACACTCCCTGATTTCAAACTGTATTACAAAGCTATAGGAATCAAAACAGTATGGTATCGGCATAAAAGCAGACACACAGATCAGATCAACAGAACAGAATAGGGAGTCCTGAAATAAACCAATGCATACATGGTCAATTAATTTACAACAAAGTAGGCAAGAATCCAATACTTTTGTCACCTAATGCAAAGAGCCAGCTCATTGGAAAAGACCCTGATGCTGGGAAAGACTGAAGGCAAAAGGAGAAGAGGGCAGTGGAGGATGAGATGGTTGGATAGCATCATCAACTCGATGGACATGAATCTGAGCAAACTCCTGGAGACAGTGGAGAACAGAGGAGTCTGGCATACTACAATCCCTGGGGTTGCAAAAAGTTGGACATGACTTAGTGACTGAACAACAAGAGATGCCAAGAATATACAATGGGGAAAAGATAGTTTCTTCAATAAATGGTATCAGGAAAGCTGGAGAGCTACATACAAAAGAATGAAATTGGACTCGTCTGTTACACCATACACAAAAATTAAAGATTAAAGATATGAATGTAACATCTGAAATCATAAAACTCCTAGAAGAAACATAGGTGATAAGTTCCTTGACATTAGTCTTGGTGATAATTTTTTGGATTGTACACCAAAAGCAAAGGAAACAAAAGCAAAAATAAATAAGGAGGTTACATCACATGAAAAGCTTCTACAAAGTGAAGGAAACCATTAACAAAATGAAAAAGCAATGTACAGAATGGGAGAAAATATTTGCAAATCATGTATCTGATAAGAGGATAATACCCAAGATATATAAAGAACATAAAACTCAACAGCAAAACCCCAAACAATTCAATTAAAAAATGGTAGAGGATCTGAGTAGACAATTTTCCAAAGAAAAGATTTTTCCAAAGGCTGCTGACAGTTATACGAAAAGATGCTCAACACCATTAATCAAGGAAATGCAAATGAAAACCACAATATCACCCCACATCTGTTAAAATGGCTATCATCAAAAAGACAGGAAATAACAAACGCTGATGAGGATGTGGAGAAAAGGGAACCCTGCTGCACTATCGGTGGGGATGTGCAGCCACTATGGCAAACAATATGGAGGTTCCTCAAAAAATTAAAGAAGAACCTCCGCATGAGTCAGCAATTCTACTTCTGGGAATTTATTTGAAGAAAACAAAAACACTAATTCAAAAATATAAATGTGCAGCTCCATGTTCATTGCTGCACATATTTATAATAACCTTATAATAACCATTATTATAATAGCCAAGATATGGAAGCATCCTAAATGTCCATCAGCATCTAATGGATAAAGAAAATGTGCCATACGTAAACAATGGAATATTATTCAGCCATAAAAAGAAAGAAATCAAAAAAAAGAAAAAGAAATCTTACCATTTGTGGCAACATGGACATGTCTAGAGGGAAATATGCTAAGTGAAATAAAGAAAAAGATAAGAGAAAGACAAGAACCATGATCTCACTTATATGTGGAATCTGAAAAAAAAAAAAACTGTGCTTAAAAACACAGAGAACAGATTGGTATTGCCAGAACCGGGGCATGAGAGGTAGGGGGAAAGGTGAAGGGAGTCAAGAGGTACAGGCTTCCAGTTATAATATGAGCAAGTCATTAGGATGTAATGTACAGCATGGTGACTATAATCAATAATACTGGATTGCATATCTGAAAGTTGCTAAGAGAGTAGATCTTAAAAGTTCTCATCACACACACACAGTTTTTGTACCTATGTATGGTAATGAATGTTAACTAAACTTATCATGATCATTTTGCAATATATACAAATATGGAATCATTATACTATTCACCTGAGACTAATACGTTACATGTCAATTACACCTCAAAAACATTTTTCAAGATGGAAGTATATGGGACTTCCCTGGTGGTTCAGTGGGTAAGACTCCGAACTCCCAAAGCAGGGGCCCCAGGATTGATCCTTGGTTGGGAAACTAGATTCTGCACGCTGCAACTAAAGCTCCTGCAGGCTGCAAGTATGAGTTCACATTATGCAACTAGGAAGTCCACATGCCACAGCGAAGGTCTCACAGGCCACAGCTAAGACCCAGGGCAGCCAAAATAAACAAACATTTTAGAAAAAGGAAGTATATGGAAAAATACGTGAGTGTGTTATGGACCCAAATGTGCCCCCCAAAATTCCTAAGTTGAAGTCCTCATCTCCAGTAGCTCAGAAGTGACTACATTTAGAGACAAGGTTTCTAAATATGTAATAGGATTAAATGACGTCATTGAGGTAGGCTCTAATCCAATACGACTGGCATCCTTATAAGAAGTCAAGACACAAACACACACACACAGAGACGATCATGTAAAGACACAGCCAGTAGCCAGCCATCTGCAAGGCAAGGAGAGGGGCCTCACAAGAAACCAAACCTATCAATATCTTGATCTTGACTTTCTTGACTAGTCTGTTGTTGATGCCACCCAGTCTGTGACCCGTTTCTCTTGGGTTTCCCTCATCAGCAGAGGGGTTCTTTAACACTAGTACCACCTGGGAAGCTCCTAGTTTGTTACGGTAGCCCTAGCAAACTAACAAAGAATGAAAAAGAGAATAATACGGCAGTACCTAAAGCAGAACATAGCAGTCAGAGCATTTTTTGTACAGAAGAGTTTTAAGCATATTTCTATCCTGAAAGACAAGATATGGTAGAATAGGTCAAGAATCCCCAACCCAGGGTGTTTTTTGTATTAGCTCATTGCTTCACTGCTTCTGGTTCTTGACATGGCAAGAAATTTGCCCTATCAATCTATGTCAGCGCAGTAAGCATTTGTTCATCAAGGGAAAGCAGTACTTTTAATCTTAATAAATCAGTCCAATCAAAGAACCAAAATACCCTTGAAGTGGTAGATAGGAACTAATGGCCTTGTTCCTTAAAGAAATATTTAAATAACCAAATCAATTTTGGTAAGAGTTAGTTAACTAAGCACGTCATTACTTTTATAATTAGAATAATGAGACTTAGTCATGCTGACTAAACATTTCACTAATTCTATAATTCTGACTTTTTTCAGGCTTTCAGTTCATTTTCTATTGAATGAGATTTTTACTTTAATATTAACCAATACTATTTTAATTTTATTTTTCTTCGGTTAAGTATATTCTACCCATGCAGCAGCATGTGGCTAATTTTCATAAACGGGCCACAACAGAATCCACCCTCAATAAAGCTTAGTTCAGATTCATAGACCAAAAAAAATCACTTTCAAACAAACTAAGAATTCAAATATACATAGGATATTAGGACTCCCCAGAAGTTCAATGATTTTCATTGTGGCTTTTATAAAACAAAAAATTCAATTTACACTACTTTGTTTAAATTTGACTTCATTTTCTGCTTGTTTAGCTTTTAAATTATATAAAGTGTGGCAGATGGTTTGAATACTTTCAGCATGAGAACCCACACTTCCAGTAGCCTATGTATAGTCTGTTCATATGAAGAATTTTGTTATTTTTATTTGCTATCATATATATGATAGTCTTACAGTACACATGCAAATAATTTATAGTAACTTAATGCAAAATAAAATACCATATACAAACTGTGGAAAATTCTTCAAGAGATGGGAATACCAGACCACCTGACCTGCCTCCTGAGAAATCTGTGTGCAGGTCAAGAAGCAACGGTTAGAACTGGACATGGAACAACAGACTGGTTCCAAATCAGGAAAGGAGTACATCAAGGCTGTATACTGTCACCCTGCTTGTTTAACTTATATGCAGAGTACATCATGAGAAACGCTGGGCTGGAAGAAACACAAGCTGGAATCAAGATTGCAGGGGGAAATATCAATAACCTCAGATATGCAGATGACACCACCCTTATGGCAGAAAGCGAAGAAGAACTAAAGAGCATCTTGATGAAAGTGAAAGAGGAAAGTGAAAAAGTTGGCTTAAAGCTCAACATTCAGAAAACTAAGATCAT
Source organism: Ovis aries (assembly GCF_016772045.2). Lineage (NCBI taxonomy): Eukaryota > Metazoa > Chordata > Mammalia > Artiodactyla > Bovidae > Ovis > Ovis aries. The sequence continues at coordinate 6,252,858 of NC_056061.1, read as the reverse complement.
GGCATCCGGTCCCACCACTTCATGGCAAATAGACGGGGAAACAATGGAAACAGTGACAGACTTTATTTTGGGAGGCTCCAAAATCACTGCAGATGGTGACTGCAGCCATGAAATTAAAAGACACTTGCTCCTTGGAAGAAAAGTTATGACCAACCTAGATAGCATATTCAAAAGCAGAGACATTACTTTGCCAACAAAGGTCCATCTATTCAAAGCTATGGTTTTTCCAGTAGTCAAGTATGGATGTGAGAGTTGGACTATAAAGAAAGCTGAGAGCTGAAGATCTGATGCATTTGAACTGTGGTGTTGGAGAAGACTCTTGAGAGTCCCTTGGACTGCAAGGAGATCCAACCAGTCCATCCTAAAGGAGATCAGTCCTGGGTGTTCATTGGAAGGACTGACGCTGAAGCTGGAACTCTAAGACTTTGGCCACCTGATTCGAAGAACTGACTCCTTGGAAAAGACCCTGATGCCAGCAAAGACTGAAGGCAGGAGGAGAAGGGGATGACAGAGGATGAGATGGTTGGATGGTATCACTGACTCAATGGACATGAGTTTGGATAAACTCCACGAGTTGATGAAGGACAGGGAAGCCTGGTATGCTGCAGTCTGTGGGGTCGCAAAGAGTCGGGCACGACTCAGTGACTTGAACTGAACTGAAGAGCTGGGTGTTAGGATAACTTACAGAACTAAGACAAAAACCAAATCTACTCAGCATAAACTTAGTTATGCAACACTGAAGTCATTCTATTAGGTAAACTCTCCATATCAGGTCTATGAAGTCATATAAACTAGAAAATTTTAATCTGTCATATTTGTTAGATTCTTTATTGAGGCCAGCAGGAAGGGCTGAGAGAGAGAAGGAAAAATAAATGGAAAAATGCTAAATATTTTAATAGCATTTACTGTTCAGATATATTTTATGTCACAAAGTATTTTAAATTTTATTAAATCAGCTGCAGAAATGGAGGGTAAGTGCTTTCTTCTCTATACAGAAATTTTTCCAGTATAGGAATCCCGCCAAATAACTGAGGGGCAGTTGAACACACTCAAAGTATCTCAAAAGAGGTTCCCATAAGGAATGGATAAGCTATGGCCAGCTGGAAGAATTTGGGAGGGGCCCGACGGAGGCAGGAGACGCCAGCTCCTATTCCGTCCTGCCAGGCTCCCAGATTCCTTGTACTGGAATCCATCTTGGCTGAGAGATTCGCATGACACCAGGAAAGACCCCAAGTCAGACCAAATATGAGACAAGCAAGATGACAGGCTAGAGATAATCCAGAAACTAAACCTTTACCATAAACACTGAGACTGAGAGCCACGTGGCAGAGCAGTCGTCCCGGGCTCCCTTACCCTGCTGCTCTCTGCCCAGGCGCCCCTTCCCAACAAGGCCTCTGGCTTTGTGTCTCCTCAGACAATTCATTTCTGAGTTTTAGCCAAGAGCCCACTCTTGGGCCCTGGAAGGAGTCCCCCTTCCGGCAACCACATGATTTATAATTTTATCCTCCACCCCTGCCCGACTCTCTCACACGCGTCATTTATCCTAAGGTGCCGGAGTCTGTGTTAGCCTCCAGACCACCAGGCTCCTCCGCTAATGCTTCCTCCATGCTCCACTACAATCCAGGAGACCATTCCCTCAGAGTCTTTTGCTTTGTCTTTCCATTCCAAAGCCCATTTTTTGCTTTCTTGCTTTTCATTACAGGTATTCCCTCTATGAACAAACAGTCCGGCACTTCACATTTCAAAGCTCTCTTGGATCTGAGCTCATCTCCAACCTGGAGACGCCCAAAGGAATAGCTCCAACTCTAGATCAGCATGAGGGAACAGACTGTCCTATTGGAGAAAAACACCCAAGTTCCAGTCCCAGTTGTTTTTATTTTAATTATGAGGTCACAGGCAAGTCACTCAACTTCTGGGAACCCTGGTCTGCCAATTTAACAAGACAGTTGTACAACTTAATAGGGTGGTTGTAAGGATTAAGAGATATTTACACCAACTGTTATCTCTAATATTTGTTCATGCCTAACCCATTTCTGACACTTTTCTTTAAAAAAGCCTGACCTCCCTTGGCTATGATACATTCCCCAGTGGATTTTCTATCCTTTGAGTATAAGAACTATGACCAGTTTTCTTTGAATAGTTGGTATCTATTGTCTGGCAATCACTGTATTTGTCAATGATATTTTCCAAATGAAAAACGGAACTAATTAAATGCAATAGTTTGTGTGGACCTCTCAGGTGGCGCTACGGGTGAGGAATCCACTTGCCAATGCAGGATATGTGAGAGACACGGGTTCTATCCCTGGGTTGGGAAGATGCTCTGGAGGAAGGCATGGCAACCCACTCTAGTATTCTTGCCTGGAAAATTCCATGGGCAGAGGAGCCTGGTGGGCTACAGCCCACGGGGCCACAAAGACTGAGCAACTGAGCAAAACAACACTGCACAGCAAACTGTATGCTAGTAATGTTCCAGTATTAACAAGCTGCAAATACAACGTGCTGGTTTCTTTCATTCACTGATTAAACTAAGTTTTGGAGACTTTGCTCTGTGGATGTGCCAGGCATCCACGCTAGGCAAAGACAGTCGAAGATGCCTCTCGCCAAATGTCGCAACTCTCACTACTGGAGAGCTTCTTGCCAACAGCCCACCAAACAGTTACTGTTACTGGTGCATGAAGAATGAAGGGACAGTAAAACATATGAGTAGCCAGAAAGAATTTCACTTTGATTTTATGACAGATCTGACTCTGAGAAATGCAAGAAACACTCTAACTTTAGAATTTAATGAATGATTGCATTGTACCCAAGTGTACCGTCTCTTCTCTTCCTGTCTTCTCTTTTACTTTCTCATGGATAAATTCAAATTTTTTAATGTTTTATCTTCTTTAAGGGATCACATCAAATCAAGAGCATCAAATATGCCTTGAGACCTTAATGTGTTCATAGCATCACTTTTTTCAAATGAGAGGAGAATTTGGTCTTTGGACCTTATTCAATGATAATGAGCAAATAGGATTCTTTCTTTAGAAAATGTTGATTTCACACTGAATAGGGCCAGTTATACAATTTAATTTCTGTAAAATTTATTAAAATTCTGTCATATCCTGGGCCAGCTTGCTAAGTTCTCATGTACATAGCAAATCGATTTAAATATCTCTGCCACCCTCAAGGAGCTTAAATTCAGTGTAAGAGGTAAGACATGCGTACAAAATATTCAGTCATAACTGCGGAAAGCATATCATAAGGAAGGAGTTAATTTATACATTGTCAAATATTCAGAGAGAAATTGCTGTTATTGTAAATAGATCATAATGACAGCCTCCTAAGGTGTTAAAATTGCCTCTACAGCCTTGAAATAATTAACAAAATATCTCCAGTGGAAAAATAAGTCATTTCCTAGTTATTACCCAAGCCTTCACTACTTAGATTCTGTGCATAATTTCAGAGGCTTTTGTGTAGTAACAATGATCCAGCTTGTATTTTATGTAGTCTTTTCTGGGGAATCATTGTTTGTATCCCTAAATACAGTCCAAACAGGCTCAGGTTTTCAATGCAATATTAATGTTTCATGTGCATAGAAATATTCTCATTTACCTGTCCTGGATGTTCTTATTCTAACACTTTAAACGCAGTTTGCAGCTAAGCCGTTTGTTCCTCTCGTAGATGACAATGGGCTAATAGCTCACATAGAGTGGAGGCATAATAGCTAAACAGTTTTTATTTTAGGCTAGAGGATCACTGAGCTGCTTCTCTGGGATTTATGCCGTCATTTCAAACCCCAAGCTAAGAGAAGTGTGTACTGTCAGACTTGCTTTATCGTTTTTTCAAATGAAAGTTTAATCACCTTGACATTTACAGTACGGAGTGTCTGGGTGACAGCATTCATGGAACATGCAGGAATCTCTTTCCAGAAGTAACTCTGAAAACGTGAAGAAGGGTGGCTGAGTGTCAAATCCAGACACCAAGTCTAAAAGCAGCCTTTCCAGGGCTGAGATATAACACAGGCTGCCCTCATGTTTTAGAGGGCGTGCTCCTTTCTTCACGGTACTTGTGAGTTTCATAGTGGAGAAAAAGGATTCTTTGTGCAAATAAGTATGGGAAACACCTGGGCCCTAAACAAGAAAAAATGTCCAGAACATCTCAAAACTTTTAGTACACTGATATGCTATTCAAAGTTCCATAAGAGAAACTTATACGATACAGCTTTCTAGAATTCTTATGGTTATAAAAACTTACTTTTTCATGGAAGATCTTTAGGAACAAGTGTTTGGTGGAAGGTATTTTCTAGGTAATTTTTATTTCCATCTTGAGTTCATCTGTAGCTGCTGCTTTTTAATTGCATATTACTATGAGCAAAAGGTAGTATTCTATAAGATCAAAATTAAGTAAGCCAAAATATTTGTGTGAAAAGAGAACTATAAGAAAATACATTCACTGTTCCTGGTGGTTGTCTTCGGGACAGATGATAAGTGATGGGTAATATCTATACTTCTTTCTACTCTAGGTATTCTCCAAACTTCCTAACATGGGCAAGGGAAAAAAAATACACTGAATGTGTAAAAAAATAAAATTACATTCCTAAATAACACATACTTTTGCAGAGATATGTTTTCTTTTTAATTAAAAAAAATTTTTAATAAGCATTTTACTTTATTAAATTTTAGATACAGAAAAGTTGCAAGGATTATGCATAGAGTTTTGTTTCCCCAGTTTCCCCCAATGTCAACATATTATGTCACCATGATACATTTGTCAAAACTAAGAAATTAACATTGGGAAATCACCATTAGCTGGATAAGCTATGTTAGCATCAAAAAAGTGCCTTGTCTGGAGTTGTTTCACCTTGCCATTTTCACAATGAAAATTCAAGGTTTTCTTCTTTCTTGCCTTATTTTCCTCATTAGGGTTTCTTGAAGTTCCTTTTAAACTTCCTTTCAAGAAGCCTCCATTTCAGAAGTTCATAGGCAAAAATCTAGGTAAATTCCTATTTTACAGAGTTTTCATGCCCCAATACAGCTACACTAAATGAATTTACACTAAATAAATCAGTTATAAGATCTGATTTATCATAAAACACTGTTTAAATTTTACTAAATTAAATTACTTGAACCATACGATTCCACTTATATGAGGTAGAGAGAGTAGTCAAATTCACATAGACAGAATGTAGAACAGTCACATCAGTCAAAATGGCCATCATAAAAAGTCTACACAGAATAGATGCTGGTGAGGGTGCAGAAATGGGCACCCTTCTACACTGTTGGTGGGAATGTAAATTAGAGCAGCCACTACGGAGAACAGTATGGAGGTTCCTTAAAAAACTAAAAATAGAACTACCTTATGACCCAACAGTCCCACTCCTGGGTATATATCCAGAGAAAACTGATTCAAAAAGATACATGCACCCCAATGTTCATAACAGCACTATTACAATAGGCAGGACATGGAGGCACCCTACGTGTCCATTGACAGATGAATGGATAAAGAAGTGGCCTGTACACACACACACACACAATGGAATACCACTCGGCCATAATAAAGAATAAAATAATGCTATTTGCAGCAAGATAGGTGGACCTAGAGAGTATCATAGTAAGTACAGTAAGTCAAAGACAAATATCATGGGGTATTACTTACACGTAGAATCTGAAAAGATACAAACGAACTTACTGACAAAACAGACAGAGACCCACAGACGTAGACAATAAACTTACGTTTACCAAAACGGAAAGGGGGTGAATAAATTAGGAGGATGGGATTAACATATACACACTACTATACATAAAACAGATAATCAACAAGGGCCTACTACAGAGCAGAGGAAAGTATACACAGTATCTTGTAATAACAATAACAAAAAATAACATAAAAAGAACATACATTCATTCTATATCTATATATCTGAATCACTATGCTGTACACCAACTAACACAAAGCTGTAAATCAATTATATTTTTAAAAATGCTTCTAAAAGGAGAATGGTGGCAGCCAGGGCATGAGGGAAGGGGGAGAAGGAGAGCTCTTTAATGGATATAGAGTTTTGATTCTGCAAAATGAGAAAGTTCTACCGTTTGACTATATACCAACGTACATATACTTAACACTAGCGACTATCAGCTTAAAAATGGTAATATTTTTACCATTGTGGGATATTTTCCCACAATTTAAAAAATTATATAATTTTCAATATAGTGCTTTAATTCTCACTAAATATAAAGATGGGCTTCCCAGGTGGCCCTGGTGGTAAAGAACCCACCAGCCAAAGCAGGAGACGTGAGACGTGGGTTTGGTCCCTAGATTGGGAAGATTCCCTGGAGGAGGGCAGGTCAACCCACTTGAGTATTCTTGCCTGGAGAATCCCATGAGCAGAGGAGCCGGTGGGCTACAGTTCAGAGTCACGAAGAGTTGGACATGGATGAAGCAACTTAGCACGCAGGCATGCAAATATAAAGATAAAACACAGAACTGAAAACTATCTGTGAAAATAGAAGATTGTTGGAGAAAAAATATTCTTGTTTACTAGAATGGAAATCTGGACTAGTTTTCTTAATCAAGGTAGCAACTAACAGTGCAAATATCCGGTGCTGTGGTGAAACTTTTCAAAACTGTATGGATCTTAAAAGGCACTTTACATTTCCAAATTAGGCTATTTCCTCAAATATACATATACAAGTTCTTATTGATCATACTTTGAAACTATATTGATTGCATATTTCTAAAATTAATTTTTATTACTATGAGTTGAGACATTTATCCCTCAATTTTAACTTCTAATTCTCCAAACTGCTAGTATCATTACTATTATAATCCTATTGATTTCTGACTAGACTTACAGAAACATATATTATCTTTTTGGAAAAGGATGTGACTCAGTGAAAATAAGTGTCTGTAGGTCTTTCTTCTCTAGCTCTGTTCTAGAGTACCATTTAACTTTTTGGTTCTTTATTGACTTCCCTGGTGACTCAGCAGTAAAGTATCTGCCTACAATGTAGCAGACTCCAGATATGCTGGTTTGATCCCTGGGCCAGGAAGATTCCCTGGAGAAGGAAATGGCAACCCAATCCAGTACTCTTGCCTGGGCCATCCCATGGACAGAGGAGCCTGGTGGGCTACAGTTTACAGAGTTACAAAAGAGTCAGACATGATTCAGTGACTAAATAACAACAACAATACGTAGTATTTATTAAAATCACAACTCTTTCAGGAATTTGTAGGCATGCATAAACAAAACTACACAGAGTACTTAATAACCTCAGCAGAATTTTCAAAAGCAAGATGTGGACAACAACACAGAACACCTCCCATGCAGAGCTGCCTGCTCCCCTGGGCAGCTATACCCAAGAAACAGCTATGGGCCATGCAATCAATGAATGAGGTGAGAAACATTAATATTCCTGCCACACAACCAGATGCATCACTGTGAAATGAGACTATATCCGTTGTATAAATATAGAATAGAAAGTACCCACTGTGAGGGGGTAATTGATGAGGCAGTTACAGTAACTCTAGGTGAGGAACTTGCAGGCATACCTGCCACTCATCTTTCTTATCACCTGGAATAGAGTTTTAGGAGCTATTTGTGCGATTGAAGGGGAAGCCCAGGCAACTGTTATCTGGTCAGCATTTCAGGAACACGGAGAAACTCCAAGGCAGGGTGATGACAGAAGATGAGCCTTGGACCAGGGAAAGGAATGGAAATCATCCTTGGAGAGAACAAATATGTCTTCCTTCATAATCAGAAAGATGTCTGTCGTGAGCTCCCAGTTAATTAGAAACGTCTCGAGTGCTCAAAGGACGGGTGATTGATGTCTGGATTCCACCTAATTCCTACTTTCTCACGTCAAGCTGAAGCACGTGGAGGGCTGGTGAGGAGGCTGCCTAAAGACTTCAACAGGGAGACAGAACACCCTCTGAGTTCCTGTCTATCATTGCACCCCTGAATCTCCAGGAAATCTACCTAGAAAGAGAGTCCCATACAGATGAGAAGGGAGGAAGGAACACTGACGTCAGTTCTACACCCCTCAGTTTTAAAAATGATGATGATACCACGCAGAGGCTTCATCAGGACAATGCAAAGAGAAGTCCGTGAAAAAGGCAGGAAAAGGAGCCCTGTTTGCATGCTAGGAAAGGACAAGAATAAGGATTATGAACGCTGTTGGAGGTTTCTTAAAGCTTTCAACACCCTCACATCTGTTGCTTTTGTTCCCGTCTCTGTCTCATACAGCATTTAGTAGCAAAACTCTAAAATAAAAGGGTGTGTGGCCCTTATTATAGGTCAAACAGAAGCCAGAAAACCAAGGAGACTGTATCCTAATTACATATACAGTCTTGCAAGTGAGAGAATCGAGAGAGGAGGAGAATGGAGACCTGAGATGAATGAGAGGCTGTGGGAAAGCCTGCCTGGGACCGAGCAGCGTGCCCAGCCATCCCAAGAGAGATCCGTAGGGGCTCTGGCTGTCAAAATGACAGATTCGAACTTACATATTTCTTATTCTTTCAGTTGAACTGCTATGATGAGACTATAATTGAATCATGTCTACTGGATATCCAGATGTTACAGCACAACTTAGTAAGCTGAACTATGAAATGAAACACAAAAGCATCTTTTAGAGTTCCAACATAAAACGAACAGTGGAAAATCCCTAGTTATTCCATCATGTGTATTTTTTTTCCCTCTCCCCCTTTAACAGTGAATCATCTGAATTAAGAGTTGTCCCTAGAGAATTTTTTTTAAATACGTAATTAATTCTAGAAAACTCCATGAAATGTGTCATCTGGACTCAAAATTTCACAGCAGCCGGGCAGCATTCTTTTCTCCCAGGCATCTTCGTTTCCATGTCAGTAGTGATGTGAAGTCAAGAGTCATCCGTCTTTCCTTCTTTTTATACAGTCCAACGTTTTCCTGCTTCATGGCTTTCTGCCAAGACATCTTTTTATCCCGGTTCCTCCACTGTGCTATATGAAGGGTCTGTCTCCATGGACAGTTCTGGAACACATCATGCTCCCTCCTGCTGTAGGTTCAGACCCTTTACTACACCAATTCCCAAGTCCTCAGCTGTGGCTCTCAAAACTTTCCAGCACAGAAATCGCCTGGGGATCGTGTTAAGATGCTGCCCCTGGTTTTCCATTTTTAAACTAGCTTGCCAATGACTGGTTCAGTCGCAGATGATTCTCAACTACTTTAACAAGTCCTGCGTTATGTCTCCCTTCCTTGCCTCCCTGACAGATCCTCCCCACACTGGTTTCTTCCTCAGGCTCTAGAGCAGTCTGAAAGTGAAGCAAAAAATGGAAGTGCTAGTCGCTCAATCATGTCTGACTCTGTGAGACCCTATGGACCGTATCCTGCCAGGCTTCTCTGTCCATGGGATTCTCCAGGCAAGAATACTGGAGTGGGTTGCCCTGCACTTCTCCAGGGGATCTTCCTGACCCACTAGAGTAGTCTAGTGACCTCTGATTTACCCTGAATAGTTCTTTTTGCACTTTTTAAATTTTACGTGTTTATATCTCAATGCTATGCTCTACTGAACATTCTTTAAAGGAACCTCATGTCTTACAGGATAGTACGGTTAGTGTATTTGTCGTATCCAACTCTTTTGCAACCCTATGGATTATAGCTTACCAGGCTCTTCTCCATAGGATTTTCCAGGCAACAATCCTGGAGTGGGCTGCCATTTCCTTCTCCAGGGGACCTTCCTGACTCAGGGTCAAATCCAAGTCTACAGTATTGGCAGGTGGATTCTTTACTGCTGAGACGCCAGGGAAGCACAGTAGTATACAATAAGGATTCAATAATATTATTAATAGCATGGGCTGCCCATGGAACAGAGGGCCTTTCATGGCAAAAGGATGCAATTATTTACAGGCTTGAAGATGACTGGAGAAAGAGGCCTGGGGAGAAAGCAAAGGTATTAAATCAAGGAAGCGCTGATACACAGGCAGGGCTGCAGCCTCCTTCCTTGGGGCCACTGCAGGTGTGGAAACATGGAGGCCACGTACATGCAGCGTGGGTCCCCCAGAGCCAGGCATCCCAGGGGCTAGCTCTGCTCTTCCTGGCTATGTTATTTGCGTGTGTCCTTTCTCTAGAAAGTGTCAGTCGCTCAGTTGTGTCCACCTCTGAGACCCCATGGACTGTAGCCCACTAGGCTCCTTTGTCAGTGGGATTCTCCAGTAAGAATACTGGAGTGGGTTGCCATTCCTTTCTCCAGGGGATCTTCCCAACCTAGGGATCAAACCCAGGTCTCCAGCATTGCAGGAAGATTCTTCACCCTCTGAGCCACCAGGGAAGCCTCTAGATTCTAGCATATCCAATTATAAAAGAGAATTTTACTGCGCGGTCTCTAAAACCTTTCTGATGCTACAGAATCTGGGAACTTACTCACATCTGGAAAGGATACCAGAAAGACTGGCATTGCAAGAAGGAAGAATTTCCAGGCTGTAAAAGTTGTGAGTACCTTTGTTCTCAGCTTTCTTTTCCTAATTTCAAATTATTTCTTCATTTTAAAATATTTTATATATTTTATCCACTGTTTTAAACTCCCTCATAAAGGAGAGGCAGCATCATTTGATGTTATATGTAGTTTTTCTGAGAATTTTGAGCACACTGGTGTTCCTTTCTGCCACTTCTTGTGAGAAGTGTCTTCTTTGAAGCTTTTTTGCATCTGAGAATCTCCCTGAGATATTCGGTTTTATTATTGTCTTCTTTTCGCCAATATCATCTATGAAACCATTTTCTACTTCATCTCCCAATTTATTTTTCTTTTCCACTGCTCTGTAAAATGTTCATTTCATAATATAACCACATTACACAAGTCCCTGGGTTCCTCCTAAAATAATGTGTGTAGTTTTACAACTAAGGTTTTTGTAAGTTAATTACTATCATTAGCCTAGTTGATACATAAGAACCATATAAGTATCTTTTACAATAGAAATGATAACAGGCAAGATTACTTTTCAACTTTTACTTGTAATTTCTACTACAAGTATTTAAGAATTGTATCTCTGTTTACCTTTTGTAACGTAATACATTTTAAGGTTTGATTTTGCTTGATGTTAAATATTATCACTTTTTTATTAAGGCAAAAATCACAAAAGTTAAAGAAAAATTTTAAAGGGAAAATATTCATAATTCCTTCCATTACCACAGAAGCTTTCACTCATGTATGTAATTGACATGCAAATTTTAACAAGACTGCATCCATAGCATAATGCTATTTTTTCATGTTTTTATAACATAAACAGTCTCATAATCATTATAATTTTTAATGGACAAATAATGTTTCATTGCATTTGTGTGACCTATTTGCTTCTTGTTGCATTTAGGTTTGTTATATTTTTATTATTTTTTGATACTTCTACTATCTTTATGCAAACAGCATTTTATTATAAGATGTCCTTAGAAATAGGATAGCTGAGTCAAAAGATAGGAATATTTGTGGAGCTTCTGATAGAAATTATTATATTGCTTTCCAAAATGGGTTGTATAAATTTACCTTCCCACCTTCAATATACTGGTTAAACACAGCCTTACCTTGAGGAGTTATTTTGGTCAAATATATATAATATAAAAAATGGTTAAAGGAGTAAACTTTAAATGTACAATACAGCGGTATTAGTGAAAGTCGCTCAGTCATGTCCGACTCTCTGTGATCCCAAGGACTATACAGTCCATGGATCTCTCCAGGCCAGAATACTGGAATGGGTAGCCATTCCCTTCTCCAGGGAACCTTCCCAACCCAGGGATCAAACCCAGGTCTCCTGCATTACAGGCGGATTCTTTACCAGCTGAGCTACCAGGGAAGCCCAAGAATACTGGAGTGGGTAGACTTTCCCTCTCCAGGGGACCTTCCCAACCCAGGAATCTAACCCAGGTCTCCTGCATTACAGGTGGATTCTTCATCAGCTGAGCTATCAGGGAAGCCTGGCAGTGGTATTAAGTATGCTCAAACTGTTGTGCAACCATCACGACTATCCCCTCCAGAACTTTTTCATCACCTCACACAGAGAGACTGCAGCCATGGAACAGCAGCTTCCCATTCCTCCGTCCTGTCAGCCTCTGTAATCTGTATTCTACTTCCCAGCCTCTAAGACCTATTCTAGCTACCTATGTAAGTGAAGTCAGTAAATACTTGTTCTTTTGTGTTTGGCTAATTTCACTTACCAAAATGTTTCCAAGGTTCTTCCCTGTTTTAGCATGTGTCAGAATTTCATTCATTTGCAAGGCTGAATAATAGTCCATGATAATTTACACACCACCTTCTGTTTATCCACTCATCTGTGAACAGACATTTGTGCTGTCCACCATTTGACTGTTGTGAATAATGATTGCTATGAATACCAGAGAGCAAACGTCTGAGTCCCTAGTTTCAATTATTTTGAATATATCCTGAAAAGTAGAATTGCTGGAACACATGGCCAGCAATTTTGTGCTTAAGTTTTGAGGAATGCTATTGTTTTAATGCTCAGAAAAGTTCTTTGTTTTGCTTTACTTGGTGTAAGTTTCATTTTTATAAAGTTTGAACAGTCCATTCCCCTGTGGGAATATTGGATTTTCTATGATCAGTGTATGTCCTCTGGCCAGTTTTTACTGAATTTTTTTCTAACTGCTTTTCTAAAAATCAGAATGAGCCCCATGGTGGACATTTACTCCTTTTGCCTACTGAGAATCCTTTCCCTTTTATACCTCAATTTCCTTTGGGAACTATGCCTTCTTCACTGTGGGCTACTTTTGGGGTGGGGGGCATCAAGCATGTCCCCATGCCATGGCCAGTTAGATGCTCCCAGCAATTTGAATTGTAAAAACAAGAATAGAAAGCAATGAAAGCTACATTACGATGCTCATAGCTTTCTGAAAAAGATGGGCCAACATCAGAGTTTCTTTTATCCATATTTGTTTATATACTTTCCCTGGTCTCATTCATAATGATACCTGATTTTTTTTCCAGTGTTTAGTTTTTTAAAAATTAGCTAATTTCTGGCTGTGCTGGGTGTTCATTGCTGTGTGGGCTCTTCTCTAGTTGCAGCAAGTGAGGGGCTACTCTCCGGTTGCCATGCATGGGCTTCTCACTGCCGTGGCTTGTTGCAGAGCCCCAGCTCTGCGAAGCGCGGGTTCCAGTAGTTGCGGCACACGGGCCCAGCAGTTGCAGTTCCCGGGCTCTAGAACACAAGCTCAATAGCTGCAGCGCACGGGCCTAGCTGCTCCCTGACATGTAGTGTCTTCTGTGTATATGTGTGTGTGCACATACACACTCAGTCACTCAGTTCAGTTCAGTCGCTCAGTCGTGTCCGACTCTTTGTGACCCCATGAATCGCAGCACGCCAGGCCTCCCTGTCCATCACCAACTCCCGGAGTTCACTCAGACCCGCGTCCATCGAGTCAGTGATGCCATCCAGCCATCTCATCCTCTATCGTCCCCTTCTCCTCCTGCCCCCAATCCCTCCCAGCATCAGAGTCTTTTCCAGTGAGTCAACTCTTCGCATGAGGTGGCCAAAGTACTGGAGCTTCAGCTTTAGCATCATTCCTTCCAAAGAAATCCCAGGGTTGATCTCCTTCAGAATGGACTAATTGGATCTCCTTGCAGTCCAAGGGACTCTCAAGAGTCTTCTCCAACACCACAGTTCAAAAGCATCAATTCTTCAGCTCTCAGCCTTCTTCACAGTCCAACTCTCACATCCATACATGACCACTCAGTCATGTCCAATTTTTTGTGACCCTTTGGACTGTAGCCCACCAGGCTTCTCTGTCCATGGGATTCTCCAGGCAAGAACACGGGAGTGCATTGCCCTTTCCTCCTCCAGGGAATCTTCCTGACCCAGGGATCAAGCCCATATCTCTAGTGGCTCCTTCATTGCAGGTGGATTCTTTACTATTAAGATACGAGCGAAGCCTTCCAGTGTTTAGTTTTGCAAGCAATATCACATAATTTAATTCTAATAAGTTTCTTCTTTAAGAAAGTGTTAGAATCTGCTTCTATTGTTTATAATAAGACTTGATAGAATATTTATCTATATTATGATCCATATTTTAATATAATCTTAATCTATATACTATCTATATATATGATCCTTAGTCAAATTTTATGAAATATTTTCCAAGTTCATTGACTTCTCTTAAATATTAGTTTTATTTCTTGCCTACTGCTTAGTAACTTTCAATTTTGTAAAATTTCATAGAATTAAGCCTTTAAATCTTGCTGTAACTTGCTAAAAATTCCTTTAAAGCTAAAAAACTAGCTTCCCTCTAGTCAATAACTAATTTTTTCCACTTTCTGTTTTGATTATAGTTAAATGGTTCTAACTTATGCCCAATTTTCTGTCATTCCTAAATATGTTACTTTTTCACATTTCCTAGTAGCAAGTGACTTTAGATTTATTAATATATTTTTATGTAGCTCCAGCTTTGCAGGCTCTGAAAGTGTTTCATTTTGAGGTGTGATAGATACTTTCCACTTGTGGAGGAATCCATTCCAAAGCTCCAAAAGATGATGATGTTCTATAAAAATTAGACTTTAGGAAGGAAGGAAGCATGGGCAGAGCTACCATTTGTTTCTCCTCCTAGCCTCATTTCTTCTTCTTTTTTTTTCTCTTTCTAGTGAAGTAAGGATGAGAATCATGTAGGAGGCAGGAGAGAGGCTCTGGATTGTAATCTGGGAAGGATGGAATGCCTGTTCTGAAAGGGCATCCAAATCAGGAGCAAGGGCTGCCTGGGAGACTGTGGAATATGAGAGCATTAACTTTTGGTAAATTACACAGAAGTATTGCAGGCTCACCCATGATCTACTAAGAAAGCCACCCCAAGAACCTAAAGCAGAGATGTAAAAATAGTCATAACAGTGATATAGAAGTTTCTTATCACTTGACCTTTTATCCAGAAGCTGAATATCTGCAGCAGGTAACAGCAAAGTTGCTCTGTTGAAACCCAGCCCATCTGATCTCTTCCTATCCTGCAGTGATCCCTATACCACCACTGGAACTCCAGGGTTCTGCAAGACACGATTTGACAACGACCGTTTCAAAGGAAGAGATGTCATACATCATCACAATTTGTGTCCAGGAGAAAACGACTGACAGTAGCTTAAGTAACACCTCTCTCTAAAGGGGTTTTCACTGGAATAGGGATCAAAAGGGCTGACACTTGATAGAGGAATTTCATAAGTCAGAGTGAGTGGGAGAACTGGCTGGGGAGGGACGTAGGAACAGCATAGAATCTATGCAATTATCCTAAAATCATGTTGTGTGTCCAGTCACCCACTTCCTGGATGAAGTGCTGACCACAGATAATTTATCATGAGTCATCGTCATCACAAGATATTTGACACTTTTTTTAGGAGCCCTCAGTGCACTATTCATACAAACTAATCCTAATCCTCCCCAAAGAGGCCACCTCATGCATATACCTAATAATAAATATCCATTTGAAATGATTCCCAGGCAAGACTGGAAGAGGAGAGTAACATTACAATACAATTTGTGGCAAAATAGAACAAAGAATTTAAGATTTTCAGCAACTCAATCAAACCAGGCTAAATATATTTAAAGGGAAAATGGCAAGTGGTGATTATTTAGTGTCTGAGAGCCTGACAGAGGGTTTTTGTTTGTACTCTCAGCTGAAGAACTGAATGTTCCAGAATGTCACCGGAGAACAAAATGTCAGCTGGTGGAATTAATGGCGGATAAATTTAGAGTCGAGTGGAAGAAACGATTACTTTGTAACACATTTGAGCCAACCTATGAAACCTGCTGCCACAGGAGGTTATGGAGTTGAGCACTTCACTGGATTTAAAGCAGAATGAATAACTTTATGACTAATAAATGCCAGTTCCAGCTCTTCGTGCTAAGATAAAAGGGGTGATCAAAGTGCATATTTGAGAGCACAGGCCAGTTGCTGCAGACACAGAAGCAGGGGCCTTTCCCTTGCAAACAGTGACATGCAATTAACTGGACAAAACATGGGAAGCATTTTTACCCTTTGCTAGAGGTAGGGAGGGGCCTCCCTGGTGGCTGCCAATGCAGGAGATGGGGAAAGTTCTATCACTGGGTCAGGAAGATTCCCTGGAGAAGGAAATGGCAACCCACTCCAGTATTCTTGCCTAGGAAATCCCACGGACAGAGGAGCCTGGTAGACTACAGTCCATGGGGTCTCAAAAGAGTGGGATACAACTTAGCAACTAAACAGCAGCAAAGAAGTAGAGAGAGCCCCCCACCAAGGTGCTGTGCAGAGGGGCTGCTATGGAATTAAGTATGGAAGATGGTCAGAGTCCCTGTACTGAGCTTTCACAGCTTGAGACCTACCCATAACCAACACGCCAACACACACAAGTCCAAACTTTTCTATCTCTAGTTCCCTACTCTACCAGTCTCGAATATTTTCATAATCAAGTTCCATCCTGCTGACTATCATAAGTATTGGGCCTTGCCCTTTTCCATTACTGAAGTATCTGCTTCCTGCTAGTCCATCCTGTGCTCTGACCTTCAACAAATGAAGATTCTCTACTTCTGAGCATCTCCTCACGACTCCTATGCCTTCTTCCATCCCAATGATGTGGGCTGGATCATAAAGAAATACAAAGGGTCCCTGAACACGTTCCTTCTACACAGGCATTCAAAAAATCTACAGGGGAGCAGTAGAGATTCAGACAGAGAACAGACTTTTGGACATGGTAGGGGAGGGAGCAGTGAGATGATGAGAGAGAGTAACACTGGAATGTCTACATGACCATATGTAAAACAGAGAACCAGTGGGCATTTGCTACATGCCACAGGGAACCCAAAGTTCTGTGACAACCTAGAGAGCTGGGATGGGGAGGGAGAGGGGAGGGAGGTTTAAGAGGGAGGAGACATATGTATACCCACGGCCGATTCATGTTGATGTATGGCAGAAACCATCGCAATATCGCAATTATCCTCCAATTAAAAATAAAATTTTTTTAATGATAAAAAATCAAAAGGAATATTACTCATAATGTTGGGTAATGTGTGTGCAGCATCCCAAGTACAAGAATATTTAACCTCCAGAAACAGAATTGACATTTTTTTTTCTAAATTAGAAGTGTATTGCAAAAAGCTAAACAGATATGAGGATATTTTGCATTACAGGCTAAATTCAAACTAAAGAGATTAATTTAAAAATTTAGAATCCCAATTCTTCTGATTTGGAATTAGAAATCAAACATTTTCTTTTCCTGTACAAGATACAGTAGGTCTTGTATTTCTCTTTGAAATGGACAGTCTAGAATTAGGCCTTAAATCCCTTAATTGGGAACAATATTTAGTTTTATTCCATTTCATAATGAAGAACAGATGTATCCAAATGTAGTTACTTCCAAACATAGTTGGTTTTATATTTAGAGTAACTACTCTCAAGACATTTGAAGAAATCTATTTTTTCCAACACTATCATATTTAACTTGCACTATCCCATTATACTGCTATATGATTTTACTTGATAACTCTTTATTCATTCTATCAACATTAATCATGAGAGATAAAATGAACATTAGTTTAGTCTCAAAGTGTCTGAAGTAGAAAACCATGTTTGGAATTGAATTTTCAACTCTCATAACTGGGAAATTTCTGTAATTTTCAATTCTGAAGACAGATTTAGTTTCAAGTGTGATAGATTAGAATTGTTTCTTTGGCAAGGAATAAACATAAGAATAAACATAAACACAATAAACATGATCAAAATACATATTTTAAAATTATTTACAAGTTCCTTTACCTTTGCGTTGATAACTACTTTTCACGGTTGCATTACTTACTTCATTTGGTTTTAAGACAGAACTCCCTTGAAATGGCTATTGTTTTTCTCAGTTCATTAAAATTCCTATCACACATTGCCTTTCTATGGTTTGTTCATAATGATGTTTGAAATTGCATTGTTTTGACAAAGACATACTTTGTATATTAAACATGTAAGTGTACTCTCTAATTCAACAAAGAATTCTGCTCTCTCCTACTGTCTTGAATTATGTCACCCTCTCAGTCTCTCAGGGTTACAGTTCACAGGGTCACAAAGAGCTGGACATGACTGAAGTGACTTAGCATGCAGAGATACGGGAACACAAAACGTTTCTCACCTCCAGAAAGAAAAACAGTACAACTGTGATGAACATGAGAACTGACATTCCCCTCTGCATCCAACTCATAACAGAAGATGTGATTCCAATAAACGGGAGAGAAAGTGTCAGTCTAAAGAGAAGGGCAATGACAAAGCTTCAGCTGATCGCTGCCTTAGAGCGTAGAGCCCTGGTATTGTCAGAACTTTTGGATATTTCCAGATAGGCCAGACAGAGATCCAGATTTTCAAGATCCAGGTTTTAAACATAGCTAGCTGGCTAAACTTTAAGGAGCACAACACATATCACTACCTATGCACTAGAATGGCTACAATTCAAAATATAAACAATAACAATTACTGGTGAGGATATGGGGACATTAGAACACCTGAATCAGGACGTAAAATAGTATAGCTACTTTGGAAACCAATTCAGCAGTTTCTTAAAAAGTTAACATAAAATTAACCTACAAGCCAGTATTTCTATCCCTATGAATTTATCCAACAGAAAACATGTGTCCTTACAAAGCCATTTTTGCAGAATTTTATATCAGCATTATTTGTAATAGCCCCAAACCAGCAACAACTCAAATATCCATCAACTGATGAATTAATAAACAGAATATAGTATACTTATCTCATGGAATATTACTCAACCATAACAAGGAATGCAAGTCATTATGCTAAATGAAAGCAGCTAGATGCAAAATACTACATGTTTCATGTCTCCATTTATATGAACCTTCCAGAGTAGAAAAAATCTATACATACAGAAAGTAGACCAGCAACTGCCTAAGACTTCAGGGAGTGGGGGAGCTGGAGGAAAATGGGGAGTGACTGATAATGGGCTGGGAATTTCTTTGGGGATGATTAAAACATTCTAAAATTGATTGTAGTGATCACTGAACAGCTCTGAATATACTGAAAACCACTGACTTATATGCTTTAAATGGGTGAATAGTATGGTAAGTGAATCATATCTCAATACTTTTATTTTTTTGAGAAAATGGGAAACAAAGTTTTAAGACAGGAAACAAGAGGAACCAGAAAAGAATGGAAAAGAGAAAGAGTGAAACAGGAAACTGGGCATGAGCGACTGTGGCCTGGTGAGCAGAGGTCTGCGATTGGTGGAGTGAATGGCTGACAGGTTTATGCGTAAGTCTACCCAGAGCTGAATGCTTGATGGATTTGGGGACAGAATGCCAGGTAGCAGTTGGGAGCAGTGCCAATACTGGCAGCCACTGTGATTAACCAGCACCTTTCCTGGTTCTCTGAATACATGATTGCCCAAAGAGAGAGAGGGAAACCCAATGCTTATGGAAACTGAATGTCACATTATGGATACAAGCTGGATCTCAGTGTAGATTAAAACCTATTTAGAGGACTACTGCAAGAAAGCTGGCTGAAGAGGGCACTGTGATTGCTCACTGATATTTGTTCTTTGCTGCCTGTTTGTATAGTGGCCATGAGGTTGATGAAGACTGAACCCCAAGACTGTTGAGTCTTAGTCAATCAGGGTAAACCCATCTCCTTTGCCCCAGTACAGACCTATCTCCCATAAATGTTCTGCTTTCTGCTATAACAGTTCTTGAAAAGTCACACCATTTTCAGGCAAGAATTTCATTTGTCTATATATGAGACTTTTCCTTTTTATCCTAAAACAATCTAAACAGTAGAAGTAATAGAAATAATAAATAATGAAGGTAATGAATACTATAAATAATATTTTCAAGATTATGATTTCAGAGAAACACATGTTCATCAATTTACTCAACACAAACATTTTTCTAGTCAGACAATATAATATGGGTCTAATTTGACTTGCATGCATTGTTTACATAAACTCCAGACAATCGACTTTGCTTATGTATGACAAATGAGAGGGATAACAGATTTACATCTTCAACAACCCTAGTCTGTTGTGAATATATGTTATTTCTATGTTTTAAAGCATTCTATTGCTTAGCTTTTTACTTTATCCTAAAAATGCTTTCCCAATGATATAACTTTTAAGTGCAATGGAGTATAAGATCAATAGAGTCCCCGAAGTTTGAACAATTGATGAAAATTGTACAGAAAGAATAAATAAATCCTTACTGCATCTTATTTTATGTATAAAGGCATTATTTGCTTTCAGATCATTGGATTTTTAAAAATTATGTAAACATCTTACATAGTTCAATTGCTATATAAAATACTCAATATCTTGAATTGGGATGAGATGCATCACAATTTTTTTAATTAGTGAGAATGTTTCTCATTGAATGATTCTTCAGTTAATGTCACGGGTGTTAGGAATGGATTAGTTATGAAACCAGGGACAGGCATAGGTGTTTCAGGAAACTAAGTCATTCTGGGCATGACATTTCTTTGGCTCTTAAGATTTGGTTCAGTGGGCAAGCACTGAACCAAAAAGTGTCAGAAAATTCATTTGATGGTTAGGAAAGAGGCTGGCTCTCTTCACCTGAGTGTGGATAATGAAGTGTGTAGCTCTGTGAGTAGCTGGCAGCCATTTTGTGACCACATCAGGGAGACAGAGAACTTCAGATCAACATAAAAGCCAGAGTGAAAGGAAAAATATTCTATGGCTTTGGGGAAGCCATTTATCTGCTTACCATTTATCTGCTGAATCAAAATAAAAAAAATCACCATATTTCTGAAGTTTCTAATTATGGCTTCTTAAGGGAAACTGACTTGGGTTTTTTATAAGTTACAACAGATAGAATGGGAAAGACTAGAGATCTCTTCAAGAAAATTAGAGATACCAAGGGAACATTTCATGGAAAGATGGGCACAATACAGGACAGAAATGGTATGGATCTAACAGAAGCAGAAGATATTAAGAAGAGGTGGCAAGAATACACAGAAGAACTATACAAAAAAGATCTTCATGACCCACATAATCATGATGGTGTGATCACTCACCTAGAGCCAGATATCTTGGAATGCAAAGCCAAGTGGGTCTTAGGAAGCATTGCTACGAACAAAGCAAGTGGAGGTGATGGAATTCCAGTTGAGCTCTTTCAAATTCTAAAAGATGATGCTGTTTAAGTGCTGCACTCAATATGCAAGCAAATTTGGAAAATTTAGCAGCAGCCATAGGACTGGAAAATGCCACATTTCATTCCAATCCTAAAGAAGGGCAATGCCAAAGAATGTTCAAACTACTACACAATTGCACTCATCTCACACGCTAGTAAAGTAATGCTCAAAATTCTCCAAGCCAGGCTTCAACAGTATGTGAACCGTGAACTTCCAGATGTTCAAGCTGGATTTAGAAAAGGCAGAGGAATCGGAGATCAAATAGCCAAAATTCGTTGAATCATAGGAAAAGCACAAGAGTTCCAGAAAAACATCTACTTCTGCTTTACTGACTACACCAAAGACTTTGACTGTGTAAGTGAGTGAAATCGCTCAGTCGTGTCCAACTCTTTACGACCCCATGGACTGTAGCCTACCAGGCTCCTCCATCCATGGGATTTTCCAGGCAAGAATACTGGAGTGGGCTGCCATTTCCTTCTCCAGATCTCCCCAGCCCAGGGATTGAATGTCTCCTGCATTGTAGGCAGATACTTTACCATCTGAGCCACCACTGTGGAAAATTCTTAAAGAGATGGAAATATCAGAACACCTGACCTCCCTCCTGAGAAATCTGTATGCAGGTAAAGAAGCAACAGTTAGAACGAGACATGGAACAACAGACTGGTTCCAAACTGGGAAAGGGATACATCAAGGCTGTATATTGTCACCATGCTTATTTAACTTATATGCAGAGAAACATCATGCAAAATGCCAGGCTGGATGAAGCACAAGCTGGAATCAAGATTGTTGGGAGAAATATCAATAACCTCAGATATGCAGATGACACCACCATTATGGCAGAAAGTGAAGAACTAAAGAGCCTCTTGACGAAAGTGAAAGAGGAGAGTGAAAAAGCTGGCTTAAAACTCAACATTCAAAAAATGAAGATCAAGGCATCCAGTCCCATCACTTCATGGCAAATAGATAGGGAAACAATCGAAACAGTGACAGACTTTATTTTCTTGGGCTCCAAAATCACTTCAGATGGTGACTGCAGCCATGAAATTAAAAGACACTTGCTCCTTGGAAGAAAAGCTATCACCAACCTAGACTGCATTTAAAAAGCAGAGACATTACTTTACCAATAAAGTCCATCTAGTCAAAGCTATGGTTTTTCCAGTAGTCAAGTATGGACATGGGAGTTAGACTATAAAGAAAGCTGAATGCCAAAGAATTGACGCTTTTGAACTGTGGTGTTGCAGAAGACTCTTGAGAGTCCTTTGGCCTGAAAGGAGATCCAAGCAGTCCATCATAAAGGAAATCAGTCTTGAATTTTCATGGGAAGGACTGATGCTGAATCTGAAACTCCAATACTTTGACCACCTGATGCGATGAACTGACTGACTCACTGGAAAAGACCCTGATGCTGGGAAAGATTGAAGGGGGGAGGAGAAGGGACAACAAGGGATGAGATGGTTGTATGGCATCACCAACTCGATGCACGTGAGTTTGAGCAAGCTCCAAGAGTTGGTGATGGACAGGGAAGCCTGGCATGCTTCAGTCCATGGGGTCGCAAAGAGCTGGACATGACTGAGCAGCAGAATTGAACAACAGAAAGAGAAAGAAATTGGGTCTACAGATTAAACATGCAGAGAAATCCTTTCAGGAACAAGAAAAATAATACAAAGGAAAACACTTTCTAAAAGCTTTCTCAGAGCATAACTGAGCTGAGTTGGAAAGTGAAGAAATGGAAATAATACTGACAAACAATGGGAAAGTGTGACTCCACGAGGATTCAGGGAGCACCCTGGAGTAGGCATCATCCCTTAGGGTAAATGCCAATAATAATATCCTCTAATGGAAGAAAGTGCAGAGGAACTAAACAGCCTCTTGATGAGGGTGAAAAAGAAGAGTGAAAAAGCTTGCTTGAAACTGAACAGTCAAAAAACTAAGATCATGGCATCTGATCCTATCACTTTATGGCAAATAAAAGGGGGAAAAGTGGAAGCAGTGAAAGATTTTATTTTCTTGGGCTCCAAAGTCACTGTGGATGGTGACTGCAGCCATGAAATTAAAAGACACTTGCTCCTTGAAAAGAAAGCTATGACAAACACAGATAATGTATTAAAAAGCAGAGGCACATGGTGCTGGAAGACTGGGCAGTTACATGTAAAGGAATGAAATTAGAACACTTCCTAACACCATACACAAAGATAAATTCAAATGGATTAAAGACCTAAATATAAGACCAGAAACTATAAAACTCTTAGAGGAAAACACAGGCAGAACACTCAATGACATAAATCAAAGCAAGATCCTCTATGACCTGCCTCCCAGAGTAATGGAAAAAAAAAAAAAATAACAAGTGGGACCTGATTAAACTTAAAAGCTTTTGCACAGCAAAGGCAACTATAAGCAAGGTGAAAAGACAACCTTCAGAATGGGAGAAAATAATAGCAAATGAAACAACTGACAAAGGATTAATTTCTAAAATATACCAGCAGCTCTTACAACTCAATACCAGAAAAAAACAAACAACCCAATCAAAAAGTGGGAAAAAGACCTAAACAGATATTTCTCCAAAGAAGATATACAGATGGCTAACAAACTTGAAAAGATGCTCAACATTGCTCATTATTACAGAAACGCAGATCAAAGCTACAATGAGATACAACCTCACACTGGTTGGGATGGCAATCATGAAAAAGTCTACAAACAATAAATTCTGGAGAGGATGTGGAGAAAAGGGGCACTGTTGGTGGAAATGAATGGATAAAGAAGCTGTGGTACATATACACAATGGAGTGTTACTCAGCCATAAAAAGGAACACATTTGAGTCAGTTCTAATGAGGTGGATGAACCTAGCACCTATTATAAAGAGTAAAGTAAGTCAGAAAGAGAAAGAGAAATATAATATTCTAATGCATATATATGGAATCTAGAAAAATGGTACTAAAGAATTTATTTACAGGGCAGCAGTGGAGAAACAGACATAGAGAATAGACTTATGGACATGGGGAGAGGGGAGAAGAGGGTGAGATGTATGGAAAAAATAACATGGACACTTACATTACCATATGCAAAATGGATAGCCAACTGGAATTTGCTATGGCTCAGAAAACTAAAAAGAAAAAAGCAGAGATACCACTTTGCTGACAAAGGTCCATATAGTCAAAGCTATGGTTTTTCCAGTAGTCATGTATGGATGTGAGAGTTGGACCATAAAGAAGGCTGAGCACCAAAGAATTGATGCTTTCGAATTATGCTGGAAAAGACTACTGAAAGTCCCTTGAACTGCAAGATCAAACCAGTCAATCCTAAAGGAAATCAACCCTGAATAACCATTGGAAGGTCTGTTGCTGAAAGCTGAAGCTCCCGTTCTTTGGCCACTTAATTCGAAGGGCAAACTCATTGTAAAAGACCATGGTGCTGGGAAAGATTGATGACAGGAAGAGAAGGGAGTGCCAAAGAATGAGATGGTTGGATAGCATCACTGACTCAATGGACATGAATTTGAGCAATCTCCGGGAGACAGTGGAGGACAGAGGAGCCTGGCATGCTCCTCTGTCAAGAATGAGGTCACGAAGTGTCGGACACGACTCAGCAACTGAACAACAATAACAGCAATATCTGGATTTTAACTGGCCATGTGTTTGGGGAGTGAAAGCCAAAACCAAGTGCCAGAGCAGAGTAGAAGGTCAGATCAGAAACCAGGACCACTTGAAGAATGAAACCCACAATGGATGAATAAGAAAACAAATATGACCCACAGAAGGAAAGATGCTTGTCTCACTGCCTCTTTGGATGGAGCAGAAATAAAGAAAAAACACTCCCCTTGATATTTCTTGACCATGATTATTCACATGGGTTTGCCACTGAAATTTATAAAGACTGAAAAAAAAAAAAACCATCCAAATGGAAAACTGAATTTAAAGGGATTCTAGGTTTGTAATGCCTCGGGTACTACTGTTAAAGAGAAATGCACTTTCAAGGCAGGCCTCAAAGAATTTCCATAGATAGAAATCCAAGAATCATGAAACCACAATACAAAATGATTAACATAGAAGGAAATAAGCAACCATGAACAAAAGTTACCATAAATAACAACTGCAGAAGCAGCTGTACTTTAATAAAAACATTACATTTCAAGACTCTGGAATATGGCCAGAAGTCTTCAAAGGGAAACTTAAAGTCTAAAATGCTCTATCAGAAAAAAAGTAAAACTCCAAGTTAATTGTTTAAGCATTTAAGTTATTAGAAAAAGAAGAGCAAAATAAATCATGAAAATGTAGAAGAAATAAAATCATAAAAACAAGCAGAAAAGTATAAAGTAAAAAACAAAGAGAGGAGAGGATTAATAAAACCAACAGCAACTCTTTAAAAAGATTAATAAAACTGACAAACCTCAGGCAAGACTGGTTACAGAGACAGAAAAGGACAGCACAAAATATTATAAATGGGGGGAAAAGGCCTCACTACAGAGGCAGCAGAGATCAAAATGATAAGAAATACAAAACAACTTCAATGTTAAAGACACTGGAAAAATTAGGTGAAATGAACAAAATACTTTTAAAAAGTTGCCAAAATCAGTCAAGAAATAAGAATTAGAAAGGTTATCAGTAGTTCAAAATTCTCCCTTAAAGAAAATAGCAGGACCAAGTGAGTTTACAGGAAGAGTTCGATGAAATGTTCAACAAGGGAGTAACTCCAAACCGAAACTTCTAAGTAATAAAAGGGAATACTTTCCAATTCAGTTTATATATATATAATTTCTTTTGTTATTGAAAGTAAAGAATAAAAAGAGAGGAAAAATCAGGTCAATCTTTTTAATGCAGAAGCAAGAAACTTTCTAAAAAAGAAAAAGTATAAACTGAAGTTAGCAATGCATAAAAAGATAATTTATCATCACCGAGTTGTATACATTCTAGGAATACAAGTTGATTTAACATTAGAAAATCTATTAAGTAAATAAGTAATGTATCATATTAATATACAAAAGGAGAAAATTTGTATAATAACTTCAATAGATGCAGAATAAGCAGTTAATAATCACTTTTGATATAAATTCTCAGTGGATAAGGTATAAAAAGGAGTTCTTTCAACCTAGAGTACATACAGAAACCTTATAGGAACATTGTAATCAGTGGTGAACCATTATAGTGAGTGGTGAAAGTTGCTCAGTCCTGTCATACTGTTTGGCGCCCCTTGGACTATACAGTCCACGGAATTCTCCAGGCCAGAATACTAGAGTGAGTAGACGTTCCCTTCTCCAGGGCATCTTCCCAACCCAGGGATCAAACCCAGGTCTCCTGCATTGCAGGTGGATTCTTTACCCTCTGAGCCACATTATAATCAACGGTGAACCATCATAGTTACTCCCAATATAGCTATTTCTAGCAACACTGGATTAGATATAGTTAGTACAATAAGAAAAAAGAAAAAGAGAAGTTTTAAGAACAGGAAAAAAATAAATTCCTATTATCCAGAGATAACATGGTTGGTCCACAAAATGGAAAACTCAAAGGAATCTACCCAGATTATTATAATTAATCATAGATTTTAGAAAAGTTACCACTTACAGGATCAATAACCAAAAGTCAGTGGTATTTTTGTACTGATATATCAGCAACAAAGAGCTAGACAATGAAAATCTGAGAATATACAATTTATAACAGTAAAGTTTTAAGTATCCAGAAAAATATTCTAAAGTACATAAAAAACACATTTTTGTTTTGTTTTTATCACTTGAGGTTTATTTCTTAAAACAGAACAAACAGAAACTTAAGCTATTATTTAAGTGGGGTTTCCAAAGGGCATGGAGGTAAGTGAATACCTCGTTTTTCAATTTTTATTTTTAATTGGAGGATAATTGCTTTACAATGTTGTATTGGGTTCTGCTGTACAACAACGTGAATCAGCTATAAATATACATATGTCCCCTTCCTCTTGAGCCTCCCTTCCACCCCCAGTCCTGCCCTTAACACTTCCTAATAGACTGTCAGCAAATTCTGTCTTAGACTCATCTGTATCCCACATCCAGAATTTCAAGAATTGTGAAGCCTTGAACCTTTGCCGATTCTGCAATACAAATGAGTGTGCTTCTGGCCTTTCCCACTATTGGTTTACTATTCAGCTTTCTTGGATCTGTGAGATTGGTTTCCACACATTCAGCTACCATCCAGATTCCCCTATTTTCTCCTGTTTTGTTCTCTTTGTTCTGGAGGGTTTATACTTACCCCACCCCCATCTCTAAACCCCTTTGCTGTAGTTGGAGAGAGGTTCTGAAGAACAAAGAGGTGATGATATGTGTGTTCAACTCACCACTTTTTTTCTTCTTTTAATAACCAGAGGCCCACTCTAACTTCCTAAGAACATAGGTAGTCACTTGGAAATCGGGTAAATCAAATATTTACTTGGTATCTGAGGAAGGAGCATGCTCCTGTTTTTGCAGCAGAGAAGACATCCCTAGAAACTCTAACCAGTGGACCTCAATTCCATTAACTGACTAGGTCAATAGTGAAAGTGAAAGTGAAGCTGCTTAGTCGTGTCTGACTCCTTGCGACCCGTGGACTGTAGCCCACCAAGCTCCTCCGTCCATGGGATTCTCCAGGCAAGAATACTGGAGTGGGTTGCCATTTCCTTCTCCAATAGGTCAGTTACTTAATGCAGGTTGAAGGTACTACCAGTGACTGAGTGGCGGTCAGTTCTGAAAATGGGCTGCCGTGAGTACCACAGTGTTGCTCTTGGGGGCCTGGTTAAGTGTGGCCTTTGTCTCAGGGGTACCTTGAAAGAAACCAAGGCACTCTACCAATACCCTCAGAGGGCTGACCAGTACTCTCAATGCTTTTAAAGGCACATCAGTAAGGGCTTTGAGGCAGTGATTTGCCCTTTCCTCCTCCCCTGCCCCCACCCCCAGTCTGAAAAGGGATGATGCAATGGCATGCCTCTGAGATTTCCCTCTTTGTAACTGCTGTTTAATATGCACTGTGTTTTCCATACTAACACATGTATCTCAAGGTGATTGCTCACAACCGACACAGTTTTAGAAATACTTTTTAATGATGATTTTAAAAGATAATGGTTATAAGAACTTCGCTAATTTAGGCTGTGGATGCTTATCTAGAGCTGCACAAAATTACACTCTAATTTCCTTCAAAACTTGTAGTTCAGCACAGAATCAAATCTTTCCTTTCATCTTCAGATCCTCTGCCTAGTTTCCAAATCCCCCGAGATCAATCTAATCCTTTAAGATTTTCTTCCCTTTAACTCCTTCCTTCTCAGGATTGAAAATCATGAGCCTTTTTTCTCAGAACCTGTCAGTGAAAGTCCCACAACAAATCTTGGGCAACATTTTAAATGTTAAGCAATTGATCTAATGACCACTGATCTGGGAGGTTGGAATTTTGTTTGTAAATTTATCACAAGATGCCCATGTGTCCTTGGAAAATATCTTAACCCCAGTTTTTCTTGTCTTGTAAATGAAAAGAATAGAGTTCATAATCAGCACCTTTTTATTTGTAAATAAAGGTTATATGGAAAGATATAAAGATATCAGTATGTATTGTTGATCCCAGTTCTAATACCGGAGTACTAAAATATTATGAAAAACAACACAATAAACAGAAAGGGGAAAAAACAGATCAATGTGAATTCTATAAAATATAAATTGACTCTTCCACAGGAAAATTTTGAGACTTTTTCAAGATATTTCTATCCAAATAAGTGATGTAGGAAAAGTCATCATGAACCACACTAAACAGGCTTAACAGAAAGATTAACAAAATCATAAATAAAAATAAAAGGAAGGCATTCTTACCGTGGCTTTCCAGGTGGCACTAGTGGTAAGAACCTGCCTGCCAATGCAGGAGACATGAAGAGATGGGGATTTGATCCCTGAGTCGGGAAGATCCCCTGAAGGAGGGCATGGCAATTCATTTCAGTACTTTTGCCTGGAGAATCCCATGGACAGAGGAGCCTGGTGGGCTATAGTCCATGGGGTTGCAGAATCGGACACAACTAAAGCAACTTAGCACATTCTTACCTCAGTTGGAGAAATGGGAGGTGGAAAGTTTTTCACAGATAAAATTATTTTAAACAAGCTTAATAAAAGACATTTTTCAAAGTTCAGGAATTAAAGAAATGTTGTGCTTCTGTATTTTACCTTTAAAAACCATCTGTTTGAAAAATTTTTTATTGGACTAGAACTTGTCTCAAACATCATACCCTCCTTGATGCCTTTTCCAACTTCTAAAACAAAATTAATTATTCTCCCCTTAAGGTCTCATTGAACTTGGAACGTAATTTTCTTGAAGCATTTATAGCTAACATTTTTGGTGTTTTCCTTTCCTCCCAGGCTGTGAGCTTCTCTGGGAGAAAAAAAAAAAATTGTGACTTAGTCTTTTAACGATGTTGCCAAAATACATAATATAAATAAACTATTACTTTCCCTTTTATCCTTTTCCATTAGTTATTGGCTTTTTAAGGTAAACATTTAGCTGGACACTTAACTTGTGTAGTTTATTTATAATGTCTATTCAGTCTCATTTAGAAGAGTATTTATCATTTCCTTCATTTAATTAAGATCTAATCTCTTTCTAAAATTTTAGCTTTATTGCACCAAAGGCCATAAAATAAAATCGCAATGATGTCTATTCACATTTAGAGAACTTCTTCATAAACAGAGAATTCTTCACTAGTGTATTGCTACAACAAAGCTAAACGTCATAGTATAATAATTAAAAAGTCACCTCTACCCTACTACAAATTGCGTCCACATAGAACTTAGCCAATGACAATGGCCTGTTTCATTGTCAGTTTTCTAAATTAGAGGTGTATCTGGTCAGAAAGTATAAGAGAAAATTCTACGCCAAATTTTCAAGGCACAGTTGACTCTTTTACGCTTTACAAAACTGTCTATGTGGCAAGAGTAAGAATAGTAATGAGTTGTGTTTTTTTCCTGCATTTTGTTCAAGAGAAAGAAGAAAGCAGGTAACATATTACTCCATTAACACAGTGCTAGGCTCTTGATCTTAAAGCTTTCAGTCTGGTTCCAGTTCTAACACCTCTGTCATTAACTGCATGCTTTTGTTCATCACACTTTAATCTCTCTAAGACAAGGAAAAAAAAAAAAAAGATGTAGAACTAGATGAACACCAACTTAGATTTCCAGTACTTCTGCAGGGTTGCTACCTTGAAACAAAGCCTTTTCCTATTTCTATCAACAAAGTACTTTGGATGGGGTTCAGTCCTTCCCTATCCCATGCAGAATTCCAGTCTATACCAGGTATGGGTGTAGTACTATACAGAAGGTCAAAGGAGGGTGCATACGTAATCACACACCATGGCCAGGGGGTTGGAAACACAGTTACACCTGACGCTATAAAGCTGGTGATAGGTTAACAGTAAAAGGATTAAGGCTTGCTTTGACACGGGCTGACATCCAAAAATTAGATTTAACGTTAACAGCTGGAATGCTCAGAAAACTAAAGAATAAGTTAAGGGAGACACAAACGGAGTTAAGTTAGAGCAAGTGGGTGTTAAGGTGTGTTGGAGTTGTTTTCAACTCAGTTCAGAAATGTTTCATTCAATGGCTACAAAAAGGCAGAGATGGCATAAATTCTCATCTGTGATTACAAAACATAGAAAAAATGCCTTAGGTGGAAATGTTTATCTTTTAAAGTAAGTATTGTGCCACTGGAAATTTTTTCTTTTTTTAGAGAAATGACTAATCCTGGAGGTTTTTTTCTCCCCCTCTTTAGCACATTTCAGTTTCTCAGCACTTGAAAACCATGCTAATACTTAAAAATCAAGGAGACCTGTTAAGTCTCAGAAGGCAGGTTTATTTTTCTCTCAGAGTATTTGCCAGAAAATTAACCTACAGGTCTAAGCAGCACAGGTTAAGGCTGATTAAAAAGCTGTTTCATGGCTGACAGGGGGTGCACCTCAAGGTAGATTCGGTGAACTGCAGGTAGTTGATAAGGACCAGCAGAAGTATTCACCAAGTACCCATGAATTTCTTTCCACCCTCATCTGTGCTGAGGACCATCCACCCCTTGGAGTCATTATGGGCTTGGGGGTGAGGGTAGGGCTTACTGAAAATGCACATTTCTGGCCCCCACTCCAGACCCACTAAGCAGGAAGGCGGTGAGAGTGGTGTCCACAGACAAGTACACCGTGGTTCTCGTGCTTACCAAGGTCTGAGAAGCGCTGACCTAATTCTCAATATTCTCTAGACCAGCCCCATCATCGTTGCTGAAAAAACTTGCAAAACACTGTCCCACACTCATCTGGGTGGTGGGGATTACCAAAGCTTGAGGCCTTCACTCTGCAAAGTCTAGCAGGCGAGACAAACATGAAAACAAATATACATGTGCTCACGTTCACTCTGCTTGAAACGCCCCTGTTGCCCTCTCACTGTGTAGCCCTGCGGAATTCCTTCCTGTTCAGTCTCAAGACTGACTTGCCGTATCTTCTCCTCCTAAACACCCCCTAGAGTTGACTCTGTCCTCCTTTGGGCCAATATTGGGCCTCATTACTAAACGTACTACCCAGAGAAGTGCTACGGCATGACTCAAACTATCTCCCCTCTAAGACTGCTCAGTGGGTGGGCAGGAGAATTTACTATTCGATCCCCACTTTCTAGGAGGGTGCGTGGCACAGAGCAAATGCTCAGTAATTCCTGTTTGCTCACAGCGGGTTCATGGGATTCGGTGACGTGAGGAATTTTGAAAACAACATGAATTGTGACGAAATAATGAAATTAAAACACAAATACGATACCCTTCGAAAATTAGAGAGACCCACATTGCCTAGAGCAGACCCCGCATTAGATTAGGTGGTAAATCCATTCTTTCTATGATAAACTAAAGGGTGAACCTAGAAAGCTCAAGAACTGTAACAGATAGAGCTGGATTTCCCTTAGTGGTTCTAAGGGCTTAGTAAAGAGATATATGTGCTTATTAACTCAGTGTCTTTCAGAATGCTTGCCTTCATTTTCTGCCATTACATTCTTGAAACCCCTAATAATTGTTAATATAAAGATTGTGAATTTTCCTTAATAATCTAATACACATGAGCTGTGTGCAAACTAAATCTATTTCCTGTTGTTCAGATTTGCAAGACTCTAATATCTTTAAATTCAGAATCTAAACCTCTAGTTTTACCTATAGGTTGGCTTTACAATCGATAGTTTGTATTTTACACTAGTAATTGTCATTCAAAATTCTGGTAAATTATATTTCAGTGGTTCTAAGATGCACAGTTCCCCCCTCCATTTTCATTTGGCACAAATCAGGGTTGTCTTAAAACTGATGATGCCTTTTTTTTAAAGAAATGTACTACCTTTATCCATAGCAGTAGTAACCCCTCAGGCTTCCCAGATGGCACAGCGGTAAAGAGTCTGTCTGTCAATGCAGCAGACACAGGAGATGCAGGTTCAGTCCCTGGACAGAGAAGATCCCCTGGAGGAGGAAATGGCAACCCACTCCAGCCTTCTTGCCTGGAAAATTCCATGGACAGAGGAACCATGGGGTTGCAAAGAGTTGGACATACCTGAGCACACTAGCCGAGCAGTAATCCCGAAGCAACTACAGAGGCTCAAGAACTCTTACCTAGAGCTTGCCAAATACATAGCAAAATATATTTATTTAGCACATAAAGCATTTGCTTTTAAGAAATAGGGAAAAAATTCAAACAGATTTTGCATTTGAATCTTCCAGGGACATACAGGAAACACACCTTACTTCATAAGTGATTCTATGAAACAGATCACAAAGTTTAATGTACACCTTTATCTTTTTCCTTCATACCTGAAGCTATGACTGTGAATTGTTAACTTTCAGAAATTAAAGGATTACTGGAACTTTTTTTTTCCAAATTACATACACAGACAGTGTCTCTTTGGGCTAAGGAATGTGGCCCATGTTAGAAGTACTCGAAAGAGACAAAGGTCACCAAGAACTAGGAAATGAGATGAATCTTGGTGAACTAGTTTGAATTAACACCTAATGAATGAAAGTAGTCATCTGTTAAAATCACCCATTTTAGATGATTTAACCCATCCTGGCTGGAATACTTTGGCAATAAATAAGTTTAGTCAAGATGACTGGAATAATCAGTGAGAGAACAGGGCCAGAGCAACAAGGGTCAAAACCAAACGTTTCCATAACCGGAGGTAATGTGAGAAGATTTCAGAAAAGGGAGGCCCCAAAGGCAAAAATTTGAAAGTTTCTCATGAAAATGACACTCTGAATGTAGCAGACCAAATATTTCAATCCTGAAAACACCATTCTCTTTTGTGGGGCAGGAATAATTCACAAGACTTTACCATATTCTATAAAACTCACGGTGCTCTGATTTTATTCTCACCAAGAAAATTGGTATCATTATCATATTTTTCAAGAAAATCAATAAGACATTCTATTGATTTAATAATGGGTTTTCAGGAGGAAAAATGCACATATCATTGTTAGCACAACACATCTGATTTAAGAAGCACTGAAACGTGAAATATACAACTAGAGAGAGAGATGGTGAACAGAGATTGCTATCTGCTTTTATTTTCCCCCTTCTTTAGTAGCAAAAGACTGATAAAATTCAGGACAGTAATGCATGCATGCACTTAAAAATTACAATTTTAAGACTCTTGCACCAATTATGGTCATAAATTTTACTAAGTGTGATATAAGTAAAATCCTGTGAAGATTTCTTTCTCTCTTGCTTTCCTTCCTCCCCTTCTTGTGCACCCTGGAGTATGGAAGCAATGGCTACAGTTTTAGCATCCTGGCATTTCAAGTGATTTGGAAGTTGTGAACTACATACTGGAAATAGTGGAACAGGTAGACAAGAGAAGGTCCCTGATGAACCCATAGGCCATACCAGGATGGAACTGTGTACTCCTCAGATTTCTTTACTGTGAGAAAAACATAAATTTCTATCTTGGAAAAGCTATTGTATTTGGTAGTTAACTGGTATATGCTCCCATCCTAACTGTGAAGTGATGGCTTTACTTCCCTGGTACCAGGAAAGGGTATCGAGGAAAGTAGATACGTGTATTCCAGTTACTAGAAAGGAGCATCTCTCATGTAGTTGTTCTCTGGTTTGCGCATTCGTTTCTTCTGAGTCTGTCACTGTGTTTCAGTTCCTAATAGGAACGGAGGGGAACCTTAGGAGGTCCTGGTCTAAGTGGTTAACTGGCTTGTTTCCTTTTCATCTTGGTATTACCAAACTCCATTTGTACAGCTACTCCACCATGTTTGCTTAATCTATATGCTGAGCACATCTTGAGAAATGCTGGGCTGGATGAGTTACAAGCTGGAATCAAGATAGGTGGGAGAAACATCAACAACCTCAGATATGCAGATGATACCACTCTAATGGCAGAAAGTGAAGAGGAACCAAAGAGCCTCTTGATGAGGGTGAAAGAGGAGAGTGAAAGAGCTGGCTTAAAACTAAACATTAAAAAAAGTAAGATCACAGCATCTGGCCCCATTAAGGTAAGGTAAGGTAAGGTGAAGTCACTCAGTCGTGTCCGACTCTTTGCGACCCCGTGGACTGTAACCTACTAGGCTTCTCTGCCCATGGGATTCTCCAGGCAATTCATGGCAAATAGGAGGGGAAAAGTAGAGCTAGTAACAGATTTCCTCTTCTTGGGCTCTAAAATCACTGCAGATGGTGACTGCAGCCATCAAATCAGAAGACATTTGCTTCTTGGCAGGAAAGCTATGACAAACCTAGACAGTGTGCTGAAAAGCAGAGACACTACTCTGCCGACAAGAGTCTGTATTGTCAGGACCACCGTCCTATGTTCTTCCCAGTGTTCACATATGGTTGTGAGAGCTGGACTGTAAAGAAGGCAGAGAGCCAAAGAATTGATGTCTTCGAACTGTGGTGCTGGAGAAGACTCCTGAGAGTCCCATGGACAGCAAGCAGATCAAACCAGTCAATCTTAAGGGAAATCAACCCTGAATACTCGTTGGAAGGACTGACGCTAAAGTGGAAACTCCAGTATTTTGGTCATCTGATGCAAACAGCTGACTCATTGGTAAAGTCTCTGATGGTGGGAAAGATTGAAGGCAGAAAGAAAAGAGGGCATCAGAGGATGAGATGGCTGGATGATATCACCAATACAATGGACATGAACTTAGGCAAATTTGGGGAGATGGTGAGGGACAGAGAGGCCTGGCGTGCTGTAGTCCATGGGGTCGCAAAGAGTTGGACACAACTGGGGGATTAACAAGAACAACAACAATTCCTATTATAGTCTTATGTAGAATTTTATGTGTGTTCAATATGTAAAATTCTTATCCTTAAAGAATAAAACAGCTTATAACTTATTGTTCATCATGTGAAACTCAGAATTCTAACATAAGAAGCCATCCACTTATTAAAACAGTACTTGGCACATGGTTGCTTCATGAATTAGTTTATGCTGTCTAACAATCCATGTTAAAACCCAGTAGCTTTCGAAGACAAGTGTTTATTTCTTCCTGAAGGTGAGCTGGCAGGGTGTCAGCTGATTTTGGCTGGGTTTGGCTCTAAGGCTGCAGGTTGGGTCGAGGTCTGCTCTGAGGGCTTCTCATCCTTGGATCAGACACTAATGCTGAACTGTTTTTATTCACACTTCCGACACCAAATGTGCAGGGGTTTCCCACATCAGCAACCAGTTCTCCAACTCTCCAGCTAGGCATCCCACAATACAGGTCAGTTCTGACAGGAACCACCCAGAGTTAACACAGACCCCACAGGTTACGGGCTCAGTCCCACGAGATAGTCCCCAGCTCAGACATCAGTCTCGTCTCCAGTGGCCACTCGTACGTATGACCAACAGGCAATAAAATGGGACGTTCCCACAATTCCCGCCTCAGGTTTGCTAGTTTTCTAGAATGGCTCAAAAACTTAGGGCAGCACTTTACTTTTATTATAAAGGATACAACTCAAGAAGCACCAAATGGAAGAGATGCATAGGTTATAGGGTGAGGTATGGGGGGCAGAAAGGAACTTCCATGCCCTCTCCAGGTATGACACGTTTCTAGCATTTCAGTCCATTCATCAACTCAAAAGAACACTGAACCTCCTCATTTAGAAGTTTTTATAGAGGTTTCATTAAGTAATTATTATTGGTTAAACCATTGACCCTTACAGATTAATGCATTCCCCAGCCCCTCTTTCCTTCCTGGTGGTCACAGGGTAGGGCTGAAAGTTCCAACTTTCTAATCATGTCCTGCTTTGTCCTGTCTGGTGACCAGCCCCCATCCTAAAGATATCTAGGAATGCCTCAGCTGAGTTGACTTATTAGCATAAAGTCAAAATGGTGGCAGAGATGGTGATGGCACCCCACTCCAGTACTCTTGCCTGGAAAATCCCACGGACAGAGGAGCCTGGTGGGCTGCCGTCTACGGGGTCACACAGAGTCAGACAAGACTGAAGCGACATAGCAGCAGCAGCAGCAAAATGGTGGAAAGAAAATTACTATGAACAGTAAAAGATGTTCTATCACCTCTATTACTCAGGAAAATCCAAGGATTTAGAAGTTCTGTATCAGGAACTGGGGACAAAGACCAAACAGATATCTGTCATATTACCTAAAGCACTTTTTTTCTCCTAACAAAGTCAGGAGAAGAAGCCTGTATCAAGCTTTTGTTTATATCACATCTACCAACATGCCTTCAGTTAAAGCAAGTCATATGGCCAAGCCCACAGTCAAGACACAGAATGTACAGTACCCTCTGCCTGCCCTAGCCCACACCAAGCATGTGGATGTGCAATACTGATACAGGAGGTGAAGAACTGAGCACAATTATTCAATCCACTAGAGTTCTCAGTGAAAATCTGTTAGATGAATGCATGAACGTGGTGGCAATTACAGTTGAAGTGTGTGGTAGTGGTCCAGTTGAGTCAGGCACTGAAAATGCCAGAGAAATATTAGGTGATGGGTATGAAAATTCTGGGAACTGTAAATGTGTAGGTAATCTGGGCAGAGCCATGTTTGGGTATTTATGGGGTATAAACTAGGACCTGGCAGGAAGAATTAGGTGAGCAACTGGAGACAAAGACAACATTCCAGAATCAATAGGGTACTACAAACAAAAAGTATACCACCCTCTCACAATAGTAACTAAGTAATGGTATGCTGGCCCCAAATGAACCTGCTGCTATTGTTCAATAGCTAAGTCATGTCCAACTCTTTGGCTCCGTCTCTTCATTCTTTCTGGAGTTATTTCTCCACTGATTTCCAGCAGCAGAGTGGGCACCTACCAGCCTGAGAAGTTCATCTTTCACTGTCATTTTTGCCTTTTTGTACTGTTCATGTGGCTCTCAAAGAGAGAATACTGAGTGGTTTGCCATTCCCTTTTCCAGTGGACCATGTTTTGTCCGAACTCTCCACCGTGACCCGTCTGTCTTGGGTGGCCCTACATGGCAAGGCTCATAGTTTCATTGAGTCAGACAAGGCTGTGGTCCATGTGCTCAGATTGGTTAGTTTTCTGTGATTGTGGTTTTTATTCTGTCTGCCCTCTGATGGAGAAGGATAAAAGGCTTATGGAAGGCTTATGGAAGGCTTCCTGATGGGAGAAAGTGACTGAGGGGGAAACTGGGTCTTGTTCTGATGGGCAGGGCCATGCTTAGTAAATCTTTAATCCAATTTTCTGTTGATGGGCAGGGCTGTGTTCCTTCCTTATTGTTTGACCTGAGGTCAAACTATGGTGGAAATAATGAAGATAATGGTGACCTCCTTCAAAAGGTTCCATGTAGGCACTGCTACACTCAGTACCCTGAAAAAGCAAGAAAGTCCCCCCCAAAATCTACTTCTGCTTTATTGACTATGCCAAAGTCTTTTGATTGTGTGGATCACAACAAACTATGGGAAATTCTTAAAGAGATGGGAATACCAGAACACCTGACCTGCCTCCTGAGAAATCTGTATGTAGGTCAAGAAACAACAGTTAGAACTGGACATGGAACAACAGACTGATTCCAAATAGGGAAAGAAGTACATCAAGGCTGTATGTTGTCACTCTGCTTATTTAACTTACATGCAGAGTACATCATGTGAAATGCCAGGCTGGATGAAGCGCAAGCTGGAATCAAGATTGCCAG
This sequence comes from Ovis aries, assembly GCF_016772045.2. Classification (NCBI taxonomy): domain Eukaryota; kingdom Metazoa; phylum Chordata; class Mammalia; order Artiodactyla; family Bovidae; genus Ovis; species Ovis aries. The sequence continues at coordinate 6,214,690 of NC_056061.1, read as the reverse complement.
GAGAAATATCAATAACCTCAGATATGCAGATTACACCACCCTTATGGCAGAAAGTGAACAAGAACTAAAGAGCCTCTTAATGAAAGTGAAAGAGGAGAGTGAAAAAGCTGGCTTAAAACTCAACATTCAGAAAACTTAGATCATGGCATCCGGTCCCATCACTTCATGGGAAATAGAAGGGGAACAATGGAAACAGTGACAGACTTTATTTTGGGGGGCTCCAAAATCACTGCAGATGGTAACTGCAGCCATGAAATTAAAAGACACTTGCTCCTTGGAAGAAAAGTTATCACCAACCTAAACAGCATATTAAAAAGCAGAAACATTACTTTGCCAACAAAGGTCCATCTAGTCAAAGCTTTGGTTTCTCCAGTAGTCATTTATGGATGTGAGAGTTGGACTATAAAGAAAGCTGAGCACCGAAGAATTGATGCTTTTGAACTGTGGTTTTGGAGAAGACTCTTGAGAGTCCCTTGGACGGCAAGGAGATCCAGCCGGTCAATCCTAAAGGAAATCAGTCCTGAAGGACTGATGCTGAAGCTGAAAACTCCAATACTTTGGCTACCTGATACAAAGAAATGACTCGCTAGAAAAGACACTGATGCTGGGAAAGACTGAAGGCAGGAGGAGAAGGGGACAACAGAAAATGAGATGGTTGGATGGCATCACCGACTGGATGGACATGAGTTTGAGTAAGCTCCGGGAGTTGGTGACGGACAGGGAAGCCTGGCGTGCTGCAGTGCATGGAGTCTCAAAGAGTCGGACACAACTGAGCGACTGAACTGAACTGTCCAACTCTTTGTGACCCCATGAACTGCAGCTCGCCAGGGTGCCCTGTCCTTCACTATCTACCTGAGTTTGGTCAAATTCATGTCCATTGAGTCGATGATGCCATTCAACCATATGTCATCCTCGGTAGCCCCCTTTTCCTCCTATCTTCAATCCTCCCCAGCATCAAAGTCTTTTCCAATGAACTTTAGATTCCTCCTTAACAAAACTTTTCATTACTTAAAAAAAAAAATTTATCTATTTTAATTGGAGGATAATTGCTTTACACTATTGCGCTCATTTCTGCCAAACATCAACATGAATCAGCCATAGGTATACACACCCTCCCTCAGGCCCACCTCACACCCCATCCCACCTCTCCAGGTGGTCGCAGAGCTCTGGCTTTGAGCTCTCTGTGTCAGACAGCACGGTAATGCATGCGTTTCAATGCCACTCTCTCCATTCGTCCTGCCTTTTTCTTCCTGCCCTGTGTCCAGAGGAAGTCTGTTCCCTGTGTCTGTGTCTCCACTGCTGCATTACTTCTTGAGAAATACTTTTCCTTATGTAAACACATCTGATTTTTATAATGATACTCAAAAACTTGATTCCCTTTATGGAAATTCACTTTGACATCTACTTCCCTTTGAAATAGCATAAAAATGAACCAGACAGAAAACTGAGTCTCCCCAAGTGACTTAAGTAACATCCAGAGAATGATGTATGCACTAGGAAGAACAGAGCCCTAAGTATAATCACCACTTGCAGAGAGGAAATAGAGCATTGTGATGGGGAACACAGGCCCTGGACCATTAATCTTGGGTTCAAATCCCAACTCAGTCACTTTACCAAAAGGGAATGATAATCACAATATCTACTTCATAAGCTGTTAATAAGAACTTGATAAATTACATGGAAAAAGGTTAGAAATAATAACCTAGCTATGATAGGCAGATGTTTCTATCTTCTCAGCCTTTGGTAAATCGGAGAAGCAGGCAACATTTACATGAGAGACAAATACTCAACATTATCACTTACATGTGAAATCTAGAAAGCATGTGAAACCCAAACAAATGTATATAACAGAACAGCAACAGACTCACAGATACAGAGAACAAACCGTGGTCACAGTGGGGAGAGGGTAAGGAAGAGGGGCAGGGGATTAAGAGATACAAACTACTATGTATAAAATGAAAAAGTAACAAGGATATACTGTACAGCACAGGGAAATATGGCCATCATTTCGTAATGACCTTAAATGATGTATAATCTGCAAACATTTTGAATCACTGTGCCGTACACATTAAACTAACATAAACCAACTATATTTCAATTTTAAAAAGAGAATTACTATTTCATATTGGTTAAAATTTCATGTAAAGATGGGCTCGATAAAGGACAGAAATGGTCTGGACCTAACAGAAGCAGAAGATATTAAGAAGAGGTGGCAAGAATACACAGAAGAATTGTACAGAAAAGAGCTTCACAACCAAGATAATCACGATGGTGTGATCACTCACCTAGAGCCAGACATCCTGGAATGTGAAGTCAAGTGGGCCTTGGAAAGCATCACACGAACAAAGCTAGTAGAGGTGATGGAATTCCAGTGGAGCTATTTCAAATCCTGAAGGATGATGCTGTGAAAGTGCTGCACTCAATATGCCAGCACATTTGGAAAACTCAGCAGTGGCCACAGGACTGGAAAAGGTCAGTTTTCATTCCAATCCCAAAGAAAGGCAATGCCAAAGAATGCTCAAACTACCACACAATTGCACTCATCTCACATGCTAGTAAAGTAATGCTCAAAATTCTCCAAGACAGGCTTCAGCAATAAGTGAACCGTGAACTTCCTGATGTTCAACCTGATTTTAGAAAAGGCAGAGGAACCAGAGATCAAATTGCCAACATACGCTGGATCATGGAAAAAGCAAGAGAGTTCCAGAAAAACATCTATTTCTGCTTTATTGATTATGGCAAAGCCTTTGACTGTATGGATCACAATAAACTGGAAAATTCTGAAAGAGATGGGAATACCAGACCACCTAACCTGCCTCTTGAGAAACCTGTATGCAGGTTAGGAAGCAGCAGTTAGAACTGGACATGGAACAACAGACTGGTTCCAAATAGAAAAAGGAGTACATCAAGGCTGTATATTGTCACCCTGTTTATTTAACTTATATGCAGAGTACATCATGAGAAACACTGGGCTGGAAGAAGTACAAGCTGGAATCAAGCTTGCTGGGAGAAATATCATTAACCTCACATATGCAGATGATACTACCCTTATGGCAGAAAGTGAAGAAGAACTAAAAAGCCTCTTGATGAACGTGAAAAGGAGAGTGAAAAAGTTGGCTTAAAGCTCAACATTCAGAAAACGAAGATCATGGCATCTGGTCCCATCACTTCATGGGAAATAGATGGGGAAACAGTGGAAACAGTGTCAGACTTTATTTGGGGGGGCTCCAAAATCACTGCAGATGGTGACTGCAGCCATGAAATTAACAGACGCTTACTCCTTGGAAGGAAAGTTATGACCAACATAGATAGTATATTCAAAAGCAGAGACATTACTTTGCCGACTAAGGTCCATCTAGTCAAGGCTATGGTTTTTCCTGTGGTCATGTATGGATGTGAGAGTTGGACTGTGAAGAAGGCTGAGCGCCAAAGAATTGATACTTTTGAACTGTGGTGTTGGAGAAGACTCTTGAGAGTTCCTTGGACTGCAAGGAGATCCAACCAGTCCATCCTAAAGGAGATCAGTCCTGGGTGTTCACTGGAAGGACTGATGCTGAAGCTGAAACTCCAGTACTTTGGCCACCTCATGTGAAGAGTTGACTCATTGGAAAAGACTCTGATGCTGGGAGGGATTGGGGGCAGGAGGAAAGGGGACGACAGAGGATGAGATGGCTGGATGGCATCACCGACTCAATGGACATGAGTTTGAGTGAACCCCGAGAGTTGGTGATGGACAAGGAGGCCTGGTGTGCTGTGATTCATGGGGTCGCAGAGTGGGACACGACTAAGCAACTGAACTGAACTGAAAATGCTTCTCTAGTAGAGAGGTCAGCTTTGACAAAGATGTATGTATATACATACACACACACATGATATCATATAACAAATATACACATGTGTATCTGTATAACTGTCTAGAAATATTTTCAGAATGAACACAAATACACACTCTTAAAATTCTTCTGATTTTCCCTTTGGGAGGGAACATTCCAAAAGGAATCATCTTGGCAGTTTTATGAAACATAACCTAGAAAATAATTTTGTTTCTCTTGATTGGGTACTTTAAAAAACTGATATTGATGGAATGATATGAAAGCAAGTAAATAAATAAACACAGTGAGAGTATCAGCATACCTTTTTATTGTGATTTCTATAAAATAGTCTGCATGTTACCTCTAAGAAGCCTTTCCAAAGTTTTCTAAATATATGTACTTTGTTCTTCTTCATAATTCCTATAAAATCTGGTTATATACTCATTCCAGCCTTCTCAGTATTGAGTTTTTAGAAATCTATATCCTCCATAGATTATGAGTTCTGGGACACTGAAAATCTGTTCAATAATATTACAACTGACATTTAAATATTCTCATATTGTTTACAAGCAGCCCTCACATACATTTTCTCATTTTTTTCTTTTTTCTCTCACAAAATCCCTGTTATAGCTTTGTGTTTTTGTTAGCACCTAACAGTATAATCAGAGAAGGCGATGGCACCCCATTCCGGTACTCTTGCCTGGAAAATCCCACGGACAGAGGAGCCTGGTGGGCTGCAGTCCATGGGGTTGTGAAGAGTTGGACGCGACTGAGTGACTTCCCTTTCACTTTTCACTTTCCTGCACTGGAGAAGGAAATGGCAACCCACTCCAGTGTTCTTGCCTGGAGAATCTTAGGGACGGGGGAGCCTGGTGGGCTGCCGTCCATGGGGTCACACAGAGTCGGACACGACTGAAGTGACTTAGCAGCAGCAACAGTATAATAATTTGCATATATAATAGGCTTTCAAAAATATTTGGGGGTTTTGTTAAAATGAAAGCTGGACTGTGTGGGTTAAATTAAAATATTGCCAATTCCAGAATGTTTACTTCCTATAAAGCAATTAAGAGAGAGAAAGATTTTGAATGCTTTCAGTTTTTCATTTCTGTACCACCCATACATTCCTAAGATAAAAAACTAAGAAAGGACGCATTTGACCATTAAAATTGTGTATAACGACAACATCTAAACAAAGCAGAATTGACTGACCGATTTGGTCAGAACATTTCTTTTCCCTGTTCCTTTTTGATTGCTTTGAGTCCCAGTCAGCACTGTATAAGTGCCACATCCAATGGGTAGATAAGGAGAGAAACGAAGACTTAAACCAGGCTTCAAGAAAATAATTCTGTTGGCCACCCAGGACCTGGTTAGTTTTCCCCATTCAATACTAAAAACTATTGAAGACACAGCTTCCTACAGCCCCCTGGGGGTCCGTTTAAATTCAGACATTTCTTCATTGAAAAATGAACTGAAGCGATCAACCCATATTTCACCACATAGATATTCTCCAATCACTAGTAACCACAGCTGAATTATAATCTCATATGACAACCATCCCACACGACAAACGCTCTCTCACCCATTATCCACTCACTTGAAGTCATCTGGTTTCCCTGCCAAGACTCTTCTATTTTCATGAGCCACTTAAAAATTACTTAAACTCAGAAAATAGCTTACCTCTTATTTAGTTCTTAAAGTCAGCTCTAAGTGGATTCCGTGCTATGTCAAAAACCATTTCTTACTTTCCCTGGACTTGAATTACCAATGCCTCTCTGGCCCTAAAGACCATTCAAAATGGGATGGAATGAGAGGGAGGCTAATAATCCAGAACACAATTTTTTCCTAATTAAAAGCAAAATTTGAGAAGAGCCTTAGAAGCTAAGTATTCGAATAAGAGGAAAGAGTTTTAGAAAAAGAATAAAAACAGAATACTGAATTGAGTAGCAGAAAGGGAAGCAATGAATTAAGAAATGATTAGTGGTATTTGCCTGGAGAGTATATGCAAGAAGAAAAATAAAAGAAGTGGTCTTGGAATTCCATTTGCAACTCAGACATTTTTCCTGTGGGCTATGAGGATATATGAAATAAAAGTGAAACTCTGCCAAGAGTAGTGGCTATATTCCCAGAGGCCTGCAATGGGCCAGACCCCAGGTTTGAGGATGAGGATAAATACGAAAGAACACAGTCATGCTCACAGCCTATGGTGGAACAGGTAGATGCATGACACAGTTATAGAAACCAGAACAGAAACGCTCACACAGAGGAAACAGAGCCATTTGCTAAAGTATTAGGGGAGCACAAAAGTGGGAATGATTCACTGAAATTAGAGGGGATCTGGAAAGACATCACGTAACAGTTAAAATTCCACTTGGGCCTTGAAATGAGTAGAAATTCGTCTGGTAGAAGAAGGATGGAAAATGCATCCCAGTCTAGGGAAACGGTAAGGAGGCATGAAAATGAGAGCATGTTCAGGAAGCAGGAGGTAGCTCCCCATGGCTGGATCGGGGCCAGGAGAAGGGTGGGAGAAGACAGGCTGAAGCAGCAAATGTTTCCATGTGACACGGACACGATCACAGCTGTGCTCTAAAAAGGCCTCCTCTGGCTCCCTCAGTGAGGAGGGGAAGACAGAACGAAAAGCTGGAGGCCACTGACATATTCTGGAGTCTAACAGTGACGCTGGGTTACAAGGAGGTACACACTACTATATTTAAAATAGATAACCAACAAGGTCCCGTTGTTTAGCACAGGGAAGTCGGTCAATCTTCTCTAATAACCTATATGGGGAAAGAACTTGAACAAGAACAGATGCATGTATATGTATAACTGAATCACATTGCTGTACATCTGAAACTAACACTGTAAACCCACTAATACTCCAATAGAAAAGAGAACAATTTTTAAAAGAAAAAAGACATCAGCAGATAAATTTAGTGTGGATTGATAACTCCTGGGCTACGCGAGGTAAAGAGGAAGGAGAAAGTGGAGCTTTCACAAGATAGTTTCAACTTTTCCAGAGCCTTGGATGGACAATAGAGTCACCATTAGATACACTCACTGGAAAATGGGAAAACAGGAAGAAAGCGGGGCACAGCAGATGGGGCTGACTCCCACGCACTTAGTGGGAAATGTCACATCACCAGCACAAAGGCAACAGGAGCTCCTGAAGTCACAGGAGCGGCCTTAACATACTAGAAAGGGTAGCATTTGCATTTTTAAAACTTTGCAGAAGTGCATTTATCCTAGTGGACAGACTTGCTGTTACAATAGTTTAACTGATTTCCATTACTCATGAAATGCAGTAAGCCTCCTACATATGAACAAGTTCCATTCTGAGAGCGGGTTTGTAAGTCCAACTAGTCCGTTAAGACCAACAAAGTTAGCACAGGTACGCAACTGACACAATCAGCTATATAATGTGTGCGTGTGTGCTAAGTCACTTCAGCCGTGTCCACCCCGTGAGACCCTATGGACTGTAGCCCACCAGGCTCCTCTGTCCATGGGATCCTCCAGGTGAGAATACAGGAGTGGCTTGCCATGCCCTCCTCTAGGGATCTTCCCGATGCTTTCATTGGCAGGCAAGTTCTTTACCACTAGCGCCACCTGGGAAGCCCCAGCTATATAGTACTGCATTGTAATAGGCTTATAATACTCTGCACACAAATAATACATAAACAAACACAAAAAATAAATTTCAATGTTACAGAACAGTAGCTTGAAAAGTATAGTAGTACAGTACAACAGCTGGTATCCAGGGGCTGGCATCAGGTGAACAGGAAAGAAGAGTTACTGACCGGAGGAGGAAGGGGAGGTGGGAGATGGGAGAGCTGAAGGACTATCAGCAATAGGAGACGGAGGGCAAGCTGCAATTTCACTCACGCCCGATGTTGATGGCACAGGTCTGGTCCCTTACTGGATTCAATTCTACCTACCCTATGGAAAAATGATCCAGTGACGTCTGGGTAGTAGTATGTTCGCATCTTTGAAAGTCTGCAACTTGAAGGTTCATACGTAGGGGCCTCACTGTACCTCATTAACCTCTGAGGGCTGAGGTGGAGGATATCATGGAGAGGTGTCGTGCATCCCGCTTTCCCAGCTTAGGGCACAGGAAACTCGTATTCAAACAATATGACCGAGTAAGTCTCACACTCCTTGGGACATGAAGGCCCATTTTTCCTCCTCATTACTGAGTTCCAGGGATCTGTGCTTCTAGTCACTTTCACTAAGGAAAAAAGAAAACATCTCTTTAAACTACCAGAAGCAACAGTTTCTGCCCAGGGCCAAGCCTCCACCACAGGAGGGAAGGCCCCTCAGGGGCCCACTTGCCTGACATTTACCAAGGTGAAGCTTCAGGGCCCCTCACCTCCACAGGCCCTTCCCATGGTCCTAAGACACTAGCAATTTTGTATGTGGAATTTGGTATTCTTCTTTAATTTTTAAATTGTAAATCAAGGTATCAATTTACAATGCTATGTTAGTAGGAGTTTGGTGTTAACATATATATACTACTACATATAAAATAATTAACAAGGACCTACTGTATTATTCTGTTGATATTTTTGGCCATGTGATGCAGCGTGTGGGATCTTAGTTCCCTGACCAGGGATCAAGTCTGTGCCCCCTGCAGTGGAAGTGCAGAATCTTAACCACTAGGCTGCCAGGGAAGTCCTTATATTCTTTTATTCCGGCTGCCTGCTATTCAAAACTATTAGGCTTGAAGGTTGGGTAACAATGGATAAGTTCAGATCCAGCACCACCTGAATCGCCACCCCCACCCCACTGCTGCTCTGAGGGTGGTTCTGTGGGCCGGCGAGGGAGGAGGGAGCAGTCACCTGACTCTCTGTTCAGCCGAGGTTGAGCCACATCACAGCAGAACGGGGCTCTTCGCTTACAGATCTTGAGTGACAGCAGCGGAGTCTGCATCCGCATGTGCAGAGCTCAGTCATGCCTGACTCTGGGTGACCACACGGACTGTAGCCCGCCAGGCTCCTCTGTCCGTGGGATTCTCCAGGCAAGAAAACTGGAGTGGGTTGCCATGCCCTCCTCCAGGGGATCTTCCCAACCCAGCGATGGAACACATGTCTCTTACATCTCCTGCATTGGCAGGCGGGCTCTTTACCACCAGCGCCACCTGGGAAGCCTGGCAGTGGAGTTCAGTTGTGGTAAAACGCATGAAGTATGACTGGCCTCATTCAAGATGCTTAGGGCATTACACACAAGATGTGATAGGATGGCAGTGATTCCCACATGAACCCAGGCTCTGGACAGATTGCCTGGCACCAGCTCCAGCCTTCTCTCCTCCAGAAGGCTTCCTCAGAGTCCGCGCTGTTCTTTACTGCCAATGGAGCTCAGACTTGAGCACCAGGAATCAGATACACGGGCTTCCTTGGTGGCTCAGATGGTAAAGAAAATCTGCCTGCAAGGGCAGGATATGCAGGTTCATCCCTGGGTCAGGAAGACGCCCCTGGAAAAGGCAATGAATCAGACACATGGTGGCAATGTTGAGGCCAAGCATCAGGGTCTCTGTCTCACCACTCTCAAAGGGCTCCTTGGCCTCTGTGCAAATTTGACCACCTTCTTTCTCCTCAGGGACCTTCAAGCCTAATAGTTTTGAATAGCAGGCAGCCGGAAGCTCTCTGCCTTCAGAGCAAAAGTCCCATCCCTTACAAGCCTAAAGGGGGATGATCTTCTGCTCATGCCTGTCCTTCACAAAAATCAATGCCTCTTTATCTTACATCAGTATAATGAAATGGGCCATTAAAATGTCTTTTTTCCCCTGAACAAAGAAAGGGAGCTTTAATAATGTATCTCCCTAGAAACAAGTACATATGTTACAACCCTTCAAGAGCCTGATCCCATTCTCTCCTGTCTCTCTCTTACACACACTGACACCTAGCACCATCAAAATTCTTCGCTGGATTCCTCTCAAAGTGATTACAGGGACATTAGTAAATTTAATAGAAATTGCATCGGATGCTGGAGAAGGAACTGGCAACCCGCTCCAGTGTTCTTGCCTGGAGAATCCCAGGGACGGCGGAGCCTGGTAGGCTGCCGTCTATGGGGTCGCACAGAGTCGGACACGACTGAAGCGAGTTAGAAGCAGCAGCAGCACCAGCATCTGATACAAGCTAGGGTTGTACTAACAAGGGCAAGCCTAGACAGTTCTGGGACCTACAAGATTCCTCTGAACTCAGATAACGCCTTGATTTAACCAAAGAGAGCGGAAACCTCTGGCTGTGAGTACTCTAGACAACCTTAACTTGAACCTGAACGGGAAGTGGCCACCTGGACTCAAACTTCAGAAGGCATGTCAGGATTTAACCTTGTTTCAGAAGGATACATGTCCTGCATATTAACCTAACTCAACGTAAATGATGTCAGAGGTCACCTTTCAGTGCAGTATGACTTTTGCACGCTCCATTTTCCTGGAAAAATTCCAAAATCTTACAACATTTGATTTTTTAAAATGTTTCCAGAGGCAATTTTGTCATCTCCTTTTCATTCACAAAACTAAGTTGGAATTGACTTTATGCAGTATTTTTAAAATTGGGGGGATACGGAAACTCTTAAGGAAAGGTATGGAAAAGACAAAGAGCAAAGGTCTCTAAGAAAGTTTTAAAAATGAGCAGGGGGAGACTAACTCTACCAACTATTAAGCATATTATAAGGTTAAAATAAGCAAATCAGAGTGGCACTGATGAAAATATCATTCTTTAAATACTTTTATTTTGTCCAGGGACAATGTTATGTCAGGGGTTCTCCACACCCAGCCGCCTGCCCCAACATAGCCATTAGTAACTCGAGGTTTCTGAGTCTCCTGAGTCAGCACCGGTGCTTTCAGCCAAGAGCAGAAGTTGAATGGTTGATCCCGGGCCAGGTCTGCAGTCAACTGTCCACAGGCTGCTCATCCTGCCAGTTCTCAGCGCCTCTGGTAGAGATTATTCTGCATTTCTGGGGAAATTCCCTTCTCAGAGGGCTTTCTTTCGCCTTTATACCAGTCCCTCAGCTCTGTGGTCTCATGACTGATCTGTTTGCCTCTGTCTTATGAGTCCTAGAAATCCTTGCTGCCCTGGCCTGCTGGTGGGGTCCTGTTGGATTTCCAGAGTTGCTATCTATTTTCTTTTTTAAAATATATACTCTTTTTAGTGGGATCAAGAATGAAGGAGAGGCTTTAAAATGCAGGTTCAGCCCACTTAAAAAAATTTTATTAAAAATTTTTTTAAAATAATATTGTAAATTTTTTATATTTTTAATTATTAAAAATATTAAAAATATTTTTAAATTTTAAAATATTCATATCTTTATAATATTTTTAATTATTAAAACTAGTTTATAATATTTTAAATTATTAAAAATATTTTAAAATATTTTGAAATTATTTTTAAAATATTTATAATATCTTTAAAATATTGTGCATACATCAACATGCATCAGCCATAACTATACACATGTCCCTCCCTCTTGCAATGGAAATAAAAACAAAAGTAAACAAGTGGGGCCTAATTAAAACTTTTGCAGAGCAAAGGAAATTAAACAAGGTGAAAAGACAACCCTCAGTCCACTTTTTTTTTTTTAAGAGCTCTCCTGTGTTCTGGCGTCAAACCGTTAATTGGAGAGTGGAAATAGGAGGAAATCAGAGGGGAGAGAAGATTCTCCCTGCAGAACCCTCTCATGAATAACCTCAGTGGTAGTGTGAACTAAGGGGACAGCAGCCTGTGTAGATGGTTGGCACGTGATTTACATTCTAAGCCTCAGTAAATTTGTCTGTTCAAGAGCATCTTAATTTAACCTGAGCATCCACTTAGAGAATGCTTTTTGTGGTCTGAGGGGACGAAAGACTACAAAAAAACCCATCGTCTTGATTTCTTAAGCTATGTCCTTCACATTCTCTGTGATCCAAGACCAGTTGTGGGATAAATCTATATATAAAAAGTAAAGTCTTATTTATGGATGAAGTTATTCTAAGAGAAATATTCAGGGTCAAGCTGTATCTTTTATGTCCGCCTGTATCACATGTCTCTTTATGTTATACCATTTGTTATTCCTTCAAATTTCACATGCTAGCATGATAAGTCATCAGAGAACCTGTTTGGTTTATAAAACTTTCATACAAAATATTTGGTGAGCCTCTTGACCGTAACCCAAAATATGCATATAGTGCTCAAGTAATCAGATATAAAATGTATTACACAGTTCTCTGTTAGCTCAAACAATTGATTTTTAGGCCGAGTTTATTCTTGATATCACTGTTGGTTAAAGGAGGAAACACAGTGTCGGTGCATTATATTTTATTAAGAAACAAAACAATAAATCCTGAGAAATTTTTAAAAATGTAAAAAAAAAAAAAAAAGAAGGCTGGAAGCAGTTGACTCCAGCATCTGCTCAAACATAAATGAAACACTACTACAAAACAATAGCTAACATGCACTGAAATCTTAGCACACATCAGGAACTATTTTAAGAGCTTCATGTGCACTTACATTTAATCCTCATGACAGCTCCAAGAGGAAGGTACCACTCTTTTCACAGTATTTAGAAAGAGGGAAACTGAGGCACAGGGCAGTTGGGTAAATTTTCCAAAGTCACACAGCTGGACATGGCAGAGTCAGGATCTGACCCAGATGGTCTGGTATTAGAGCCCAGCCTTAATCCCCGTGTTCCACTGCACAGCCTAGGACACCATCTCTCAGCCTGCATTCTCTCTCCTAACCTTCTTACAACAACCAGCACTCTTGAAAGCATAATTTGTACTCTAACATTAGAAATGAAAAGTCTGGCTTAGAGGGGAAAAACCCACCCAGAACATTTAACTGCTATGTTATCTAATCATCTAAAAGTATAATCTGGAAACGAGTCCTCAGATAGATGAGAAAAACCTACAGCAGAGAAAGCATAAACTCCAACTAAAAGAAGGATTAGCTCCCAAGCGAACAGTTAATATAGAAAATAAAATACTAACATAAGTATAATTTGTATTTTCAGAGAAATACAAGGGGTTGTGTTCACATAAACCACACACAAACTAGAGTTCTTGGAGATTAAAAACATGGTTATTGAGATTTAAACCCGATTATGTAACAGAATAAACATAAGAAAAGATCAAATTAGTGAGCTGAAAGACTAAGGAATTTTCTCAAGACATTATAAACAAAAAAGCAGCAGTTACAGACTTAGAAACAAACTAGTGTTACCAGTGGGGTGAGGAGGGAAGGGCAATATGGGGGAGGGGAGGGAGGTACAAACTGTGTGTAAATGGGCTCAAGGATATACTGAACAACATGGGGGATAGAGCCAATATCTTATAATAACTATAAATGGAAAATACCTTTAAAAATTACAAAAAAATTTAAGATACAACTACCTCCACCTTGGAGAAGGAAATTGCAACCCACTCCAGGACTCTTGCCTGGAGAATCCCATAGACAGAGGAGTTGGGCAGGCTATGGTCCATGGGGTTACAAGATCGGACATGACTTAGGGACTAAACCACCACCACCACCTCCACCTTATGGCAGCAAGTGATCCTCTTAATGAAAAAAAAACAAAAAGATATTATGTAAATGCAAGAGCATACAAATATAAGGGAAAAAAACGTTAAGATGGATGGAATCAGAAGTTTTATGATAGGCAGAATAATGGTTTCACAAAGATTTCCACATCCCTGGAATCTGTGAATATGGCAAACAGGACTCTGCTGATATGATTAAGGATTTTGAGATGAAGAAATTTTCCTGGCTTACCCATGTGGGTCCATTGTAATCACTAAAATCCTGATAAATTAGTAATAGAGCAAGCACAATTGCACTCATCTCACAAACTAGTAAAGTAATGCTCAAAATTCTCCAAGCCAGGCTTCAACAGTACGTGAACCATGAACTTCCAGATGTTCAAGCTGGATTTAGAAAAGGCAAAGGAACCAGAGATCAAATTGCCAACATCCGTTGGATCATCAAAAAAGCAAGTGAATTCCAGAAAAACATCTACTTTGCTTTATTGATTACGCCAAAGCCTTTGATGTGTAGATCACAACAAACTGGAAAATTTTTGAAGAGATGGGAACACCAGACCACGACCACCTGACCTGTCTCCTGAGAAATCTGCATGCAGGTCAAGAACCAATGGTTAGAACCAGGCATGGAATAACAGACAGGTTCCAAATTGGGAAAGGAGTACATCAAGGCTGTATATTATCACCCTGCTTATTTAACTTATATGCAGAGTACATCATGCAAAATGCTGGGCTAATGAAATACAAGCTGGAATCAAGATTGCCGGGAGAAATATCAATAACCTCAGATATACAGGTGACACCACCCTTATGGCAGAAAGTGAAGAACTAAAGAGCCTCTGGATGAAAGTGAAAGAGGAGAGTGAAAAAGTTGGCTTAAAGCTCGGTATTCAGAAAACAAAGATCATGGCATCTGGTCCCATCACTTCATGGCAAATAGATGGGGAAAACAGTGGCTGACTTTATTTTTCAGGGCTCCAAAATCACTGCAGATGGTGACTGCAGCCATGAAATTAAAAGACACTTACTCCTTGGAAGGAAAGTTATGACCAACCTAGACAGCATATTCAAAAGCAGAGACATCACTTTGTCAACAAAAGGTCCGTCTAGTCAAGGCTCTGGTTTTTCCTGTGGTCATGCATGGATGTGAGAGTTAGACTATAAAGAAAGCTGAGCACCAAAGAATTGATGCTTTTGAACTGTGGTGTTGGAGAAGACTCTTGGGAGTCCCTTGGACTGCAAGGAGATCCAACCAGTCCATTCTGAAGGAGAACAGTCCTGGGTGTTCATTGGAAGGACTGATGTTGAAGATGAAACTCCAATACTTGGGCCACCTGATGCGAAGAGCTGACTCATTGGAAAAGACCCTGATGCTGGAAAAGATTGAGGGCAGGAGGAGAAGGGGACGACAGAGGATGAGATGGCTGATGGCATCACCAACTCAATGGACATGAGTTTGGGTAAACTCCGGGAGTTGGTGATGGACAGGGAGGCCTGGTGTGCTGCAGTTCATAGGGTTGCAAAGAGTCAGACGTGACTGAGTGACTGAACTGAACTGAAGGAGTGTCAGTGGCTTAAAACACCACAAATTTATTGTTAGTGGTTCTGTAATTTAGATGTCTGAACTGGGTCTCACTGGTCTAAAATCTAATGAAGCCAGCAGTGCTTCATCACTTTCTAAAGGATTCTCTTGAGGCAAATCCATTTCTTTGACTTTTCCAGCCACCCACATTTCCTGGCTTTTGGTTCCTTTCCATCAACAATGGGTAGAGTTCTTATATATCGTCACTCTGAGTTCCTCTTCTGGCTTCCTCTTCCATAGTTAAGGACCCTTGGACCCTCCTTTATAATCCAAATAATCTCCCTGTTTTAAGATCATCTGATTAGCAAACTTAACTCCTTCTGCTTCCTTCATTCTCTTTTGCCACATCATGTAACACAGTCAGAGGTTCTAGAGATTAGGACATGGACCACTTTGGGCGGAGGGCATTGTTCTGACTACTAAAATCCTACTCTCACCCCTAATTTCAAGTGCCTCTTGCCTTTACAATGTAGATCATTTCAGCCATGTCCAACTTCTACTCTGAAACTTTCACATTCTAGTATACTCTTGGAAGACAGGGGTATGCAGGGAGTGGTGACGATTAGCACAGCGAGACAAAAAAAGGGCTTCCCTTGTTGCTCAGTTGGTAAAGAGTCTGCCTGCAGTGCAGGAGACCCGGGTTCGATTCCTGGGTCAGGAAGATCTCCTGGAGAAGGAAATGGCAACTCACTCCAGTATTCTTGCCTGGAGAATCCCATGGACAGAGGAACCTGGCAGGCAGTCTATGGGACTGACAGCGTATGGGGTTGCAAGAGTCGGACACACCTAAGCACACACAGCAGCAGCACAAATAGATATTGGATGTCCTGTCTAAAGCACCCTTCAGGGTTATTTCAGCCTTTCTGGGTTTTGAGCTATGTTGTTGCTCAACATAGCTGCTGCTGCTGCTGCTAAGTCGCTTCAGTCGTGTCTGACTCTGTGCGACTCCATAGACGGCCCCCACCAGGCTCCTCTGACCTTAGGATTCTCCAGGCAAGAACACTGGAGTGGGTTGCCATTTCCTTCTCCAGTGCATGAAAGTGAAAAGTGAAAGTGAAGTCACTCAGTCGTGTCCGACTCTTTGCGACCCCATGGACTGCATCCCACCAGGCTCCTCCAACCATGGAATTTTCCAGGCAAGAGTACTGAGTGGGGTGCCATTGCTTTCTCCGTTGGGCTATGTTACAATTCTGCAAATTGTAGAAAACTAGATAACTGATAATAACACAAATGAGTCTTGTTTAAGGAAATGCAAATAGTATCCAGAAGAATGCAACTGATTGTTGCCCTATGGATATTGACCAATTTTGCTAATTTGTACCCGTTTGTCAATTCCTCCTGTGACTATATTATTTGTTTTCTCTTTGGGTTTTCCCTTGTACCAGGGATAACATTTTGCCATTTCTCTCATTAATTAATGAGTTAAATAAAATCTTTTACACTTTCAATTAACTCCAGAGTACTAAAAAACGTTGTATCATAGAGTCTATCAGTGTAATTCCACCATTGTCCAGAGGGGGAGACAGATTCCTTGTGCTTTCAACTCTGCCATTTCCCCAGAATCCTCTGCATTGCCTTTTATGGATCACAGTTTGATAGCACATTCTTGTCCATTTTATCATATTCCATGTTTTTACAGTACATTATTCTAAGTGACTATCTCATAAAATGTCATGATTTTTTTCTAATCTAAATACAGGAATTTAACCCAAATTTAACCCATAAAATATTTATTATTAATAATACATTTTTGCTTATTTCTACAGTCTTACAATTTCTATAATAATAATAATATGCATGTGCTTCAGTCATGTCCAACTCTTTGTGACCCCATGGACTGTAGCCCATCAGGCTTCTCTGTCCGTGGGATTCTCCAGGCAAGAATCCTGGAGTGGGCTGCCATTTCCTCCTCCAGGGCATCTTCCTGACCCAGGGATCGAACCCGCATCTCTAGTCTCCTGCACTGGCGGGCGGACGTTTCACCACCAGTGCCACCTTTGTGGTGTTACTGGTTTTGTTTTGTAATGTCTTTTGTTAAGCAGATAGATTTTTAAACTTTCATGGGTGTTTCTCTAGCACAGTGCATTCTCCGTAAAGAGCCAATCAGTGCGTATGTTTGTGGATAAGTCTCTGTCGCAACCACTCAATTCTGTTGTAGTATGAAAACAGCTATAGACAAAACAGAAATGAGTGAACATAGCTATGTACTAATAAAAAATATATATATTTTTTAAAATCAGGAAGTAGGCCATATTTGGCCGATAGACTTTGGTTTTATAACCCTGCTCTAGTGACTTGTAAGTTATAAGAACTATTTTAGAGTTATCTTAGTGAGTAGCCTTCCTTCAATTTTCTTTATTGTCTCCTTCTGAATATCCTATTAGGCCTATATTGGTCTTTCATCTCTCAAACCTTTTCTCACATTTTATGTCTCTCTGTTACTCTACCCCCCGGAGAACTTTCTTTTTGTTAACAATAGTAGTGCATGGATACAATACCACATCAAATAGTACAGGAAAAGCATCATTGCCCACCTACAGGTCCTCTTCCCCTCTTTGAAATATTTCTTTGCAATTTTCTGGGCATTAACTCTGTGATGCTAAATATGTTTTTACCTCTAGTTCTTGTCTTGAAATTAAAGAGTTTAGTTCAGCAATATTATCCTTATCTGTATTGTTTTTTTCTTTCTTTTCCCAAAATTTTATATCTGTAATGTTATCTTCAGCTTTAATGGTCATTTTAATGCAATCAAGTTCAACAATGTTTCCTCATCCCATATTTTGTAAGACCGAATATTAACACTTACCTCTTCCCTCCACTCCCCACCCTCTAATCTCCAAACTTCAGTTAGGTACACTTTAAGTTTTTCCCTTTTACCTAATTAAGATAGTTAAATTGATATTTTCTTCTGAAACTCAACCAAGCCTTCCATGTTTCATCCATAGGCTGACTCTAAAAGGTGAAAATCTACGAAGGTCTGTCTGGTCTTCATTTTTGTGTTCATCCAAACATTGTAAGATGGTAGGCCAAGCATGGTGATGGGATTATCTTTCCTTTCAAGGTCATGACTCCTAAATCAATTATAATAGTGATCTTAACATCGAGGACACATGAAATTTTTTTCTCACCTTAATTGCTTAAAGTCGGGCCTTATTTTCTTTTCAATATTTAGATTATGGCTTTGTGTTCACCTTTCTTTTTTTCCTGTTCAGCAAATTTTTTTTCCTGTTGAAAGGATTTATTCTTATTTAGGAAAAAACTGACTAATGTGAACTTTTCTGGGAAAATAACAAAAAATAATCCAGCTACGTTATCTCAATTTTACAGAAATTTTACTCTTTTTCCACCATATCTCTTTACCATCATGCCTTTTTCATGTTATCATAACATCAATTCTCTCAAATCTCTCCCTTCTAACCCACCCACACTTCTGCTCCACTGGGCACCAACTGTTCACCAGGCAGGCTGCATAGCTGTTTCCCAGGGTCTCCCTTCACTGCTCTCCTGGGCTGAACCCTGTTGCCCAGCTCCTCTGTTATCTTCCTCTTGCTCTGTTTGCGCCTAGCCCTACTGCAGGGCATCCTCAAGGCACTTACATTTTTAACTCCTAAAATTCTTTAGTATTCTCTATTTGCTCCTTTTCCTTTTGCTGGCTTTCCTTTGCACTGTCCCCCAAGAGAATATCACTTGGAAATTTTAAAAATTCTGTATCCTTTAATTTTCTCTGTTTCTTCTGGGGTTTGTATTGGTATTTGTACTTGTTTCCTCCTATTGGTCTCTCCTTTCATTTGGCTGCCTTTCCTCAGATATCTGATGATCCTTTTGTCACCCATTTGTGTCTGTGAATTCGAAACTCAAGGTGGTTATCCGGAGCTGGCACGGGTTTTCTCTCCTTGAATGGCAGCAATGACTGCAGGACTTATATCTGGGAGTAGCCTGTCCTCTGGGAAGTCTTCTTTTAGGGTGCCTGTGTATGGAGCTTCCCAGGTGCTGGAAGAAGGGCTTTTCTCTAGTGGTGGAGGTCCTCAGTGGTCCTCCCTCCTGGAAAGGGTTGGCTGCCTTATTCTTTCGGTGTGACTGCACGTTCGGTGTGACTGCACGTCTCTCTGACACCTGTACCTCCCAACAAACTCTCTCCTCCCTGGTGCATCACATTCTTTGGAAGGTACTTTGTAAATTTCAGCCTCAGATTAATGTTTTCCTCATTCAATTGGTGACTGCTGTTCTAACTAAATTATTTACTACCCTTAAAAAATTTGTTTTTCATTTCTTGGCTATGCTGCACAGCATGTGGGATCTTGTTCCCCGACCAGAGATTGAACCTGTACCACCTGCATTGGCATGGGGTTCGCCAATGGCTCAGCAGGTAAAGAATCTGCCTGAAATGCAGGAGATACAGAGACGGGGGTTCAATCCCTATGCTGGGAAGATCCCCTTGAGAAGGAAATGGGCAACCCATTCCAGTATTCTTGCCTGGGAAATTTTTGTGGACAGAGAACCCTGGCAGGCTACAGTCCATGGGGCTACAAAGAGTCAGACACAACTTGAGTGACTGAACACACACACACCCCTGCACTGGCAGCATAGCGTCTTAACCGCTGGAGCCCCCACGTCAGTCCCTAAACTATCCTCCTTATTGCCCCAGGGCTCTGTCCAGTTCTTGGTATTTGCTCATTATATACATATATATACATATATATATACATATATATATATATTTTTTTTTTTTGCCATTTCAGTAGATATTGTTTCCTGTTCTCAGGGTTTTTTCCATGCATGTATTCTGGGTTTCCTCAACTCTAATCCATACAAATCCATCGACTTCTTTCTTCTGGGTGTGCTTTGCCATTTTGGATCTGCTGGTGACTCTTCTTGCTTGCTAATATGACTATACTTACATTCTGTAAATGTAATGAATTTGGGGTGGGTGTTTTGATAGACATTGAGTTCAGTCCCTCAGTTTGTTTATTTTCCTTGAGATCATTTAAGCTAATCATTTGCTGGGATAGTTTTAATCTCTTGCATCAAGCCACAGTGTTATTAGCCTGCTCTGAAAATGTTATACTAATCTTTTCTATATACTTTAAATCATATTTACATTTTAATTAATCAACTAACATGAATTTCTCATTGTAAAAATCCAACTAATACTAGCAATACAAAATCTTCCACCTTCCATTCCAATCCTGCAGATAATCATTGTTACCAGCTTTCAATGTTTGCTTGCAAAATTTTTTTTTAGTATTTTTATTTGGCTGTGCTGGGTCTTAGTTGTGGCATGCAAGACCTTTGTTGTGGCACGTGGAATCCAGTTCCCTGACCAGGGATCAAACCCAGTTCCCCTGCACTGGGAGGGCAAGAGTCTTAGCCACTGGACCACCAGGGAAGTCTGCAAAACTTTTCTATATATATGTAAAGCTATATAAGATCACATAGAAACCGTTTTAAAACATAAATGGCATCATAGTGTTTGCTTTGCAACTGCTTTTTTAAAAAATAATATATCTTAGAGATTTACCTCTTTAACTATGACCAGTAAATACACATCTACCTCATTACTTTTAATTGCTACATAGTTTGAACTCCGTGTAACCTCAAGTATTAGTTTTAGTATTATGACACTGATACAGCAAATAGTCTTGGACACTTCTACTTGAACATATATATGATTATTTAACTGGTTAAGAACTGACATTGCTGGTTATAAGGACAAGAATATTGGGTAAAATAGGTAAGGTGTTGTTTTTTAGCCTAAATTGAATAACTTATGAAAAAAATAAAGAACTGCAAACCATAAAAGAATAGAGAATATTAAATGACAGACGAATCAGAAATGACAAGTGGTTGAACTAAGTGGTGCTGAGACATAAAGACTAAATTTATTCTGAGCATCCAAGCATTTCAATACTTTCTCTATATTTAGTAAAAATGATTGGAGATATTTTTTAAAATCCCCACAAAGATTTTTAGATATACAGGAAAAGTTTATCTTTGAAGGAGAAATAATTATAGTATCATAGATGTAAAAGTCTTTTAGGAGGATATATAAATATGATACCATTTAAATTTAGTATAAAAATATTTAAAATACTAAATGTTTGAGGGGAGACCATAAACAATATTGCATTAAAAAAAAACAAAACAGAACAATAGTCATCTCTGAGGAGAGAAAGAGGGAAATGAAATAAAGGAGAGATTTATAGGAGCTCTGATCTGTGTTGAATTTCTCAAGGAAGTTGGTAGGTTCATGAGTTTTCTCTATACTTTTTGTGGTCAAAATAAAACTAAACACAAGTAGATTGAGTCAATTTGCTCTACTTATTTCCAGCGTGGAGAGTCTGGGTGTCCCAATTTGCAGGGGAAATAGAACATGGTTACCAAAATATGGAAATCTACAACTATGCTCGGGAATATGCATCAACCTGGAAAATACCTGATGAAAGCAGAGGACTCAGGAAGAGAGGACAAGCTTAACAAAAAAAACTGGAACTCTGTTGCAGACACCTTCATGAACCACATGAAAAGTCAGTAAATGGCTCCTACTGATGGGGCTATGATATTTCCCAGAAAACATGGCATTGCTCTACATGTAGATGAAGTTTCCATGCGTAATTAATAATCCACCAACGTCAAAGCCCATGATGCCCTACTTGTCACATTCTGAGAACAAAGGTGCCCTTACAATGAGACTGAATATCTTAGCTTTCCTCAGCAGCACCTTGGGTTCTCAGACACGAGTTGGTAATTGCTGTTTCTTCAATGATATAGTCTTCAATCTACTAAACACCTACCACCTGCTGACTTTTTTTTTTTTTTTAACTTTTGGAAAGACCCATCCTGGTAGAAAAGCATCTTTTTTCTTAACAGAAAAAAAAGCTCGACTTCCTGCCCAGTGGAGCTTATTCTACCAGTCAATTCTTAAAAGAGAAACTGACCAAAACAGTAGCACAAATGACCAAGAGCTCAAAGGTCTCCTCAGCAGAGAAAAGGCTAACATCACTTATGGATTGCCTTCTGACATCAATTTCACAGCCACAGCATATGTTAACAGTTTTACAGAATGCACAAGAGAACTGCACCCCCCACATACTTGACCTCAGCAGAGACTCTTATTGTGACATATTACATACACTTTTCTAATATGTGTACTCAGTCTCAAAAAGGAAATCTGGGGACTTGCTGGTCTTACCAAAATGGAAAACAAACCATGGTAGGTTCTGGTATTGAACTGAGTAATAAAGAAATTTCCTCTTAGGCGTTTCAGAGGAGAGATGGTATTTGCATCTGGTTGTTTTTAAATATCGACAAATCACTAACTTAGAAGAATAGACACTCAGATGCCCAATCTTAAGAATATATTAGGAGTGCAATTTTAACATTAAAATGTAAGTCCATAGAGAGGGAGTTAAGAACACGAGCTTTCTAAGATGAGCCAAGAAAAAAAAAAAATTACTGATGTTCGACTCAGCTAGCTATTCTTTCTGACAGGAGATTAAAGCCGCCTGCGAGATTTCTTTGACTCTGACTCATTTAATTCATTTAGACATTGCCAGCAGAGCAAGCTACAACAAAGCAGATCCATCTTAACAAGCTCCCTCCCGACTGCTCTAATAAAGAAAAATAATTGAATTGCTGATTTTGATTTTTTAAAATGCACTCAGCATTTGCGTATTTGGCTTCACACACCAAATAAACATAGAAATATTTGTTACATCATCTTCTTCTCCACAGTGAGTGGCGAAAAGCCCCACAGAATCAGCGCTAGGCTAGGCACCTTTCAGGTCAGTGTAGCACGGGAGGCGCTTTCCTGTGTTTAGTTTATTAGAATTGCACTTTTAAAATCTTCGTGTCTTATTTGCAGCCAGCCCCGGTTCTGAACTCACAGATCGGCATGAATAAGTGAATATGCTGATGTTATCACATCCACAGTCCAAGGATTTCTCAAGAGGCCAACTGCCGCAGCGAAGTCCCCATCGAAGTGGGCGGCATGGAGAGCTGAGACAGCAAACTGGCAGCCACAGACATCTTTTATTCAACCCAAACACTGTGGTTGTTTTTTGTTTTTGTTCTAACTGAACCAACATTTAAAAAGCAAAAGATTACACATAAAAAATCAGACATGCAAGTCCCTTGAAAATGTCTAAGACTAGCAACAGGGAGCCACATCCCACGTCTGCGGCGGCTGAGTGGCAGCTGCCTCCTCCATCGCTCAGGTTACGCGCATGCGTGGATTCGCCAAGGCAGCCTCATTTCAATTCCCTGCCGGATCCTTGTAACACTGGAGGAGAGGACCACTAATGCAGAGAGTGAAGCAGAAAATTCAGATTAAAAGATATATGCTCGTTCCACTCTTGGCACTTTGACTGAATTAATATATCGGCTAGACTACACCCAAGTCTACTGATCAGACAACTGTGTCTCTACGTGTGTGTGCTTAGTTGCTCAGTGGTGTCCAACTCTTTAGCACCCAATGGACTGTAGCCCTCCAGGCTCCTCAGTATTCTCCAGGCAGGAATCCTGGAATGGATTGCCATGTGCTCCTCCAGGGGATCTTCCCAACTCAGGGATGGAACCCAGGTCTCCCACATTGCAGGCAGACTCTTTACTGTCTGAGCCACCAGGGAAGCCCAAGAATACTGGAGTGGGTAGCCTATCCCTTCTCTAGGGGATCTTCCTGACCCAGGAATCAAGCCGGGTCTCCTGCATTGCAGGCAGATTCTTTACCAGCTGAGCTAACAGGGAAGCCAAAATGATGATTCAGTTCAGTCAAGTTCAGTCGCTGAGTTGTGTCCAACTCTTTGCGACCCCATGAATTGCAGCACGCCAGGCCTCCTTGTCCATCACCATCTCCCGGAGTTCACTCAGACTCATGTCCATCGAGTCAGTCATGCCATTCAGCCATCTCATCCTGGGTTATCCCCTTCTCCTCTTGCCCCTAATCCCTCCCAGCATCAGAGTCTTTTCCAATGAATCAACTCTTCGCATGGGAGGTGGCCAAAGGACTGGAGTTTCAGCTTTAGCATCATTCCTTCCAAAGAAATCCCAGGGCTGATCTCCTTCAGAATGGATTGGTTGAATCTCCTTGCAGTCCAAGGGACTCTCAAGAGTCTTCTCCAACACCACAGTTCAAAAGCATCAATTCTTCAGCACTCAGCCTTCTTCACAGTTCAACTCTCACATCCATACATGACCACAGGAAAAACCATAGCCTTGACTAGATGGACCTTAGTCAGCAAAGTAAAGTCTCTGCTTTTGAATATATTATCTAGGTTGGTCATAACTTTTCTTCCAAGGAGTAAGCGTCTTTTAATTTCATGGCTGCAGTCACCATCTGCAGTGATTTTGGAGCCCCCAAAAATAAAGTCTGACACTGTTTCCACTGTTTAACATCTATTTCCCATGAAGTGATGGGACCGGATGCCATGATCTTCATTTTCTGAATGTTGAGCTTTAAGCCAACTTTTTCACTCTCCATTTTCACTTTCATCAAGAGGCTTTTTAGTTCCTCTTCACTTTCTGCCATGTGGTAGTAATTCAAAGCAAAGTCTTTGTGACTAAAAAAGAAAAACAACCCGGGATCGATGCCGTGTTTCCTGCATTGGCAGGTGGATTCTTTACCAATCAATGAGCCAACTTACCCACATCAAATTTCTTATCATTCTTTTTTTCAGTATTTCCCTCTCCCAACTTTGTGTATTTTCCTATACTGTTCTCACTTGGGAATTACGATTCCCCTATGTTCAACAAATGTCAATCAATCTTCCTCCAAATAAATCCAAAATCCAAGTTTCTAATACACTTGTGTAGAGGTAGGATAATATTCAGGTAGGCTAATAATTTTTTCTATTCAATGGTGTGTTCTTTTGACTGAAAAAAAGCAAAAGAGTCAGTCTTTACATTTTTTGGTTAGCATCAGATATTTGGATGCATTTGAGCCCTCAATGATAGCAGTGATCCTCAGATTTAAGAATTATTGGGCCTCCATTAGACAGGCATTATTGCAACAGTCATCATCAATAATTTAATACTCATTTTGCAAAGTGATCTGTAGAATTAATGCAGACCTGATCAAAATCTCAGCTGGATTTTTAAAGACATGGACAAGCTGATTCTAAAATTCCTGCGGAAACACAAAGGACCCGAACAGCCAAGACAAAGTGTAAAAGAAGAGCCAAGTTGAAGGACAACCACTATCTGATATATTCTCATTATCAAGCTGTGGTAATCGAGACACATACAACAGAACTGAATCCAGAATCCAGAAATAAACCCATGCATATATGGACAACTCATTTTTGACAAATGTATAAAGGTGACTGAGTAGAGAAAGCATAGTCTTTTCAGTAAGTGGTGATACTTTGATTGATCCCTCTCATCATGTATAAAATTAACTCAAAATGGATTATAGACCTAAATGATCAAAAGCACAATTCATAAAAGAATAAACTGTCTAATTGAACTTCATCAAAATTAAAATTTTCCTGCTCTTCAAAAGACACTGTTAAAAGAATGAAGAGACAAGACAGACTGAGAGAGAGTATTTGTAAATTATGTAATCTGGTAAAGTACAGGATGTATAAAGAATTCTCAAAACTCAACAGCAACTCAGTTTAAAAGGATGGCTTAAAAAAGATCGGAAGACACATCACCAAAGAAGATGATAAATTAGCTTGTGAAAATTTGCTCAACACCAGTAGATATTAGGGAAATAAAAAACACAATGTGATACCATTGCAAACTGATGAAAATGGTTAGAATTTA
Organism: Ovis aries; assembly: GCF_016772045.2. Classification (NCBI taxonomy): domain Eukaryota; kingdom Metazoa; phylum Chordata; class Mammalia; order Artiodactyla; family Bovidae; genus Ovis; species Ovis aries. Next base: position 6,189,030 of record NC_056061.1, on the reverse strand, counting down.
AAGACTGGCCAGGCCAAGTCTTAGTGAGGATATCGAGCAAAGGACTAGTAGGAATGCAAAATGATACAACCACTCTGGGACTGGTTGGTCAATTTCTTAAAAAGTTAAGAATCCATCTACTATATGATTTGGGCTTTCCATTCTTGGATATTTTTCCAAAAGATGTAAAAGCATACATCTATACAAAGACTTATACTTAAGTGTTCACATCAGCTTTGTTTGTAATAACCTCGAACTACAAGCAAGTCAAACGTCCATCCACAGATGAGTAAACAAATTGTCCTATACAATGGAAAACAAAGAATGAGCTATTGATACATGCAGAAACTTAAGTTCTAAGAGAATTATATTGAGCTAAAGCATTCAGACTGAAAGAGCACACATTGTGAATCCATTTGTATAAAACTCTAGGAAATGCACACTAATTCATAGTGACAGAAATCAGGTCAGTGGCTGCCTGGGGTGGAGTTATGGGGAAGGACTTGAGGCAAGACAGGTTGGGCCCAAGGACAGACTCCTCATGCATAGACATTAGGCAGAAGGAAAAGCCACCTCCTTGTTTTGCACTTAATGAGGCCATCACATGGAGGAAGACATCTAAAGCAGATACTTTGTAACATATGAGCAAGAAACTGACCATGAAAAAGTGGGGGCAGTATGGCTCAGAGGTAGGAAATAGGTAGGCCTGGGACTGACTGACTGGAGCTATTACCCTCATCTAAACCCCAGAAGATTAACCCCGTTATAATCCATGCTGCCTGTATTGTGTGCCCCTCACTTGCACGGGTTTCCACACTTTTCTCAGAATGTGTACCTCTCACTTTTGCCCTAAGTGTGCTCCCACACATACTGTGTATCCAATAAACTCTGGTCCTGCTTCACAGTCTTGGACTCCTTGTGGAATTCTTCCCTCCAAGAAGATAAGAACTGAGGTCTTTCCACTGTTTCAGAGTGGGGGGACTGTTCTGTATCTTGATCACTGTGGGAATGTCACATACTCTATTTGTCAAAACTTACAGAACTGGATTGCCTCAATGATGGTATAGCTTAAAATAAGTTTTCAATAAATGAATGATAGTCCCTTTGTATATGCCAGAAATAAAAATTAATTTTTAATAAATAAATGCAAAATATTAATTTTCCCCACTTTATTTTCTGATGCTGGCCTATAGCATGATCAGTTCAGTTCAGTTGCTCAGTTGTGTCCGACTCTTTGCAATCCCATGAATCGCAGCACGCCAGGCCTCCCTGTCCATTACCAACTCCCAGAGTTCACTCAGACTCACGTCCATCGAGTCCGTGATGCCATCCAGCCATCTCATCCTCTGTCGTCCCCTTCTCCTCCTGCCCCCAATCCCTCCCAGCATCAGAGTCTTTTCCAATGAGTCAACTCTTCGCATGAGGCGGCCAAAGTACTGGAGTTTCAGCTTTGGCATCATTCCTTCCACAGAAATCCCAGGGTTGATACCAACGTATAATTCAGGAAAGGCAAAATTAAGGAGTTAAAAAAGAGAGAAAGATCCAAGGTGTAAGAAACGCCACGGGAAGAAAGAGCCACCCCTATGGACCGTTGATCAGGGCCTTTTATTGGGCGGTCGCTCTCGGACAGAACTCCTGGGGGCGGGTGAGCAAGGAAGCGAAGGGGGTCTGCGAAGCAAAGGGAGTCTGCGAGGTATGAGGGGTGGGGAAGGGGTTTATAGCCCGGGCCGGGCTCCCATATAAGGAAGAAAATGAGGGCTCATTGGTGATTGGTGTCCAAGGGCTCCGTGTCGGCTCCTGATTGGACGGCTTGGTTGTCGGCCCGCCTCCGGGGCTTGTCTACGGCTCTCTGCCGGGACATGTCCCGACATGCCTGGGCATGCCTCAACACGCCCGACCTTGCCCTGACCTTTCATCCCGGCCTTTTTGATATAGGACAAGGGGCGCCGATTCTCTCTGGCTACTTCCTGCTGAACGGGGGCGACGAGGGGTAGGGTATGGCTGGGATGACAGGGGGCATCTGCCGTTAATCTTGCCACGGAGTGCTTGTTGGGAGCCCTTGGTACTGCTGTCGCAGCACCATCAGCTGGACCGTGTCGAGCCGTTGTTTGATGAAGGCCAAAAGCTTATTTAGGATACAGGGCCCAAAAGTCAGGAGCAGCAGGAGAATGATGATTGGTCCCATTAGGGAGGATAGCAAAGTTGTCAGCCAAGGGGAGCTCTGGAACCAGGACTCGAACCAGCCCTGCTGAGCCTCCCTCTCTCCCCTCCTGCGCTCTAATCCCTCTCTTACTTTAGCCATGGACTCTCAAACCACCCCAGTATGATCAGCGTAGAAACAGCATTCTTCCTTGAGGGCTGCACAGAGGCCCCCCTGCTGCAAAAAGACCAGGTCTAGTCCTCTACGGTTTTGTAATACCACTTCGGAAAGAGAAGTCAGGGACTTTTCTAGGGCCGTCATGGACTTTTCTATGCGGGCGATGTCTTCGTCAATTGCGGCCCTCAGGGTGATGAAGCCCTGATGTTGTGTGGTCAGAGAGCAATCCCAGCTGCTCCCAGGGCGAACAGCATTGCCAGAGTAATAGCTGTAACGGGCTCCCTCTTATGCCTAGGAGCTGGGGTATTTCAGTCCCAAAAGTTGTAGAGGACCTCTTCTGGATGCTACGTAATCTTGGGCACGACCGCTACCATGACACAGAATTCCCTGCTCTGGTTGAAGACAGCCAAGTGGAGACAGGGTGTTAACCCAGTCTGTGAGCACACCCACCATCCCCCGGTGTCGGGTATGACGTAGGTCTTATTGGCGAAATTGGTATCATCGCCAGTCTGGGCGCACAAGGTTTGTTTATCGGTAGGGACCGTGCCTAAGCAGGTCCCCGAACCCCATACTTCTTTCATGGTAAGGCCCACCTTGTGGTCTCCCCAAGGGCACTGCGGTGGGTTGGAGAGAATGGATAAGTTGTAGGTAGCATTTAAGCCCACGGCCTCGTAGTAAGGTGGATGTAGGGTGTAGCAACGCCAGCAGGATTGGGTCGCATTAGGATTGGAGTGGTTGAGGGCCTTGTAAGTTTCCCTGATCAAGGCCCACGGTTCCTGGGTCTCTGGTGGGTCAGTCCGGGTCAGCTGAAGGGAGGGTGTAAGGGTAGGTGAGGTCACACTTGTGGCGTTTGTCCCCCGTGGTGAGGGGCGGGGAGGTGCAATAACCTGGTTGGGCCCCACAGCATGGGCCTGAACAGGTTCTATTGTCTGACTAACAACCAGAATTCCCCCTGGCTTTGCTTCAAACCACTCAGCGTAGAGTTGGAAGCCCCATGATAGCCCGGATACCCAAGACCTCTCCAGTTTAGCCACTTTCTGGTTGAACATTACTTTCACCTGAGTAATTGGGCTCCAATGCTGCTTCCAACGCGGCCTGACATAACCTCTGAACAGATTTTGGTAATCTTGGTCCCAGGGCCCGCGATAGGGCTGGACAAATGAGAAATTGACTAGGTCCCGGTTCCCGATCTCCCATTTCCATCTCCCATCATTGGAGGTCACACAGCTCCAGGACCTACAGAAATAATGTTGCAGCCCCCCCACAAATCTCCCAATTATGTGTCTTTAGGTGTCCAGGACATGCCCAGAATCCAAAGTTTCTGGTCCGGGTCGCTGACCAAGTAGTCTGTATAAGGTCTTTGAGGTTGAAATACAGATCTGGCCGCCACGTATTAGGGGGGTGAATTCTGGTGGTCAAATTGAGTACCTTGCGAGTCAGTCCATTCCGGAGCGTCCAAGTGATCTGAAAGGACTGGTGGGGGTTTTGGTTGGTGTGTTCCCCTTTTCCCAGGGCCCCCAGTATCCCCAGAGCAACCCAGAGCAGAGAGCCCCACATTGTTCCAAAGTTGGGGTGAAAAGGGGTGTGGCGGATAACCAGCCTCGGGGGGTCCCATAAGGATGGAGCCGGTAACCGGGTCAGGGCATCCCAAGGGAATAGCACCCCAGGAGTTTGGCTGCTGTAGGAGTGGTGAGGATTACCGTATGGGGTCCCGTCCAGTGAGGCTGTAGTGGGCGGGGACTCAGGGTTTTTAGCAGTACCTGATCTCCTGGTGCTAGAGGCCGGGTGGGCCCCTCGTCATCGGTTGGTTGTGGCAGGACCTGGTCTGCGTGTTCCCTCAGCAAGGATCGTAGGAGGAAGAAGAGGGGGAGGTACCCCGTGAGTGGGGGAGCCTCTCCCTTGGGAAGGTGAGTCAGGAGATAGGGCCTGCCGTAGAGCAGTTCAAAAGGGGTCAAACCTGTTTTGGAGTGTGGTGTGGTGCGAATGCGAGTGAGTGCCAGAGGAAGGAGGTCAACCCAAGACAGCTGCAGTTCTGAGGCAAGCTTGGCCAGATGTGTCTTGATGATGCCATTCACCCGCTCTACCTTGCCTGACAATTGGGGCCGATAGGGGATGTGGAGATGCCAGCCAATACCCAGGGCCGCAGCCACCTGCTGAGAGATCTGCGAGATAAATGCAGGCCCATTGTCAGACTGGAGGGAGTTTGGCAACCCAAATCTGGGAATGAGATGGGCCGTCAAGACCTCCGCCACTGCCGCTGCCATCTCCCGGGCTGTGGGGAAGGCCTCGACCCATCCTGAAAAGGTGTCCACCAAGACCAGCAGATAGCGGTAGGTTCGATGTCTGGGCATGTGGGTGAAGTCTATCTGCCAATCCTGCCCGGGCATATGTCCCCTCAACTGGTGAGTCTCCTGTGGGGGTCGGAGTCCTCCCTGAGGAGAGGTGGAGGCACATATTGGGCAGGATCGGTGGATGGGCAGGGATCACCGCCGCGTTGATCAGGCGGAGATCCTGCACTAGCCGGTAGTCTCCTGAAGCCTTCCGAACAGGGAGGATAGGCGTGTTACAGGGGGAGGTCGTGGGGATCAGGAGACCCTGTCCCATGAGACGGTCGATGATGGGCTTTAGCCCCCTGAGGTTGCGAGTAGACAAAGGAAACTGGGACCGGGCCGGGAAACAGGTGGGGTCCCTTAGCCGGATGAGGACCGGAGGGTGGTGCCCAGCCACCACCAGGACTCGGGTGTCCCAGACCTCAGGATTAACTGAAAAAGTTGGAGGGTCAACAAGTAGCATTAGGAAGGCCCCTGACGTGGGAGCCGACCCTGGAGCTAGCTGAAGAGTAGCCTTCAGCTTAGCAAGTATATCTCTTCCCAAGAGAGGAGTAGGGCAGGAGGGGATGACCAAAAAGGAGTGGGTAAATAGACAGGAATCTAATTGACAGGATAGTGGTTGGGTTTGGGGCAGACACGAGGGTTGGCCGTCAATGCCCATAACCGAAACCTGGGAAGGACGTAGAGTGCCTCCGAAAGAGGGAAAGACCGAATAGGCAGCCCCCGTATCAACCAAAAAATTGATGGACTTACCCGCTACCTGGAGCGTTACCCTGGGCTCGGCTTGGGTTATTGGGGTCCCCGAGTCTGGGCGGCGTCAGTCACCGTCGAAGTTCAGCAGCTCCAAAGCCGAAGGAGGGCAGGAGGTCTCCCTGGGGCGCTCTGGTCCCCGGCCCCTAGAGGTCGAGGCCCGAGAGGCCTGGGGACAGTCACTAGCCCAGTGTCCTCGTCGTTTGCACAACGAGCACGGCTTGGAAGGAGGCCGCGGATTGGGGCACATCTTGGCCCAGTGCCCTTTTTGGCCGCACTTGAAGCAGGCCCCCGGAGGGGGGTTTTGGGGCCCCGAGCCCGCCGCCAGCCGCAGGGCCACTACCAAGGCCTGGGTTTGCTGGTTTAGGAGGCTTGCCTGAAATTGGGCCTTTTGCTTGAGCCTTGCCTTTCAGCTGGCCTCAGCAGTTTCCTCGCGGGCATGGTAGACCTTAAAAGCCATTTTTACCAGGTCTCGGATAGGGGTCTGAGGGCCGTCCTCGGCCTTGGCCAACTTTTTCCGGATATCGGGGGCAGACTGGGAGATAAAACGACTGGCCAAGGTGGCCGCCCCGACGGGGGACCCAGGGCACAGCCTGGTGTATTGGACGAGGGCCTCGGTCAGCCGATTAAGGAACATGGCTGGGTTTTCGTCGGGCCCCTGGATCACCTCATCTAGTTTGAGGAGGTTTACAACCTTATGAGAGGACGTTTCCATCCCATCCAGGATACACTCTATCATACAGCGTACTCGCAGCCGGCTGCCACCCCTTTCCTGGTAGTTCCAACCAGGGTCAGTGTCAGGAACCGCCTGAGCCCCCGGGGGGGGGGGGGGGCTCGGGGGAGGGGTTGGCATAGTGCTACTGGTCGGCATGAGCCTTGGCTGCCGTCCAGATGGCCTGCCTCTCTTCAGGGGTGGTGGTAGACCCCAGGATGACATATATGTTCTGCCATGTCAAGGCGTAGGCACGGGTCAGACCAGTAAACTGCTTAATGTACTGAGTGGGGTTGGAGAAGAAGGAACCCAGTTTGGCCTCAATCTGTCCTAAGTCTTGGAGGGAGAAGGGGACATGAACTTGGGCTAGACCCTCAGCTCCGGCTACTTGTCGGAGAGGGAATAGCGGGGCTGGGGGAGGGGAGGCTCCCGGAGGGTTGCTGTGGGAGCGAGTGTGGGAGCTAACTGGGGAAGGGGAAGGAGTGACGGGGGGAAGAGGAGGATACAAGATAGGGCTAAGGGCCGGAGGATCCGGGACCGGTGGTGGAGTCTCGGGGGCTGGAGCGGAGGTAGGAGAGTCTGGAGTGGAGGGGGAGGTAGCAGAAACCGGAGTGGAAGGGGTAAGGGCCGTGGGAGAGGTATAGGGAGGAGGGGCCACCAGATCTTCCGGGGGAACAGAGAAAGCAGAGGACTCAGAGGCGGGAGGAGCTGGTTTGGCCCGGGAGGGTGGAATCGGGGGAGCCATGATAAGCAGGATTTGGCAGGGAGTGCACGTGGTGCACAGGGTGGGGCGAGAGTGCAACGCCCAAAAGGCCTGAACATAGGGGACCTCAGACCATTTTCCCGTTCTCCGGCAGTAATTATCTAAATCACGGAGGACGTCAAAGTCAAATGTCCCTGTGGTTGGCCACTGTGAACCATTATGGCGGATATATCCCTTTAACCTTAGGGTCCACAGATTAGCCAGCAGGCACTCTAAGGGGGTGGAGTATCGGGGATCGGGTTTGGAGGCCGTCGATCCCATGGCGACCACTGAGCGTGGAGGCAACCCCCGCTGCCCGAACGTCTTCAGGTGCCAAGGGAAGCCGGAGGTCTATGCAGCCGTTCGGAATGTCTTCCTCCCGAGCTGGGGGACTGGAAAGGCCGAAGCCGGAGGCCGAAGCCAGAGGTCTACACAGCCGTTCCGGACGTCTCCCTCACGAGCTGGTGACCGGGAGGGCCCAGTAAGCGCGCGCCTGTTACCGGGTCCTAGGAAGTGGTCGCCAGGGAGGGCGGGCTCCAAAGCGGAAGGGACTTACCCCGTATCCTGCCGTCCGGGGGGTTGGTCAGCCGCCTGGGTCCAGGGCTACCAGGGCGGTGGAGCTCGAGGGGACCTCGACGGCGAGTGCCGGAGGCCCTCACCTCGAGCCCCACGCTGGGCGCCAGATGTAAGAAACGCCGCGGGAAGAAAGAGCCACCCCTATGGACCGTTGATCAGGGCCTTTTATTGGGCGGTGCTCTCGGGCAGAACTCCCGGGGGCGGGTGAGCAAAGAAGCAAAGGGGGTCTGCGAAGCAAAGGGAGTCTGCGAGGTATGAGGGGTGGGGAAGGGTTTCATAGCCCGGGCCGGGCTCCCATATAAGGAAGAAAACGCGAGCTCAGCGGTGATTGGTGTCCAAGGGCTCCGTGTCGGCTCCTGATTGGACGGCTTGGTTGTCGGCCCGCCTCTGGGGCTTGTCTGCGGCTCTCTGCCGGGACATGTCCTGACATGCCCGGGCATGCCCAGGCATGCCTCAACATGCCCGACCTTGCCCTGACCTTTCACAAGGGTTAACAATGACTTGTTCCAAAGAGAATTTCTGACACCTAAAAGAATCAGTAAACTCATCCCTGAGTAATTCCTCAACAAATATTATTTCTTACAACAATATGTATGATAAGCATTAAACAGCTGAACATTAAATGCAAGCACCTGTAATGCAGTTCGTATATATTACTTTATGCAAGATAAGAGGCCTACACAAGATAAATTCAATCTCCAACAGAGTGTCCTCAGAAAATAATGGTCTGCACCAAAAAACAAACTCCGGAGATGGGAATGGCGATCCACTCCAGCATTCTTGCCTAGAGATTCCATGAACAGAGAAGCCTGGCAGGCTCTAGTCTTGCTGCTGTGGCTGCTATGTTGCTTCAGTCATGTCCGATTGTGTGCAACGCCATAGACGGCAGCCCATCAAGCTCCCCGTCCCTGGGATTCTCCAGGCAAGAACACTGAAGTGGTGCCAGGAGCCAGCACGAGGAGTTCTGCCCATGGCAAAGGTCATGAGGTTAAGGGGCCCGACAGGCAAAGGCGAGTCAGGCCTTAAGGGAGCCTTGCTGGATCTGCTCATGCATCTGCCCCCAAAACCAGAGTCTGCCTGCTTTACTGTGTTATGCTTTCCACCTACTCGTCTGACATTAACAGGGGCTGTCCCCCCACCACCTTTTTTTGGAAAAAGTTAATTTAGAGCTTTTAGATAATAAGTCTCCTGGGCATCATAAGAGTGTTTCAATCCAAAAACCCCTCTGATGGCTTTCTAGCCTCCCTGCTGGACTCTTACAGCTCTGCGTGTGATTGTTTGCGGCCTCCTGACCGCGAGAGGCACTGGAAGCTTAAAACATCCTAGGAATGTAGGGGCTTCTGAGGAGTCAAAATCATTTAGAATAGGATTGATTAAGGGTTTTGTTAGGTAAAAGCCTAGGACACCAAAAAAGTGTCAACAGGCTTTTTTAATGGCAAAGCACGCCCAGGCGGGGTTCCCAGACCCTAGCGAGGCAGGTCAAGGAAGTCCGCGCCCAGATCGTGTTGGGGGTGGCTTTTATACATTCGTTGTGAGGGGTGGTCATGCTAGATGGACGGGGGTTCAGATAGGTCACCAGGCTGAGGCGTCGCGGGCTGATAGGTCCTTCTATGTGGCTAGGGTGTGGCGGCTTTAGCTGGCGAAGTGTGCTGTCATTGGTCCCCGGGATCTGGGAGGCTCCTTCCGTTAGGGACTTTCCCCACCGGTGGGAGGGAGAGGAGGGGCAGCCCATCATGGCCCCAGGGTCCAGCCTTACAGGTTTCATTTGTTGAAACTGCCAAATTTGTTCAGCTGCCAAATTTTCATATATTTTATTTGCAGATATAGTTGGTATATAGAAAAAAAACAGGTAGTAGCCCTGGTATTAGCAACATTAGATCTTTGAGTTAAGTACTTTCTTTGTTATAACCCATTGCATCTTTGTTCTACAGGAATGTAACTTTATTTAGTACTTTGAGGGTGATGCAGATTAAGGAAAAACACTTCAAGGGAAAATGAGTTTTCTGGTTGATGGACATTTATCTAGGAAAAGAGCCATAAAAATGTTAACAGGCCCCCTGGCCAGAAGATGATGTAAAACCACCTGGGACCTTTTGTATACGAGAAGGTATGCAAAAAGAAAACATCGTCTCAATAAGGGTCAGTGTTAGGTAAAAGAGGACCAGGTACACCAAAAAATGTCTAAGGGGCTTTAATGGCGAAGCGCTCCCGGGCGGGGCAGGTTGAGGAAATCCGCGCGCCCGGACCGCGTTGGAAGTTTGTTTATATATGCACTTTTCGAGGGATGGCTGGGCTAGCGGACGGGGGTTTGGATAGGTTGCTGGTTCGTGGCGTCGAGAGCTGATAGGTTTCTCTATGCAGCTGAGGCAGTGCAGTTCATGCAGCTAGGGCGGGGCGGCTTTAGCTGGTGGAGTGTGCTGTCATTGGTCCCTGGCATCTGGGAGGCTTCCTCCGTTAGGGACTTCCCCTGCCAGCTGGGGAGAGGAGGGGACGGCTCGTCATGGCAACCGGCAAAGTGTGCTGTCATTGGTCCCTGGGATCTGGGAGGATCCTCCGTTCGGGACTTTCTCGCCAGCGGGAGGGAGAGGAGGGGCGGCCCATCAGGACTGCTGCCCCTGCATAACTCTTCATATTCCATTATTTCTTTATGTACAACTTGGGGTATATAAGCTGCTTTTGAAATAAAGTTGTGGATCTGGCACTGATGCTTGGCTCCCCCATGTCTTTCTTTTCTCCCTTTTCCAGCTGAATTCCCATCTGGAGCACGGAAGCTCACCGTGTCTACTTATTTGTCCTGGCTTCTAAGATCCACGCGACAGGGAGCCCAAGGCAGGGTACCCTCTGCTATTCAAGTGGGCGCCGGTAGCCTACGTAGATGGTGCAAACCCCTTGTCTCGGAGTTTTGTTGGTTCTCTGCGTAAATCAAGTTATTCAGCCTCTTTTCTCCACTAATTTTCTTACTACACTATTCTTTCCTAATCTCTCTTTATGTTTCTAAATAAATAAGTCTCTCCTCGCTGACTCCGTCCCCGCTTTGAGTTCCCTGGACCCACCGGGGCTGGACACTGGCAGAGTGGGTTGCCATTTCCTTCTCCAACATAGGAAAGTGAAAAGTGAAAGTGAAGTCGCTCAGTCGTGCATGACTCTTAGCAACCCCCTCGACTGCAGCCTACCAGGCTCCACTGTCCATGGGATTTTCCAGGCTAAGGGGTCGCAAAGAGACACAACTAATCAATTACACTTTCACTTTTTTCAAAAAAAAAAAAAGATGAGCAAGTTCCAACTTCTAGAATAGTAGTTTTGAAACTCTTAGCAAATTCTCATGATAAAATGCCAATTGCCAAACAGATAAAAATGATGGATAGATACTTGGGTTAAGTCTAAATTGTCCCGTTTTAGTGGAAAGTGTATATTGTTGCTTATATTTGAACTACCATCTGGGCTCTAGGATCCAGAAAAAACTAGAGAAAACATTCACTGAAAATAGTTTGTGTCAAGTATTATGATAAATTACAAAGATAAATCAGTGAGCAAGAGAGATTCACACTGTAGGGTAAGGGAGTTAGAGAAGGCGAGGTTCGGAAAAAGAATCAGACCGGCACTTTACAGAACAGATCACCTTTAATGAGGCGAGAAGGGGCAGCAGTCAGATTAGTGAGCTGCTGCACCAACCCAAGAAAAGAGTAAGTATATACAGACGTATATGTGGAAATCTACTGTCTTAAGGGGGTCTGTTCTTCTCCAAGGTTGTTTTGGAGTAGTTCTCTCTTAAATGGCTCGGGCAAGGAATTCTGGAGATGGGCCAGAGGCTGGACTGGCTGGGAGCTGGATGTAATCAATCTTATTGTCCATTTTTTCTACCGGTGAGAGAGTTCTTTGTTTTGCATAGAATGGTGGGGAGGACCCTGAGAAGAGTTTTAACTCCAGGCTATTTTGAGCCGTGTAAGTTTCCTTCACACACCTTCATGTGGTTTACCCATAGCATAGTTTATAGAGTTTCTACCAAAATGCATTTGTTACTGTTGCTGTTGCTAAGTTGCCTCAGTCGTGTCCGACTCTGTGCATGGCCTCGGTGATTTTAACAGTGAAAATTTTCAAGGCAAGAATAACCAATTTGCAGCCTTCATCTCTCTCTCTCTCTCACACACACACAATCTGTATTTGTATATATATTTATAATATTTAAACATAAAATATAGGACTTCTGTCACAATGTAAATTTTAGATAAACAGTGAATTAAATTTTAATATAAGTATGTTTACTGCCTGGAACATACTTATACTAAAATTTTAATTTACTGTTTATCTGAAATTCAATTTTCACAGAATGTCTTGGTTATTGTTGCTGCTTTGGGCTGAATCTGGCAATCTTAATGTACACATTAGGGTTACCAGATACATATTTATATCTATAGATCTCTACGATATATGCCATGTCTATTTTTGAGCAATTTAACTTCTTGGAGAAACTTCCAAAATGAACTGTATGTAAACTATTATTCTAGGTAATTAAACATAATGATCAGTGATTTCAAGTTATTTTATAGAAACCAATTAAGTGTGGTAGGCCAACTACCAAAAATGATGAATTTCATGTAAAGTAGTTAAACTGTTGTGATTGGAAATGGGCTATAAGACCAGTTTTCTCTGGGGTCACTGATAGTCCAAGAAAACAGAACATCATTGGCATATGTCACAGAGGGGTTCATACAAAAGTAGATAAAATCACTAAGCTACTGCCTAAAAAATGGAGGGATTAGCAGAGAAACATTTCTGTTTTACCCTGCTATAATTTCTGTTTTACCCTGCTATAATATATGTCTTTTTTGTTGTTGTTTTTGTTGTGCAATGTAATAATTTTATTGGAATATAACTGCTTTACAATTATATTTTAAGCTTCTGCTGTACAACAAAGTGAATCACCTATACTTATACATATATCCCCTGCCTCTTGAGCCTCTCTCCCATTGCCCCCTTTCCGACCCCACCCATCTAAGTCTGAGAGTTCTGAGCTGAGCTCCCTGTGCTTTATACCAGGTCTTCTATACTAAGATTCTAGGAAATGATTACAGCTCCCACTTCCCTACTCCCAACCCCAGGCTACAAGCCTAGTTTGACCATGGGCTTAGACCAAGGCAGAGCTGATGTCAGCATGGCCTTGGTCCCTAAGGGCATCCAAGGGAGGCTTCCCCTGGGGCTGGACAAGATTATCAGACCTGCATCAGACTGCCCTGAACTGGAATTGGAGCAGAAATTTTGGAAAAACCTTGTTTTCCCAAATTTGCCCCACATTAAGGTGTCAGATACTGACCCCTAAATAAGCCACGCAAGTGTTGAATGGGTCTGTTATGCCCTGCCGCTGCTGAGACTGGAGGTATTGGGAGCCTGGAGGTGTCTTTTGGTAGGTAACCTGGAGACTGGCGACCCGCTGGCCACGCCAGCTCATGCGGGACTGCCACCACCACCATCTGCCACGCTGCCATAATGCAGAGTGTCTCATCAACCAGCCCAGTAAAAGCAAACAATGTGAAAACCCAGCTTAGGGCCTAGTAGCCAGAAAGAGGAAGGTCAGTCAGGACGAACACACGTTTCCTGATGAAACAGAACTGCTGCAACAGAAAAGATGAGGGAAAGACATTCAAGAGAGTCAATGAAGCTTACATACACATACACATACCTGCACACATTTTTGTGGAGCCAAAGCAAGCCACAGTTTCCCTGTTAAACAACTCAGGACATGAACGGAAGAAGAAGATTATCATTATAAAGGCCAAAAAGGGGGGACCAGGAGGCAAAGAAACTAAGAAAGAGTCAATACAGTAAAAGTTAAAATTAATAAGCTAGAAAACAGACAAGCCAAAATAAAGCAGAAAGGATAAACAAACCCAAACGTTAAAATATTTATGAGCAATAAAGCAGATAAACACTCTGTGAATCTGATTAAAGGGCAGCATGCACGTGGTGAGCACACACGAGAGGAATCGGGAAAATATGCAGGATTAAAGATGAGGAGACTAACCACAGATACAGGCGTGATTAAAAGAATTATAATACATCACTGCTTGCAATTCTACGGCTACAAATTTGAAGATACGGAGGAAGTGAATGATTTCCCAACAAAATATAAATTACTTAAATTGCCAATCACTGTAGAAGATATGTTGGGCTGGTGATTAAGAATCTATCATGGAAAAAGGCACAAAGACCAGATGGGTTTAATCTTTAAATACCAGATGACTCCAATGCTGTTTAAACATTTCCAGGCAATGGAAACAAGGAAAAAAATTCTAATTTATTTTTTAAAACCAGATTAATTTTAATTCCAAAGCCTGATAACATATTTTTTTAAATGCTGGACTCATCTTAAAATTGCAGACACAAATAATTTTAACTAAAATATTAGCAGATCAAATGCAACTTGCTGCTGTCTTAGGTCAGGTTTCCTGGGTAGACTGCAATGGAAGTATGCAAAAATGCTTTGTTGCTGAAAAATGCTAACTATGATCTGAGAGAGAGTTGTAGTAGTAACATCAGCAATCACAGATCACCGTAACAATTATAATAATGGTGAGAAAGTTTGAGGTATTTCAAACATTATGAAATTGTGAGAGACACAAAGTGAGCAAATGCTGTTGGGAAAATGGTGCAAAAAATTTGACCTGCTTGTTGCAGCATTGCCACAAAATTTCAATTTGTAGAAAATGCAACATTTGTAAAGCACAACACAGCAAAATGCAATAAAACCTGATAAGCCTGTAAACATTTGTCCAAAGCCAGAGTGAACAGTACCAAGAGTGAACCCTAACGTAAATTATGGACTTTGGGTGATAACGATGAGTAAGTGTAGGCTTATGGATTATAATGAAGGAACCATTCTGGTGGGGGTGGGTGGGTGTTGATAATGGGGGAGGGGTGCACGTGGCACAGGTCACATGGGAAATCTCTACATTACTCTCACTAAATTTTGCTGTGAACCTACTTCTCAAAAAATAAACGCCAGTAAGAACAAAAAAGGAAAAATGCACGCCAAACGCTTTGGAGGGAGTGCTCTCAGGAACAACATCTTTAAGAAAGTGAGAGGCAGGCACTGAGGCAGGGAGAGAGGTTGAACAGCAATTCAGTTACAACAGAGGTGAACCAGTCATGAGAAACTCAGCTGTGAGCCATCGGCATCCGAACATGCAGGACACATGGGGGAGTAGGTGCCACGAGAAGACTCTTGAGAGTCCCTTGGACTGCAAGGAGATCCAACCAGTCCATTCTGAAGATCAGCCCTGGGATTTCTTTGGAAGGAATGATGCTAAAGCTGAAACTCCAGTACTCTGGCCACCTCATGAGAAGAGTTGACTCATTGGAAAAGACCCTGTTGCTGGGAAGGATTGCGGGCAGGGGGAGAAGGGGACGACAGAGGATGAGGTGGCTGGATGGCATCACAGACTTGATGGACGTGAGTCTGAGTGAACTCCGGGAGTTGGTGATGGACAGGGAGGCCTGGCATGCTGCGATTCATGGGGTCACAAAGAGTCAGACACGACTGAGCTGAACTGACTGAACTGAATGTCAACATTGGAGCAGCACATCGAAGCATCCATTAGACCCAAACGATTACACTTTTAAAGGATACAATGTGAACATGTAGAATTTATTTCCAGTTGTAAGCGTGAGATCAAGATATCACTATAGTTCTTTGCATCAACAAAAAAATGTATTAAGAACAAACACATAGTTGTTACATGCAAAAGAGGCATTTGAAAAATCTGTCAATTTATCCGCCATTTCTGACGCATCTTAAGTTTTACATATTATAGACGTGAATATATTATTCAGATTTATGTGTGTGTGTTCTTTTTTTTCCTTCTTGGCCTTCCCTCTACCTTTCCACCCACATCGACCCCAATACAGTACGCCGAAGAGAAATAACCATAATGTACAGGCTCTGGTGGATATAGATTGAAATGTATCCCTGATTTGTTTGAGGAACAAGCATTCTGCGGTACCAGCTTCCATAGACAGGTGCTGGAGAATTTTTAGTTTAATTAAACACATTATCTCCAGAGCCACTCTCTAGCTCTCCATTGAACACACAAGTACTCCCTGAAGATCATTAACTCCGCCAGGATATAAATAAAAATAAGTAAAAACCAGAAAAATCCTGAGTGTGGCCATATGTCCAAACAGAAAGCACAGGTCTTAGTGGGAGAACTATAGGTGTAGAGGTAAAGCATCACCTATTCATCAGAGAATTCAATCAGATCCACTTAGAAATTCCCATCCAATCCACCTTTACTAACGGCAAACATTCCTCCAACAAACATCCCCTCCCCTACCATTAATAAGATACAAAAGTGTAAAATCTCAAATCTGAAACAATGCATAGAATCTAGGTCTCTTGCAGATATACAACATACATCAGAAATTAATGAGGATCCATACCTTTGCAGGTTGCCTCTGGGGCTTTAAAAATGGAGAATCTCAATTGTGAAAGGGCTTCTAAGACTGAAAAGCCCCCAAAGTTCCTGGAAGCATGGCTCCTCACCCATAGGATTCGCCAACAACTCTTGACGACTCACTCACTCCAGAAGCATCTCAGAGGCTGCTGCTGCTGCTGCTGCTAAGTCGCTTCAGTGGTGTCCGACTCTGTGCGACCCCATAGACGGCAGCCCACCAGGCTCTCAGAAGCATGCCCTCTCAAAAAGACTGAACCCTATCCGGGTAGAGTTTCGTTATCTGGCTCCCGGCTATGTCTGCGCAGGCGTGGCCCAGGTGTGGCTCCTTAGGGCCATTATTTGCAGTTAGAGAACCGAATTGGCTTCCCCCTTTTCCTACGCACAAGAATTTCTAGAGGCTGTGCTCTCTCAGAATAAAACATTAGATATGACTCTGATCATGTGTTTTATGGTCTGTCCAACGCAAAGTTACTTTCTCTTTGTAAGCAGAGATTCATGGAAGTCCAAATGATCAAAGAAATTTTCTGATGAGTGTTAAATCAGCGGCCAATTGAATTTCAAGTTTAATATATGCAAGCTAAGTCTTCCTGATACATAGATCTCAGAATAGATAGCCATGCCCAATGTGATCTGAATATATTAGGTCTGGTAAACAACACGCCTCCTCTGGATGATGGCTGAATGAACACCACTAGGATTTTCTTTTGCAATTTTCTTTTTCTTTCAGTGCTTTTAATTCAGATGAATCCCCCTTTATATCAATTATTTTTTAATATATACATGTAAAGCTAAATTAATAGCTGTTGGGAAAATGTTAGAGCATTGCTGATTACCTGATCCCTTTCTTAGTATTGTTATCATGTGAACTAGAAAAAATAAAAATAAAAGACTTAAAACTGAGTCTGAAATATGTACCATTTGAGATAACTTTTCTTTGAATAAATTCTAAGATTCACAATGAAAAACATCTTCCTTTTTTGTTTGGTTGTTTGTTTTTACATAAAAAAAAGAGGTGGCGAAAGTAGATGGGAACCACTGATTTCAAGCAGTACCTGTAGTTTTTGGAGTAGCCATCTGACTGGACACAGAGGGTTGGACCAAATGAACTCTTTAAACACTTCCCAGCTCAATATTACAAGACAAATGTGATACAATTCTTCTTTACATGTTATTCTTCCACTGACACTGAGAACATGTCTGAAAAACACAAAGTAAATACTTCTAAAGTTCAGCAGATCTCCAATTTTTCATAAGACACAGATATTTGGCATTGAGATAATTGACTTTATATTTTCTATCCATTTGGAGCTACTTTCCCAAGCTTTTATTCCTTTGCACTTTCATCCTCCACAAATTCTCCTGCTGGAAAACTGCAATTACATTTAACTACAGAGAGGTAGTTAGCTGGGTGCATGCATAAATTTTATGTTTTAATGATTCTTTCATTCCTTTGTTAAATTAGAGTAATACATCTCTATTCAATTGGTGTAATAACCAAGGTCAATTTAGTTAAGTTATAATGTTGAAACAATTCAAAGTACGTTATACTGAATATTTCTTGCTAACAACATGATTGCCTTTTGTCTTTATTTTATTCCTTAAAAAAAAAAAAGCCTCACATTGCCAATTAGAATCATATTAAGTGTCATTGAATTAAGGGAGAAGGATCTAGATGGAGGTTTTAGCAATAGCGATCTGCAAGTCTCTCAAAATGCAGTGTGGCACTAAAGAGAATCATTAGTACATGCGCTCGCTTCCACCTGCAGTTCTGCCTTGGGAGGGATTCTGTGGCTGCATCGGCAAAACCACAGTGAACCAGGGAATGGCAACTTTTTACCAGTCCTGACACTCAAAACTCACCACCGGCTGAGCCCCATTTCTTGACCCCCGTTGACTACTTTGCTATCCGCTTGTGCAGATGCTCTGCCTGTGTTCGTTTCACTGAGCACACTGCATCCGCTTACCCTATAAATGGGCTTCCCAGGCGGTGCAGTGGGAAAGAATCCGCCTGCCAGTGCAGGAGATGCAAGGGACATGGGTTCGATTGATGGGTGGGGAAGATCCCCTGGTTGATCCCCTGGTTGATCCCCTGGGATCAACCCACTCCAGTATTCTTGCCTAGAAAATTCCATGGACAGAGGAGCCTGGTGGGCTACAGTCCGTGGTGTCACAATGAGTCAGACACGACTAAGGGACTGAGCACCCGTGCACACTCTCTTGCACGCACACACACACACACAAATAAATACTGAGGATTTCTCCTCAGCAGCACTGGAACCAGTAGATAGGAGGAATTTATGAACAGAAGCCTGCTTCTGGAACTGGGGAGAGGCAAGCAGTCTGTTTGACTTAGCTGTGTGTTAACTGGGGATGGATTTGTGGGAATGCTTGAGATTATGGTGGAGATGCTGAGATATGAGGCCATACCCAGACTAATAGATAAATCAAGATTCCTAGAGTAGAGCAACTCATACCTTGAAGTGATATTCTCAGTGTAGAACAGAACTAAAGTCCACGGTCATAACCAAGTAAAGCAGGGGAAAAGTGCGTGGATTATTGCTGATGGAAACCATGGGAGTCCATTCAATACCTTTGAGAAAGGTGCATCCTTTTGGCAGATATTGGTTGCCCATTAATACTATAGCTAAGTGTCACATGGGGCAATATCATAAATAAGGCATCCTAAGGCTCAACAGTGAGCAATATACCCACTTGAGTGTCTCGGTAATATGATCCTGAGGACCTGTCATGAAACTGTTACAGGGTCCTTTCCCCATTTCTAGTTAATGACATACAAGCGTTTGTATGGTCTCTAAAGAGCCTTCTCCCAAATCATGCCACTTAATTGGCAATACAACAGAAAGCTTCCAATGGAGGAGAGAAATGAAGTGGAAACATGCCCTTCTGTGGCCCTCTTTTGTATGGTTTTCCTTCCAGATGATAACTCCATTATTAACTGTTGCCCTTTAGTTTGCTGGAAGATTTCTCTTGCCGTGTGTTCGCAGCCATGGCCTGGTAAGTGTGCCATGTTTTTCTGCCTGCCTTTCCCTATCTTTTATGGGGCAACATAATATAGGGGATGGCGTCCAGGCACTGAAAACCTGAACTAATTACCAGTCCTTGTTCTGTTAGCTTTTAAACGTGTGACTTCAAGCAAGTTTACCTCTCTAAGTTCCATTTATAAAATCTAAATGTTACTAATGCTCTAGCTTTCCACATTTTTAGTACTAGACTCCTTTTCTTGCAAGCAGGATTTTGCAAGTAGGATTTTACTCCAACCTATAAAATAGATCAAAGCGGCATGCCTTAATTTGAAGTAGGGAAACAGCAGGTGGGTTGTGGAGCCCTTAGCCATTTGATTTCACCCTCTGAGTCACTTCACTCCGGAGACTGAGAACTCATCTGAAAAATCCCGAATCTAGACGAGCCTTTCCAGATGTAAATCTATGACTGAAGCTAAGTTAC
Organism: Ovis aries; assembly: GCF_016772045.2. Taxonomy (NCBI): domain Eukaryota; kingdom Metazoa; phylum Chordata; class Mammalia; order Artiodactyla; family Bovidae; genus Ovis; species Ovis aries. The sequence goes on along the minus strand of NC_056061.1, from coordinate 6,169,712 downwards.
TCATTCTTCTCCACTTGGATGCAGAATATTGGCTGAATTTCAATTTGTGTGTATCCTATCAGATAAAGAAAGTCAGGAAGGGAAAACAAAATAGAAAACAAAAGGAAGACATGTTTTTCCCTAATAGCAGAAAATAGAAGTCAAATCTCTGCAGGAAGTTTTGTTAAATAGGCTTGATTTCCACTGTGACGTCTGCTTGTATCCAGGATTTGGCTTTGCGCAGCTAGCTTTATGGACTGGTGGATCGCCTTTCAACGTTGATGGCAAGGATGACCTCAATTCCCAAGCCCTCCTCAGTGGAGGAGGCACCCAGACCCCATAAGTGTAGCCTCACCCCCACCTGGCACTCCATCATGCAGTACAAGGACCTGTCACCCGGAATCCAGTGACCCAGCCAACTCTGCGGTGCCCCTGTGACTCCATAGATCCTAGGTCCTCCTGATGGTCAAATAAAGTGGCGGGAGCAGTATAAGAAAAATCCGATGCAAAGAATATATAACTTCATGTGGCCGATTCATGTTGATGTATGGCAAAAAGCCATCACAATATTGTAAAGTAATTACCCTTCCATTAAAATAAATTAATTTTAAAAAGATGATTATTCTCATTCTATGAGTATTATCTATGTCAAGTATTATGCTAAGGGCTTTATTACTGTGCATATGGAGGCAACATTCTGGCAAGGCAGGTTTTACTACTCCCTTCTCACAGAAGAAGAAACTGAGACTCAAGAGTTTTTCAAAATACAAAGCCAGTACTTGGCACACCAGCCATGAGTCCAAGTACCTGCAGAGTCTCCTTTCCAGGCTCCCACTGGAGATAATGCTGACAGACCCCCGCAGCCCTGGATGACTGGTTTTCCAGTCTCTTCCTTGGTTTAACTGACAAATTGGTCACAGGGAAACCATCAGCCAAATATAGACCATTTAAGATACCACTAGATGTTTAGAAAATATTTTAAAGCACTGACTATAGTGGAAAGTAATTTACATTATGGAAGCAATCATTTAATCACTGCAATTAGCCAAATTATTACCTATTTAGCTAATTATCTTTTAATTACATAATTTAAAAATTAAGCATTACCTTATTCTGGCCAATGCCAAATTCTTTTTCTATAATTTCTCCATGAAAAGTATAATTTACTGTAAGGTAACAACATAATTTTCTACAGAAATTGTTTCATTTTATTCTTAATTACAGGACAAATTTTCCTGTAACCACCATGACCTGTATATAACCAATGAGAGAACTTGGCCTTCTAGGAATACGCAGTTGTAGAGGCTAGAACAAAGGCAGTCGGTTGGTTTTCCAAAATGTAGAGAAACTGCTGACTTTTCATAGAAAAAGATGCCATCAACACAGCAGTGTTTCTGCAGTAGCTCACATTAGAATTTCCCATGGAACTTAAAAAAAGAAAAACCTCACGTGGAGGGGTCACCCCCAGGACTCTGATTTAATTGCCGTGAGGTGGGACCCATCATGCTTTTATAATCCCTTCAGATGACTGTATTTCCTCTGCTGTTCAATACATCCTTACAGCTTATTTATTTTATACTTAATAGTTTGTACCTCTTTATCCCCTACTTCTTCCTTGCCCCTCCCCCTTCCTTCTTCCCTCTAGTAAATGCTAGTTTGTTCTCTGTATCTGTGGGTCTGTCTCTTTTTTGTTATATTTACTAGTGTGTTGTATTTTTTTAGGTTCTGCATATAAGTACTATCACACTAAAAAGGGAGAATAACTTTAAAAATTGTGAATAACTATGCTGTACATCTGAAAGTTGTATAATATTGTACTTCAGTTGAAAACTTAAAAATTTTTTTTAATTTATAAATTTAAACTTAAAAAAATTTAAAGTAGGAGAGGGTGGGATAGAAGGAATTTTCAAATTTGTCCATTAAAGGAAATTCCCTAGTGATCCAGTGGTTAGGACGCTTTCACTGCCAAGGGCCTAGGTTCAATCCCTGGTGGGGGAACTAAGATCATGCAAGCCATGTGGCATGGCCAAATAATAAAAATAATAATTACAATGAAATAAAACAAAAGAGAAGTGATACAAACATCATACATCATAAAAATAGTATCAGTTAAAGGTACCTCTATCTCTTAAAAATTTTTTCCAAATGCTTCTGATATGCAACTAGGGTTAAGAACAACTGAGAAGGTAATTTTAGCCTGTTCTGCCTTTGGTTGCGTTTTGTTTGTTTTGGTAGGAGTTGCTGTGGACAGAGTTGAAAACCATTATGATGGGCCTGTGGGAGCAGTAAGGCAGGGTTATAAGAATGATGCAAAAGATCCAGACAACCAACCTGACTGTTGGTTCATAAGCTATAGAGTTAGGAGTTTGCAGTCATAGGAAGATGAGACACAGCCTGTTGACCGAGATTCTAGATGGTCATGCTCAGTTGCCAAATACTCCAGTATCATTGTCAGGAACTTGCAAAAAGGTTGGGAATTTGAGTAGATAATGTATCTGCTATGGAACTGCACATCTTGGATCCAAAAGCAAAAGTTACCTGAGTTAACAAGCTTCTTATTAGGCCAAAGTATACCTATGAGGAGATGCAATAACCATGGTTAAGAACATTGTGATTCCACTCAGTTCACTTCAGTATTCAAATACATACTTGACACCAGGCCTGGGGTGAGATGCTTTGATATTGCCAACTATCTTGCATGACAGATGGTTTCTGCCCCAGAATCTTCTCTCTGACATTGCTGGGAGGAAGGATAGGTGAGTTTTGGCTGTACTAGCTCCTAAGTGAGAGAGCAAGCATGATCGGGAGGCTGTCTTCAGTCCCTGAAGATGTTTCCATGAAGGAAACTCAGTGATCACAGTTTTCTATATGCTGACCAGTTAATGATTCCCAGGAGAATCCCAGGGATGAGGGAGCCTGGTGGGCTGCCGTCCATGGGGTCACACAGAGTTGGACACGACTGAAGTGACTTAGCAGTAGCAGCAGCAGCTCGAAAGCATGTGTGCTATGAAACCTGGGCACAGAGATCAAAAGGAGGCATACGTAAGTTTGCTTTTGTTTTTGCACAATTTTATTGCGGTGTTATTGACACACAATCAACTACTTTGTATGAGCATATGCTTTCTTTTTTAAAATTAACTTCTATTGGTGTATATTGGCTTTATAAGTGTTTGTTTCTACTGTATGATGAAGTGGATTAGCTATATATACACATATAGCTCCTCTTTTTTGGATTTCCTTCTCATTTAGGTCACCAAAGAGCACTGAGTAGAGTTTCCTAATCTATACAGTAGATTCTCATTAGTTATCTATTTTATACATAGTATCAACAGTATGTATACACACACACACACACACACACACACGTCAATCTCAATCTCCAAATTCATCCTACCCAGGTCCCCTCACCTTGGTGTCCATATGCTTTTTCTCTCCATCCATGTCTCTATTTCTGTTTTGCAAATAAGATCATCTCTACCATTTTTCTAGATTCCACATATATAAATGCTAACATTTGATATTTGTTTTTTCTCTTTCTGACTTACTTCACTCTGTATAACAGTCTCTAGGTCGATGATTTCTTATATCCTGGATAGATAAGAGAAAAATGACTAGTTCAGTGGGAGGTGTAAGAAACTGCTTTTTAAGAAACTGCTAAGCTGAAACTCCAATACTTTGGCCACTTCATGTGAAGAGTTGACTCATTGGAAAAGACCCTGATGCTGGGAGAGATTGGGGGCAGGAGGAGAAGGAGAAGACAGAGGATGAAATGGCTGGATGGCGTCACCGACTCGATGGACATGGGTTTGGATGGACTCCAGGAGTTGGTGATGGACAAGGAGGCCTGGCATGCTGCGGTTCATGGGGCTGCAAAGAGGCGGACACGACTGAGTGACTGAACTGAACTGAACTGAAGCTGTTTTCTGAAGAGGTTGTGCCATTTTGCATTTCACCTGCAGTCTATGACAGCTCCAGTTGCTTTACACTGGATAAGATCAGTCTTTTTAGATTTAGCCATCTTAATAGCTGTATAGTGGTATCTCATTGTGGTTTTAGTGTTCATTTCCCTAATGACTAACGATGTTCAGTATTTTTTCATATGCCTCTAAGCATATGAAGACATCACCTGTCTTCTTTGATGAACTGTCTATTCAAACGAACTGTCTATTCAAATCCTTCACCCGGTTTTTATTAGGTTGTTTTCTTATTGTTTAATTTTGAGAGTTCTATATATATATATATATAATCTGGAATAAGTTCTTTATCAGAAATGTGATTTGCAGATTTTCTCCCAGATTGTGGATTATCTTTTCATTTTCTTCATGGTATATTTTGAAGAGCAAAATTGTTTTTACTTCAATGAAACTTAATTTATTATTTCAATGAATCATTAATTTCAGTGTCATATCTCAGTTTTGATTACTGTAGCTTTAGAATAAGTCTTGTAATCAGGTAGTGTTGACCCTTTACCTTTGTTCCTTTTTTTAAACAATATTTTGGCAATTCTAAATGCATTACATTAATTTGAGACCTTTCTTCTTTCTAACATAGATATTGAGTTCTGTAATTTTTCTCCTTTCATACTGCCTTAAAGGAATACTGCAAATGTTGATGGGTTGCGTTTTCATTTTCAATCAGTTCAAAATATTTTCTCATGTCCCTTTTGGTTTCTTCAATTGATGGTTGATTGATGCCAGCCAAATATCTGCATATTTTTCACACATGTTTCTGTTGATTTCTAATTTAATTCCAGTGTGGTCAGAGAACATTATGTGATCTGAATACTTTTAAATTTGAGATATTTTTATTACCCGGAATAGGTCTATCTTGGTAAATGGTCTATGTGCAACTTAAAAATATATTTTCTGCTTTTGTTGAATATAATGATCTAAAAATTTCCCTACATACATTTTAATTGTCCATTTATTATTAGTTGAGACCAGCTATAAAAATTACTAAAAATTTTTGTTTCATCTCTTTTAAAAAGTAATTTAACAGTTTTCTTTGAATAAAATGCTTATTTTATGAATTATTCATGCTGGCAAAGCACAAAGCATTATTCTTATTTCTAAATAATATGCTAAACAATGAGCTGACATTGAAGAGAAAGGGAGTTCTGAATTACTAACCCTTCTAATCTGGAAAAATATTACTAATTCTGTGCTCTTTTAAACATAGAATTATTAATTATTTATTGATGTGACTTTCAGGTAACTCATGTCAGCATCTTAAAAAGTCAAACCTATAATAACATCTAGAGTTAGGAGAAACCTAAATGCAAAATGAACCTTCCTGATTTCAGACTATACTACAAAGCTACAGTCAGTTTTGTGTACTGGCACGGAAACAGAAATATGGACCAATGAAACAATATAGAAGGCCCAGAGAAAAACCCACAGAGGAGGCAAGATTATCCAGTGGAGAAAAGACAGCCTCTTCAAAAAGTGATGCTGGGAAAGCTGGACAGCTACATAAAAGAATAAAATTTGAACACTTCCTAATACCATAAACAAAAATAAATTCAAAATGGATTAAAGACTGAAATGTAAGGCCAGAAACTATAAAGATTCTAGAGGAAAATATAGGCAGCACACTCCTGGACATAAATCACAGCAAGATCCTCTAGCCCCGCCTCCTAGAATAATGGAAATAAAGACAAAAATAAACAAGTGGGACCTAATTAAACTTAAAAAGCTTTTGAACAGTAAAGGAAACTACAAACAGGATAAAAAGACAACCCTCAGATTGGGAGAAAATAAATAAAAAATGAAACAACTGGCAAAGGATTATCTCTAGAATACATAAGCTCATGCAGCTACATACCACAAAAATAACCCAATTGAAAAGTGGGCATAAGACATAAACAGACATTTCTCCAAAGAAAACATATTCAAAGATGGATAATAAACGTGTGAAAAAATGCTCAACATCATTCATTATTAGAGAAATGCAAATCAAAACTACAATGAGGTACCATCTCACATCATTCAGAACGGCCATAATCAAAAAATCTACAGGCAATAAATGCTGGAGAGGGTGTAGAGAAAAGGGAACCCTTATGAATTTTTGATGGGAATGTAAATTGATATTGCCACTATAGAGAATAGTACGGAGATTCCTTAAAAAACTAAGAGTAAAACTACCAGATGACCCAACAATCCCACTACTGGGCATATGCTCTGAGGAAACCATAACTGAAAAGGACACATGCACCCCAATGTTCACTGCAGCCCTATTTACAATAACTAGGACATAGAAGCAACCTGGATGTCCAATCAACAGATGAATGGACAGTTGTAGTGTGTATATATATATACACACACAATGGAATACTACTCAGCCATGAAAAGGAATACATTTGAGTCCGTTCTAATGGGGTAGATGAACTTAGAGACTATTACACAGAGTGAAGTAAGTCAGAAAGAGAAAAACAAATATTGTATATTAACGCGTATGTAAGGGATCTAGAAAGACGGTAATGATGAACCTATCTGCAGGGAAGCAATGGAGATGCAGACATAGAGAACATATCCGTGGGCACAGGGGTGGGAGGAAGGAGAGGGAGGGACGAATTGAAAGAGTAACATTGAAACATATACATTACTATATGTAAAATAGATAGCCAGTGGGAATTTGCTGTATGATACAGGGAGCTCAGACCTGGTACTCTGTGACAACCTAGAGGCGTGGGATGGGGTGGGCAGTGGCAGGGAGGTTCAAAATGGAGGGGACATATGAATACCTGTGGCTGATTCATGTTGATGGATGGCAGAAACTAACACAATATTGTAAAGCAACTATCTTCCAATTAAAAATATATTTTTTAAAAATCCAAAAATTATAAAATAAATGTGGTATAATAGATAAAATTGCTTCACTATATTATGATGTATGTACACAATTAGATATTATACAGTCATTAAATTTGTTTCACTCTTTGAAGGACTTCACATGGCTTATGTTATTTAATATCCACAATCTATGATGACACTGAACTATTATTTTCTTCATTTTCTAGATGAAAAATGGAAACACAGAAAGGCTACATGGTGGACTCAAAACTTGAGCAGCTAACTCCAGAACAAGGCACACCCTTTCCACCATTCTGTTCACCCCCCATACTTAACTATGTAGCCAAAGTTGGAGATATCGTAAACGAAAAAGCTATAATTTTCAGTTTATTTAATATGTTTTCATGTTTAAATTTTTTAAAACATGCACAAGGAAAAAGTACATGTGTTCCAAATTATGTAGCACTTTATCTCCAGGTGACACAACTGTGGGTTATTTTAATTTTCTTAATTGTGATTCTTTTTTTTTTTTTTTTTTTTTTTGCAAAGAGCAAGTATTTTGCATTCAGAAACACATAAGGACATATTTTAAAGAAAAAGTCCTACGTCTCATGAGCATGGGTTTTTCAGTTTTGAAATGAGTGTACTAGCAGATGGCAAACTCATCCCTAACCTTATTTTTCATATAATTCAAAAAGATTACAAATGTTTGAAGACAGTCAAATGCTCTAATTTCATCTCAAAACACACATTCATAACCAGGAAAGGCAATTATTCTTGGCTCTCTCTCAGGTGTGGTGACCGTCGAAGCTGGAACCAGAACCACGGCTGAGAAAGCACATTAAAGTCACGTCTCACACAACACTTGGGAATCCCCCACCCACTTCCCTCAGGGCTGTCTGGCCTTTTAGCACTCAGCACCCAACCATGCCTAAGATAGAAAGACCAGTTAGTGTTACCATTTACCCTCACTTTCCTTTCCTTCCCCCAAACTCAGGAATTGCTCCAGATCACCCTCTTAATACCAGTTGTTCCAACTACTCTGCCTAATTCCCATCCCATTTGACTCTGCTGAACTCCCTTTGGATTGGCAATTTGAACTCAAACCATGTTTTCATTGTGATCCAACACCACTCAATTTCAAGTCTATCATTCCCACCCCTTTGCCCATCCCAAGCCTGACAGAGGTGTCAGAAATTGAGCCTAACACATCTCCATGACTGAGAATTCACTGTCTCTAAAGCCTTTTCTTTCTGTTTAGACAGTCTTGCTAACTGGAAAATTAGTTGGGAGATGGAGTTCAGATAGGTCTCCCAGTAGTTCTACACAGTGCTCCTAGTTCTTCATTTTGGACCCAAGCATTTTGGATCCAATCCTCCTTCAGATGACACTGCACCAAGAATGTGAAGAATCCTCCTGAGTGTTCTATCTAATACTCCAGATATTTCAAAGTACTGCTTATATGACATGATTTTGAGAATTTTTTCACCTTCCTGCTTCCTCTCCCAGAACTTGATTCCTTGGTCTATAGGAGGGGCGGCCAACGTGAGCATTGCTGGGAGCTTGTCTGATAAACGGAAAGAAGTGAACTGAGGGCTGGAGAGCACAGGCCTGTTCCAAAGAGGGTGGCAGGCACTCAGCTCCAAATGACTACTGCAGCGGGGAGGTGGGCTCAGATTCGCTGGCGAAAAGCTATGACAAACCTAGACGGTGTATTCAAAGCAGAGACATCATATTGCTGACGAAGATCTGTATAGTCAAACTGTGGTGTTGGAAAAGACTCCTGAGAGTCCCTTGGACAGCTAGGAGATCAAGCCAGTCAATCCTAAAGGAAATCAACCCTGAATATTCGTTGGAAGGACTGATGTTGCAGCTGAAGCTCCAATGCTTTGGCCATCTGATGCAATGAGCTGAGTCACTGGAAAAGACCCTGATACTGGGAAAGATTGAGGGCAAGAGGAGAAGAGGGGGACAGAAGATGAGATGGTTTAGATGGCATCACCAACTCAGTGGACATGAGTTTGAGTAAACTCCAGGAAATAGTGAAGGACGGGGAAGTCTGACGTGCTGCATCCATGGGGTTGCAGAGTCAGACACAACTGAGCAACAGAACAAGTTTCTAAGGGAACCTGAAAGTCAAGCTCATATGAAATTTGATTTTAAAATATTGATAATATTTTCACTTTTTAGCTCCCCCCACCTCCTGTCCATCCCTCCAGCCCCTACCATGCTCCCTGCCCCCCATGACCAAAGATGCAACCTGTGGCCACATCACATTCAATGTGAGAATTTTAATCTATAGCGTTTTTAAAGAGAGGAGTCAGGACATTAGGTGCCGCCTGAGTAGGACAGGGTAGAGATAGTCTAGACCAGTGGTTCTCAACAAGGTGGAATAGGGTGGTACATTAGAACCCCAACCCCAAAGGCTTATCAGAACCTTGGGAAGAAGGGGTCTGTCATTTGTATTTTGAAAAACACAACACCCAGGTGACTCCAATGTCTCCTGCTTCCAGGTAAAAACCATTATTTTATTTTCTGTTTTCAGTTCTATCTGCTTGCCCTCAAATCTGGCTGCACTTTGAAATCACCTGGGGAGTTTTAAAAAAAAATACTGATGCCTAAGCCCTGCCCTCTCCCAGAGATTCTGAGTTAATGAGTACCGAGCGTGGCTTGAACAGAAGGTGGTGTAACAATTCTCCAGCTGACTCTCACAGGTAGTAAAGCTGGAGAAGCACTGTTCTAGACACTAGGCTCCAAGCCAATCAGTCGACTCATCTTACCTCTTCTTGGCAGCCACTTCTTGACTCCAAAAGTTAATTATCAACTAGTTCCTCTAAGTATTTTCGCTTCTACAGTCAGTTGCTAAGTCACGTTTTCCCATCCTGTTTTTTGCCACTGAAACATTGATCCTTCCTAAATTTTATTTTGGTAGATAGGGCTTGTGGCTCCAGTCAGTCAATATTTTCTCACATCCTAAGTCTTTTATCGAGTATATTTTGTATTCCCCTCAGCTTGTGTGCAGGCTGAGTTGCTTCAGTCATGTTAGACTCTTTGTGACCCTATGAACTATAAGCCTCCCAGCTCTTCTATCCATGGGATTCTCCGGGCAAGAGCACTGCAGTGGGTTGCCATGACCTCCTCCAGGGGATCTTCCCAACCCAGGGATTAAGCCCTTATCACTTATGCTTCCTGCATTGGCAGGTGGGTTCTTTACCAGTGGCACCACCTGGGAAGACCCCAACTTACCACAGTCTAGATGTTTAAGGAGGTGTCTTTTGTCTGAGACATTGACTGAAATCCTGACTGAAATGAGGAGTCTTTCTTCGCTCTGTGAGTGTCCTCTACCCAGGCTGACACGGGGCATGAATTGGTGCATTGAGAAACAGTTTCAATTTGCCTGATTTTACTTTTATATTTATCCATTTTTTGTAAGTAACTTATGGAAAATGAGCCCCTTCCTGACTTTTCAAAGTTCCTTCTTTATCTCTTGTATAGGTTACTCTTCTCAGCTCTTCACTCAAAAACATTAGATTTCTCGATGGTTCCTCTTGGATCTGTGCTTTTCTAATCTGCTTGCTCTTCTGTATTTTAAGCCACTGTGTATACAACGATGGCTGACTGGCCCCATCTTCCCAAGTTTCAAGATCGCTTATGTAACTGCTTCTTGGAAATCTCCAAATAGATAACTTACAAGTTCCTCACATCAACGTGTTCAGAAGCAAATTCATTATCTCTCATGTGCCCAAACCTGATTATCCATCTGATTCCCTGTAACAGCTACTGTGTGATTTATCTAGGTACCGTGCTGGAAATCTACGAGTTATTCCTGATTATCACCCTCTTCCTTCACTAAATCCAATGCCACTAAATGACGCCTGTCTCAAATCCTTTATTTCTCAAACCTGCTCCTCCTGTCAACCCACACCATCACTAACCTCCTCTTCTTCACTGGATCCTATCAATAACCCCTAAGCCAGGCTGTGGGGTTCCTGTTTTGACTCCCATCATTGCCAAAGGGGCTCCTCTAATTTGCAAATATGCCAGTTTTTCTCCAGCAATTAAAATACTTCAATAGTGTTTTCTTTGCTTCTGTGATAAAGGTGACCCTCGTCAGCTTGGCAAAACCTTTCCTCTCTGAACCTCGACTCATCCTACATCTCCTGCCATTTCCCACTTTGCACTTTCTAACAATATCATGCTGAGTTTTATGCTCCCACCGAACATGCTACCCCATCTCCTGCACCCCCGCGGAAGAAGATCCCTCTGCTTGCAATACGCTGATTCATCGAGGGCCTGTTTACAGCTCATTCTTCAGTACTCAGCTTCCACCTTATCTTCTTCAGGTGGGTAAACTCCCCTCAGAGTTCTCACCATTCTGGACATACTCCTCTCACAGAAAGTACTACTCTGTTTGGACCTGCCCTTTCTGTCTGTACGTGTATCCTCTACCAGAAAATTATTCATCTTTATATTCCTAGTGATTGGCATATTGTTGCTGTTGTTAGTCACTCAACTGTGAGACCCCATGGACTGCAGCGTGTTAGGCTTCCCTGTCCTTCACTATCTCCCACAGTTTGCTCAAATGCAGGTCCATTGCGTCAATGATGCCATCCAACCATCCCATCCTCTGTCACTCCCTTCTCCTCCTGTCCTCAATCTTTCCGAGCTTCAAAGTCTTTTCCAACGAGTCAGTTCTTCACATTCAGTTCAGTTCAGTTGCTCAGTCATGTCTGACTCTTCGTGACCCCAGAGACTACAGCACTCCAGGCCTCCCTGTCCATCACCAACTCCCGGAGTTTACTCAGACTCATGTCCATTAAATTGGTGATGCCATCCAACCATCTCATTCTCTGTCATCCCCTTCTCCTCCTGCTTTCAATCTTTCCCAGTATCAGGGTCTTTTCCAAGGAGTTAGTCCTTCGCATCAAGTGGCCAAAGGATTGGAGTTTCAGCTTCAGCATCAGTCCTTCCAATGAATATTCAAGACTGATCTCCTTCAGCACAGACTGGATGGATCTCCTTGCAGTCCAAGGGACTCTCAAGAGTCTTCTCCAACACCACAGTTCGAAAGCATCAATCCTTCAGTGCTCAGCTTTCTTTATAGTCCAACTCGCACATCCATACATGACTACTGGAAAAACCATAGTTTTGACAAACCTTTGTTGGCAAAGTAATGCCTCTGCTTTTTAATAAGCTGTCTAGGTTGGTCATAACTTTTCTTCCACGGAACAAGAGTATTATAATTTCATGGCTGCAGTCACCATCTGCAATGATTTTGGAGCCCAAAAATGTTTCCCCATCTATTTACCATGAAGTGATGGGACCAGATGCCATGATCTTAGTTTTCTGAATGTTGAGCTTTAAGCCAAATTTTTACTCTCCTCTTTCACTTTCATAAAGAGGCTCTTTAGTTCTTCTTCACTTTCTGCCATAAGGGTGGTGTCATCTGCATATCTGAGGTTATTGATATTTTTCCTGGCAATCTTGATTCCATTTTGTGCTTCATCCAGTCCAGTGTTTCTCATGATGTACTCTGCATGGAAGTTAAATAGGCAGGGTGACAATTTACAGCCTTGACGAACTCCTTTCCTGATTTGGAACCAGTCTGTTGTTCCATGTCCGGTTCTAACTGTTGCTTCTTGACATGCATACACATTTCTCAGGAGGCAGGACAGGTGGTCTGGTATTCCTATATCTAAGAATTGTCCACAGTTTGATGTGATCCACACAGTCAAAGGCTTTGGCATAGTCAATAAAGCAGAAGTAGATGTTTTCCTGGAACTGTCTTGCTTTTTCTATGATCCAAAGGATGTTGGCAATTTGATCTGTGGTTCCTCTGCCTTTTCTAAATCCAGCTTGAACATCTGAAAGTTCACAGTTCACATATTGCTGAAGCCTGGCTTGGAGAATTTTGAGCATTACTTTGCTAGCATGTGAGATGAGTGCAATTGTGTGGTAGTTTGAGCATCTTTGGTATTGCCTTTCTTTGGGATTGGGCTTCCCTAGTGGCTCCGACGGTAAAGCATCTGTCTGCAATGCAGGAGACCCGGTTTCGATTCCTGGGTTGGGAAGATCCCCTGGAGAAGGAAATGGCAACCCACTCCAGCATTCTTGCCTGAAAAATCCCATGGACTGCATAGCCTGATAGACTACCGTCCATGGGGTCACAAAGAGTTGGACACGACTGAGCCACTTTCACTTTCTTTCACTTTCTTTGGGACTAGAATGAAAACTGACCTTTTCTAGTCCTGTGGCCACTGCTGAGTTTTCCAAATTTGCTGGCATATTGAGTGGAGCCCTTTCACAGCATTATCTTTTAGGATTTGAAACAGCTCAACTGGAATTCCATCACCTCCACTAGCTTTGTTCATAGTGATGCTTCCCAAGGCCCACTTGACTTCACATTCCAGAATATCTGTCTCTAGGTGAGTGATCATACCATCGTGATTATCTGGATGGTGAAGATCTTTTTTGTATAGTTCTTCTGTGTAGTCTTGCCACCTCTTCTTAATATCTTCTGCTTCTGTTAGGTCCTTGTCATTTCTGTCCTTTATTGTGCCTGCGTGCTGCAACTCATGGGGTTGCAAAGAGTCAGACATGACTGAGCGACTGAACTGAACTGAACTGAACTTGCATGAAAAATTCTGTTAGTATCTCTAATTTTCCTGGAGAGATCTCTAGTCTTTCCCATTTTATTCTTCACATTAGGTGGCCAAAATATTGAAGCTTCAGCTTCTGCGTCAGCCTTTCCAATGAATATTCAGGACTGATTTCCTTTAGATGGACTGGTTTGATCTCCTTGCTCTCCAAGGGACTCTCAGGGGTCTTCTCCAGCACCACAATTTGAAAAAGTCAATTCTTCAGTGTTTAGCCTTGTTTATGGTCCAGCTCTCACATCTGTGTTTGAATACTGGAAAAACAAAGAGGTTTGACTATACAGACCTTTGTTGGCAAAGTAATGTCTCTGCTTTTTAATATGCTGTCTAGGTTTGCCATAGCTTTTCTTTAGCAAATACTTTAGATACGGTTGCTGAGATTTTAGTGAAGACCATGGACTCAGTGTGAATATTTCCCTGATATATATATTAATATCTAGTAAACCTCAAAAATACTTCCTTGAGCTAGTAAACGATACTGCATTTATAGTTTCACTGCATTTAACTGTTCTTAGGAAACTTAAGCCCTAGTTCCCAATATCTCTTCCTAGAACAGGGGTCAGCATAGTTAAATGTGGTAAATTTTACACTTAGTAAAAGTAGGCTTTTGCAGGCCATATGATCTTCATCGCAACTTCTCCAAAATGCTGCCATAGCACAAAAGAAGTCATAAATAAATGGGCAAGTCTTCACTGCAACAGAACTTAATTTACAAAAAGAAGCAACGGGCCAGATTTGGCCCGTGGACCATAGTTTGTTTGCTCCTGACCTAGAGACTTTGAAACAAACTCTTCACAAATTCAACATCTGTCTTCCATAGGAAGCCTACATACTACCACCATACCTTTAGCGGAGGAGTTCCAGCTCATTCTGTGAGTTCTTGACACCCACACTGTTGGGCTGCAGAAGACAACCTTTGCCATCCCTGCTAGAAAGGGGGTGAGGCAACAGTATACTCACTTGGTCCTGAGAATATAGACACTGACTCCTAAAGAGAGGTCCTTAAGGATGAAATGGAACTTGTGATCACCATCACGCACAATCCCAGTCAAGACAAGATCCCAGACTGATTCTGGAACACATCCCAGAAGGACGTGAAGGATGGAAATTACATCCAGTCTCCTGCCAGTGATCTGGAGGATAATAAGCTCTGCAAAGATTAGGAAAACTCAAAGAGGATTCAGGGGCCACTTCTTGTGCCTTTAGGTCCAAGGCCAGCACCCCAAGACCACCACACTGTGGGTGTGATCAAGAACAAACAAGTGTGTAGGTCTTTTATACACTGGAATAGTTTACACCCCCGAAACAAATCTAGCATCAAGCCACTGGTCTTTATTATATAACACTTCCCTTCTTCCACTCTGTCAAAATAGGGACAGGACTTACCCATCTCTTGCAAGCTGGCACTCTAACAATTCTGCATAATTCCACTTCTTTACAGACTAGATCTGCCATATAATTTGCAGCTTTTCCACAGCACACTGGAATGTCATTTATTAGAATTGAGCAACAATTTAGTGACTGAGTCCTCCCACCCTGGACTTCTCTTTCTTTTGCTGGTGAGTCTCTCCTTCTCTCTCCTCTTGACCCTCCTCCGGAAGAAGACAGAAGTAAAACTGAGCTTCACTCACATGCTTTTTCCCAAGTAATTGTTTAACAACAGATTACGGCTGACTTGACTTAACCCAATGGCTCTGCTGCTTCTTTGTTCCTCTTCTGGTAACTCAACTTTAACAGTTGTGTTTATTGTCTCCTGTGTATTTACCAACTATATACTTGCTCTTGGCCAGGTGCCCTTTCTTCATACAACACTTCTTTATCTTATAAAAGGAGGGTTCCCTTCACTGCAGTGGGAGAGCAGACTGTTAAGATTTGGAAGCTGGAAAAGGCTTTGCAGGTGTATGGAAACTATTCAGCTGCGGAAGATGAGGTAGGAACCCAGTTGAACAGACACTGATATCAGAACACTCCAAGGAGGCAGGATCTATTGTTTTGCTTTGTTTTCTGTTTTGTTCGCTCTTATTTCCAGGTCCTAGAACAATGCCTGGCACTCAATAAATGTTTGTTGAATGAATGAAAATGATTACACCAACATCAGGTGAAAGACCAGCCAAACAGAGTATTCAAAACCATGTAACCAGGGTTCCTAATAGACAGGCTGAGCCTGATTATGGACAATCCAGAGCAGATGACTTGAGCACCAGGTAAGTTTGCTGGCCAGTAGTAGGACTTCAGCATTGCCAAGGTGTTAGGGATAGCAGACTCTGGGAAAGAAGCATTCTACAAAGCAAAGCAAGAGAGGGCTCTGGTCTTAGAACATGCGTTTTATTCACGATGGGATTCAGGCCAGTGGGCAGTGGCAAACCTAAGCTTTAGACGTGGGTCACATCCCTGGGGATACCAGCAAAGCTGTCCTGATGAGGACTTCCAGATGGGCAAAAGCTCTTTAAATCCCTCCTGTCTAACCTAGCTCTGGATTCTAATCTAAACATTTGACATAAGATTGCCTAAAAATCTACTAGTCATAATTTTTCTGGCTCTTCCCAGGTGGCGCAGTGGTAAAGAGTCTGCCTCCCAATGCCAAAGACACAAGAGACGTGGGTTTGATCCCTGGATCAGGAAGAGTCCCTGGAGAAGGAAACAGCAACTCACTCCAGTATTCTTGCCTGGAAAATTCCATGGATAGAGGAGCCCAGTGGGCTACAGTTCATGGGGTCACAAAGAGTTGGACACGACTGAGCACACTATTCCCAAAAAGCAGAAGTGAAGGCTCTTTGAGAGCTTTCCCCGTAATCCCCCTTGTACCCAAACACAGCATGCATGCTGTAAGGTGCCAAATTGGATTCAAAGATGGAGCCAGCAGCTACGGGATCTAGCTCTGTGGAGGGACCCATGGCAAATGAAGTTTTAGAAGGTGGAGGGTGGGGCGGGGCGGGGGGGGGCAGGGTACTTCCCTGGTGGTGTAGTGGTAAAGAATCTGCTTGCCAAGGCGGGAGACACAGGTCTGATTCCTGGTCTGAGAGGATTCCACGTGCCACGGAGCAACTAAGTCTGTGCACCACAACTGCTGAGCCCATGCGCCTGAAGCCATACTCTGCAACAAGAAAAACCACCGCAGTGAGAAGCCCTAGAGAGTAACCTGCATGCACCGACAAAGACCCAGCACAGCCAAAAATAAATAAATGAACAAATATGTAAATACCAAAAAAACCTCTATTTAAAAAAAAAAAAAAGCTAGAGGTCAGGCAAGCATGATAATTCTTCAAAGTGAAATTCTAACATCCACATTTCTTAAGTTTTACATTTGCTAAGTGAATTTCTTTTAAGTGGGTATATACCAAATACAAATGTTTTTAAAAAGGAGTTTTATAGGTGAAATAACCAGTCAGGTGTCAGTTTGGGGGGTTTTGTTTTGTTTTGCAACTAGCCAGGACCATTTCTAGGCTGTATTTCTAGTTCCTAGGTCAAATGCCTGCTAGGAGCTAATAAAAATTTGTTGGATGTGTGAACAAACGAATGAAAATAGCCAGCTGATTAAAACAATTTTACCTTATTTTATTTCAATTTATGTGTGTCAGAATTGACAATATTGATGTAACTCAAGGTCTTAATTGGTAAGTGTCTCGGTGTTCATTTTAGACAAGGGGACAATTAGTGGTGGCTCTGTGCCTAAGCACAGCAGAATGTGTTAAAAGAGCAGGTGAAAGTGTGATGTTCCACCAATTTACAAAGGCTTTGAGCAACATTCTTTAAAAAAAGTTCTTAAAAATACTGCATCATGTACCAAGCATATGATACTTGAAGGAGTTTCAGTGTAGAAAAATAATGAAAAGACAAAAATAACACATATGTACTATAAATTATATAATAGTTAAAAGTCTAATTTTTAAGTCAAAACATATGTAAATATTTGTTTTTAAAAAATATTCAATAATTACGCATATGTAACAGACATACTTATGTTATGGTTAAGGCATATATAACCTTTGAGATTAAATTACCCAGATTTGAATACATTTACCCACTTGATAGCTTTGTGATCTTTAGCATATTTCTTCCCCTCTCTGAGGCTGAGTTTCCTCACCTGCAAAATGGAAAGTGAAAGTGTTAGTCACTCAGTCTTGTCTGACTCTTTGCAACCCCATGGACTATATAGCTCGCCAGGCTCCTCTGTCCATGGAATTCTCCAGGCAAGAATACTGGAGTGGGTAGCCATTCCCATCTCCAGGGATCTTCCTAACCCAAGGATCGAACCAGGGTCTCCTGCATTGCAGGCAGATTCTTTATCATCTGAGCCACCAAGGGTGATTACTGAATTCACCTCAAAGCATTTCTGTGAGAATTCAATGAGATGATGTATGCTCAACAAACAGCAGAGTCGGACACGACTGAGTGTCTGAATACCACACCAGTGTATGTGGTACAGGCAGAGTACACGATATATAGTGTAATGACTATTAATTAATACTATTTATTAGCTTAACAGACACACTCAGTGTAGATATCGTGTTACATTCCTGCAGTAATTCAACGGCTTCTCAGAAAGATGAAGCCAACAGGTTAGAGATTGAGAGGAAGCAGGAACTTCTCACAAAGAAAAAGTCCAGGTTCTGGATGAGGATCCAAGCCAGTTTAGAGGTCTGATCTAGAATCTGGGCCTTTCATTATTCACTTAGGAGGGATTCCAGACTTTCCTTGCCAGATGTTCAATAAAAACAGTAATGCTGCTGCTCATTTGTATGCACTAATGTGCATTTACAGCATCACTTGTATTACAACGATGCCTTAGCAATAACTAATGAGAACATACAAAATGATGTTAAATAATATACAATTTTTCCCAAAAACAAGAACAAGGTTTCCGAATTCAAATCCCACTTCTGCCACAAACATAGCTTTTCTCTGAGGCTCAGTTTTGTCATCTGAAAATGAGACAATAGAAGCAGAGGTTTTCAAGGCCCCTTCCAGGTCTAAACCTCTCTGATTGGACCATGCTATGACAAGGTCACAGGTGTGTAAGCCAGGGCTCAGTTCGGCTCAGTTCAGTTCAGTCCCTCAGTCGTGTCCAACTCTTTTCGACCCCATGAATCACAGCACGCCAGGCCTCCCTGTCCATCACCAACTTCCGGAGTTCACTCAGACTCACGTCCATCGAGTCAGTGATGCCATCCAGCCATCTCATCCTGGGTCGTCCCCTTCTCCTCCTGCCCCCAATCCTTCCCAGCATCAAAGTATTTTCCAATGAGTCAACTCTTTGCATGAGGTGGCCAAAGTACTGGAGTTTCAGTTTTAGCATCATTCCTTCCAAAGAAATCCCAGGGCTGATCTCCTTCAGAATGGACTGGTTGGATCTCCTTTTAGTCCAAGGGACTCTCAAGAGTCTTCTCCAACACCACAGTTCAAAAGCATCAATTCTTTGGCGCTCAGCCTTCTTCGCAGTCCAACTCTCACATCCATACATGACCACAGGAAAAACCATAGCCTTGACAAGCCCTCCCTATTTTTCCTCTTGTGCCCTTGAAATCTCTTCTCTTTCACCTCATCATGTTTGCTCCATGACATGGTTTAACTAACAGTGCTCACCACAAAGGCCTCTACTCTGCCAATTTACTAAGGATTTTAAATTCTAGTACAAAACTCCATTTCCAAACCATTTAGATCATATTCTCTGACAGTTTAGAACCCCTCAGGCTTTCTAGACTAAAACGGGACACACACACTTTCGCAGCCCTGCCCTTAAAATACTCATAAGTTTTCCTACAAAACCATTAGCCCATATGCAACCATTTCCTTCTTCTGCTGGAGATGTGTCCTATTTTTTTTTTTTAACAAATTATCACTTTCACGGCCAATTATTTAGTCCTTTTTCTCGTTTGTTTTATTCTCTGCAAGTCTTAATAAGAACATTTCTTAAATACTTCTGTGTTAGATTTGAGGGCAGCTTTTTTTTCTCCAGTCCTTTCATTTCTTTCCTTCTAGATTCCTTATCATTTTTTCCCAAATAAAGGCATTAGGGAGTACAGGAATCAACTATTACACAAATTATTTTATTATTGTTTGATGTTAGATATACATCCATTTTCAAACATCACAAACCAAACTTAGGATTTTTTATTTTTAGTACAACAATCATTATTATCACATGGCAAAGTGGACCTTATGACTGAAAACTTGAGAATAGAAGGATATTGTTTGTTCCTCCCAAATCACACTGTACATCAAAATGATACAATGAAATTGACCTTAGAAAGGATCTCATAGTTTTCCCTAAAAATCAAAAGGATTGTCAGTTGGAAGTGAATTAGATATATTTCTACTGAAACCACAGATTATAGTTAGGAAAATGGACTGATGTTAAAGTCATTTTTTTTTAAAGTGTAACTAATATTTATATTAACTATTGCATGGAAGCTATTTTATAGTTTCTTCAAAAATAAAGAAATGGAATTTTAATTTGACCTCTCAGTTTGAGGTTCTTTTGTTCCAGAGCTATATGAAGATAGTGGTAGCACTCTGTTAGTGTCTGGAGAATAGTTTAAATCTAATAGCTAGATTTTAGAGTGTGTAACATAGAACAGGGTATCTGATCTAAAAGTCTAAGCCTCTAGGAAACAAGGATATATTTAAATGAACTCAAACCAAATAAAAAGTAGGCATTTAGTCTATGTGATTTAATAGTAATATTTTTTGTCAACATGAATACACAGCTTGATATTTAAAGTAAATATGGGTTTTGTTCACATGTTATTTCAGAAATTGAAAACGAGTTAAAGTTTAGCTCCAGATTTGAGTCCGTATAAAGTATATTATTCAGCAACACAGAGGTCTGATTAAAGTGCCTAGGGCTGTTCACAATACATGATAGTTTCTTGTTTTTAAAACCGTGCCATAAAATCTCAGCTTCTTAGATATGTCCCCCGCTAAATGATAAAAAAACTTTAAATGGCTTCCTTAGTTAATCTATACCATTTTGAGGACCTGGTCTCCTAGACATTAAAATAGCAGATTGACCTTCCAACTATGTAAATAACATAAAATTTAAAATAGAACTAAAATACACAAAATTGTATAAATATTAAATTAAAGCACCAAGAGTCAATATCCCTAACATCTCCTCCATGAGGCACAAGTTAATCACCATAAATCTACATGGAACTTTTGGCATTTAATTTTTCTGACCTTCCAAAGTGGCAGTTTCACTTGGTCCAACCTGAAATGACATGGAAATATGATCAGGTGAATGATTTCAACTAGCTGTTCAGAGTACATTTTTCCAGTTGGAAGAAAATCAACAGAGGATTGAACACAGCTTCTCAATGCAACATGAGCTTTTCAGTTTATGACAAAAAAAAAGGGGGGGTGGAAATAGAGGTTGAAAGAAACGATGGTTTGGGGGTCCGCTGAGGTGGGCAGAAGAGTGATCAGCTAAGTGATGAGAGGTGAGCTAGGACAGCTGGTCACTCTGACATGGGCAGTGATCCCAGAATACAGCTTGCAGAGGAGCGCATGCATGCTAAGTTGCTTCAGTCGTGTCCGACTCTTTGCGATCCCATGGACTGTAGCCTACCAGGCTCCTCTGTCCATGGGATTCTCCAGGCAAGAAACTGGAGTGGGTTGCCGTTTCCTACTCCAGGGGATCTTCCCAACCCAGGGATCGAACCTGTATCTCTTACATTTCCTGCATTGGCAAGCAGATTCTTTACCACTAGGACCACCTGGGAAGCCCCCCAGAAGGAAAGACAGATCTAAAAGCAGTGGTCAGGTAAATCACAGTTAGTGGCCCAGTGCTTTTCAAAACCTGGAAGACCACAGCAAGAGCAATGAAAGGTCTTCCTGAATCTACAAAATCAAAGCAAGATAATAACAGTTGAGGTTAGTAAAATTCCTACTTAACTTACACCTCACTTCTGTTATTACTTCAGTTCTTAAACCACGAAGGATAACTCTATTAAAAGATGTGTTGTGGGAATTAAATGAAATCATGGATAGAAAAGTCTTTGCACCTGATAGCTGCTAGAAAGTGTCAGTTCACTTGCCCTCCTTCCTGGCTTCTCAGGGTTTGATCACAGATCTTATTAATTAGGGCAAAGTCTTGAAATAGAGCCTAGAATGATTACTCAAATAGCTGCTAGCGAGTGTGTGTCAGAGGGCACCACGCCATCGCAAAGGTTGCTGCATTTTTCTTTACAATACCAGGACAATATTTGCGTTTGCTCTCCCTCCTTCCTCAACCTCAGTGACTTCTCAAGGCTGGAAGTGTGGCTTCCTTCAGGCACTGCTCTAAGCTGTTTTGATGAATGTCAACTCAGTATGGACTTTGAGTACCCAGATGCACTGGACACTTCTTGATGATTTCTGTTCCCTCCCTGCCCATGGCTTCTCTTTCCTCGTTCACTTCTACCCGCTTCCATCTACTCTGCCCTTTTTAATTGTCAATGCTCCATAGAGTGTGAAGCTCCACAGAGCGCTTCACTCACTTTCATGAGTTTCTCCAAGGCTTTCTCCAAACCCCTGACTTCCTCCACCACCTATACATCTGATCTAACCTCTGGTCTGTACATCCAACTGCCAAATGAGTAGATCCACTGGAGTGACCCCAAACATCTCAGATTAAACACAGCCCCATGCCCCTCAACCCTCTGTGTCGCCATGATCCTTTGATGATGGTTTATATTAGCATTTATCACACAATACTGCTGGGGGATTAAATATATATTATCATTATTTTATTGAAGACAGGGACTGTTGCTTATTCAACCTGAGAGTTGGATAACTGGCAATAATTCGGGTGAAGTACTGGCACACAGCCGCTGCTGCTGCTGCTAAGTCGCTTCACTGGTGTGTGACTCTGTGTGACCCCATAAATGGCAGCCCACCAGGCTCCCCCATCCCTGGGATCCTCCAGGCGAGAACACTGGAGTGGGTTGCCATTTCCTTCTCCAATGCATGAAAGTGAAAAGTGAAAGTGAAGTCGCTTAGTCGTGTCCATTCTTTGTGACCCCATGGACTGCAGCCCACCAGCCTCCTCCATCCATGGGATTTTCGAGGCAAGAGTACTGGAGTGGGGTGCCATTGCCTTCTCCGCTAGCACACAGCAGGCATCCACTAAATATGAGTGGGCAAGTACAAGTCTTGTGACACTGCTGACTTGAATCCGACACAGAACATCTCCACTCCTCCCTGGGTGTTTCCTTCTTTCCTTAATCTGTCTAGATTATGTTTTGTTGACTGGGTTGCTTTGTTTTCCACTTTCTGATTGTTGCTGGGTGACTTCCTTGAAACTCTCTGCTGCTTGCTATGCTTCGAGTACTCGGAGAGTTACATTTGTAGCTAAATGGTCACATTTTTTATCAGCCTCTGGAATGCAGCAAGGACTCAGAGACGTTCAACTGCAGCCACACGCATATTTGTGGACTGTAGCAGGCAGGGAAGGAATTTGGCAGGAGCCTCCTTATCTCTGAGCAGAGTCATCCCTCCTGTTTTATTTCACCAGCTACTTCCCCTGAAAGGACCACAGTTTCTCACTGTTCCACACTCCAGTTTGAATATTTACTCCATTGGTAATAGATGTATAAAATTAAATGGCCAGGTGGTCTTTATTATCCTCACCATAAAAGAGAGGGTTGAAGCTTTTTTTTTTTTTAACGTTTGTGGGAGGAGAAGGTCTTTTTGTTATTGTTTTCCTGTTAAACTTGAAAACAGATACTCTAAATGCAGGAAGAGGATGAAAATGTATGTACAATTCCCATGCTATGCCATTAGGTCAAAATTTGGCCTTTCTTTATTCCATGTCTGTGTCTGCCTAAAGGTAGAACAACCAAATAAAAATGAAAAAGTGAAAAATACAATATAAATATTGTAAACACTAGAAAAAAAGATAACCAGATACTCTATAACTTGGTTTTGTTTTGTTTTTGCTTTTTTTTTTTTTAAATGGAAAACTTCTACTAAAATCAGGATTGGGGAGAGAAATACAAATTATTACAGTTGCCTTTTACAACCTAGTTATAATAAACTTCCTTTGTCCAGAAATGTTGGGAACTGAGATAGTCTGAGTAATTGAGCATTCTAGTTAATCAGTCCAAAAATATTTCCTAAATGCTTTCTCAACACTGTCCTAGACATTGAGAAGTCAGAAGAATTTTACAGTACAACTGAGCGTAACGAGAAGTTTAAGACACATGCAATAATTTACAGTCAACCTAAGACCATAGTAGCAAATGAGATAAAACCTTAAATAGGCCCTTGAAACTGACAAGAATCCCCCCGTATCCCTCCAGTCAGCGTCTCCTGCTCTCCAGGGAGCGGGCCAGCCTTCTCCACTCTCCTTAGGCTCCTGGCTCAGTGCTGCCACGGCCGCAGTCACTAGGCTCACTTGTGCTCCTGGCACCTCCCCCACCCTCTGTGTGACCTTGACTCCTACCTCACAGGAGAGGAGAAAACACAGAAGCCCGCAGCAACTTCCTCATTCTCCTGAAGCCAAATGTGGTAACCCACCCTCTTCCCTTTCGCTCCAGTCTGATATAGTAAAAGACCCGCCCCTTCTCGGTGTAAGAGCAATCCTTCCACTGCGTGAAGAACCTCTCCTCTTCCTTCTTGCTCAGAATTCTTAGAGATGCCTATTCTTCCTTACATTTTTCTTCACCATTTCCTCACTCCCTCCATCAGCATTTCCCATCAGAATAAAATCAGAATGAGTTCTTAAACATTTTAAACAATAAAAAGTTTTAAATATCTAAAAATGACTTCTTTGGATGCTAATCAAAATTACAGTGAGCTATTGCCTCACAACGTCATAACGGTCATCATTAAAAAGTCTACAAATAACAGGTGCTGGAAAGGGTGTAGATAAAAAGAAGTACTCCTACAGTGTTGGTGGAATACACACTGGTGCAGCCAGTATGGAAAACAGTATGGAGGTTCCTTAAAAAACTAAAAGTAGAATTGCCATATGATCCTGAAATCCCCCTGCTGGGCATAGATCTGAAAAAAACTCTAATTTGAAAAGATACACGCAGCCCAACGTTCATTATATCACTGTGCACAATTTCACAAGGACATGGAAGCAACGTAAATGCCCATCGACAGAGGACAAAGGTTAGTTTGATACAGGCTAAACTCTGGAGGAGGAAATGACAACCCGCTCCAGTATTCTTGCCTGGAAAATCCCACGGACAGAGAAGCCTGGTGGCTACAGTCCATAGGGTCATAAAGAGACAGACACAACCGAGCTCACACACATGTCTTAAATCAAGGGGAAGGTAGGGCTAATTTTCTTTATGGAAGCCCCGCAAGGAAATCTGTTTCCCTGCCTTTTCCAGCTTCCAGAGTCTACCACCTGTATTCCTTGGGTCACGGTCCCCTCTCCATCTGCA
This sequence comes from Ovis aries, assembly GCF_016772045.2. NCBI lineage: Eukaryota > Metazoa > Chordata > Mammalia > Artiodactyla > Bovidae > Ovis > Ovis aries. The sequence continues at coordinate 6,144,911 of NC_056061.1, read as the reverse complement.
AAGCCAGCAACACCGCAGCTTTCTCTGACTCTCTTCTGCCTCCTTCTTCACTTATTAAAAAAATTGAGATGTAATTCTATATCATTGAATTCACTATTTTAAAATAGAAAAGTCAGTGGTGGTTAGTATATTTACAAAGTTGTATAAGTATTACCCCTAATTCCAAAATTTCTCCATCACCCCAAAAACATGTCCTACTGCTCTTAGCAGAGACTCTTTATTTCTCCCTTCCGCAGCACTGAACACCACTAATTTACTCTGGACTAGTAGTAGCTAATCTATGGATTTGCCTGTTATGAATATTTCATATAAATGAAAGCATACAATATATGGCTTTTTTGATTCTGGCTTCTTTCACTTAGTTCATCCATGTGGTAGCGTGTATCAGTCTTTTACCATGAACGATAATATTAGCTGTAGCTTATTCACAGATGCCCTTTCCTAGTTGGAGGAAATTCCTTTCTGCCCCTAGTTTGTTTTGTATTTTTGTCATGAAAAATATTTTGGTTAAATGCTTTTGGGTTTTTCTTTTTTTTTTTTCTTTCTTTTTGCTTCTGTTGAAATGATCGTGGGAGGTTTTTTCCTTCTATGTATATTTCATTGATTCATTTTTATATACTGAAATAACTTTGGATTCCTAAAATAAATCCCCTTAGTCATGGTATATATTCCTTTTTATATATTGTTGACTTGGTTTACTAGTAGTATTTTATTGAATATTCATAAGAGATATTGGTCTGTAATTTTCTTACAATGTTCTTATTTGGCTTTGGTATCAAGGTAATATTGGCCTTATAGAATGAGGCCTTATAAATGACCTTTCTCTTTTATTTTTGGGAAGAGTTTGTAATGGATTGGTGCTGCTGCTGCTGCTGCTGCTGCTGCTGCTGCTGCTGCTGCTGCTAAGTCGCTTCAGTCATGTCCGACTCTGTGCGACCCCATAGACGGCAGCGCACCAGGCTCCCCCAACCCTAGGATTCTCCAGGCAAGAACACTGGAGTGGGTTGCCATTTCCTTCTCCAATGCATGAAAGTGAAAAGTGAGTGAAGTCACTGAGTCGTGTCCAACTCTCAGAGACCCCATGGACTGCAGCCCACCAGGCTTCTCCATCCATGGGACTTTCCAGGCAAGAGTACTGGAGTGGGTGCCATTGCCTCTCCAGGATTGGTGCTAATTATTGTTAAATACTTGGTAGAATTCACAGGTGAAGCTATCCGGTCCCGGGCTTTTCTCTGATGAAAGGTTTACTGATACAATCGCCTTGTTACAAATCATATATATTTTCTATTTCTGATTGAGTCAGTGTTGGTAATTTATGTCTTCACTTCACATAATGAAATATGTCCATTTTATCTAGATGATCTAATTTATAGCATTATTATTTATACTATTTCATTATAAGCCTTTTTATTTCTATAAGGTTGGTAATAATAATCCCTTTTTTCATTCCCCCTATTAGTAACTGAATCTTCTGTCTTTTTACCATATTTAATCTACCTAAAATTTTGTCAATTTTGTTGATCTCTTCAGAGAACCAATTTATGGTCTGTTTCATTTCCTGTATTATTTTTCTACTCTCTATTTTGATGATTTCACCTTTAATCTTTATTACTTCCACCCTTCTAATTGGTTTGGGTTTAATTTTCTCTTTTTATTTTGTTCTGTTATATCCTAAAGCAGAAGTTTAGGTTATTGATTTGAGATATTCCTTCTTTTCTAAATGTAGATACTTCAAGCTATAAATTTCCTTAGTGTAACAGGGATACAAAGGATTCACTACTTTTGTATCCCATAGTTTTGGTGTGCTGCGTTTTCACTTTCATTCATATCAAAGCATTTTCTAATTTCCCTTGTGGTTTCTTCTTGGTATCATTGGTTCTTTAGATGTGGGTTGTTTAATTCTCCCATATGTGTGAATTTTCAAAATTTCCTTTTGTTTTTTATTTCCTTCTATTGTGGTTGAAAGGACATATTTTATACGACTTCAATCCTTTTAAATTTATTGAGACTTAATGGCTTAACATATGGTTTATCCTGGTGAACATTTCATGAGTACTTGAGAAGAATGTACATTATGTTGTTTTTGCGTGGAGTGCTCTACAGATGTCTATTAGATCTAATTGGTTGATAGTGTTGTTCAAATCTATTTCCTTGCTCACCTTCCATCTACTCAACTATTCATTATGGCAAGTAGGACATTAAAGTCTTATTATCAAAGTGTTATTAAAGTATTAAATTAAAATATTTCTGTGCTGACTATTTCCCTGTTTAACTTTGTCAGCTTTTGCTTCATATATATTGAGTCTCTGTGAGGTACATGTATGTTTGCATTTATGATATCTTCCTGGAAGATTGACCTCTTATCACTATAAGATATCCATCTTTGTCTCTAGTATTACTTTTTGTCTTTGAGTCTGTTTTGTCTAGTTTTAGTCTCAGTTGATTACCGAGTTGCAGTTATCTCTTGTCCACCCTTTTATTTTCAACCTATTTAATATCTGGATCTAAAGGGAGTCTCTTTAGGCAGCATATTGTTGGTTTATGTCTTTTAAAAATTTATCTGCCAATCTCTCCCTTTAAATTAAATGAAAGTTTTAAATTAATTTACATAATGCAATTATTGCTAATATAGAATTTATTATCTATAGTGTCTAATACTCTATGCATAATAAAATCTTTCTCTTTTGCTATTTGTTTTCTATATGTCTTATGTCTTTGGCATTTCTCAGTTCCTCCATTACTGCCTTCTTTTGTGCCAAATAGATATTTGCTAGTGTAGGAGAAGGCAATGGCACCCCACTCCAGTACTCTTGCCTGGAAAATCCCATGGATGGAGGAGGCTGGTGGGCTTCAGTCCATGGGGTCTCGAAGAGTCGGACACGACTGAACGACTTCCCTTTCACTTTTCACTTTCATGCATTGGAGAAGAAAATGGCAACCCACTCCAGTGTTCTTGCCTGGAGAATCCCAGGGACGGTGGAGCCTGGTGGGCTGCCATCTATGGGGTCACACAGAGTTGGACATGACTGAAGTGATTTAGCAGCAGTGTAGTATTAAAATCTCCTTGTGGTATTTATCTCTTAGTATATATTTCTGAGTTTTCTTAGTGGTTTTTCTGGGGATTATCACTGATATCTTTTTGGTTTTGTTTGTTTTCTTTTTGTTATCTGTCTATGCTATGCTGCACAGCACGTGAGATCTTAGATCCCCAGCCAGGAACTGAACCCATGTCCCCTGAAGAGGAAGCACAGAGGTGTAACCACTGGACCACTAGGGAAGTCCCTACCATTAATATCTTAAGGTCAGCTAATTAACAACCTTAATTCCACCTATAACTTTAATTCCTCTTTGCCATGTAACATCATTTATTCACAGGTTCCAGAGGTTTGAATGTGGAAATTTTGAGAAGACCATTAGTCCATCTACCACTGAAAGTCAATATATCCAGAACTTTTCATTAAATGTATGCCCACAAACATATACACTAATAGACTCCACAAAATAAACAACTAGATGGCAAATTCCTGGGGTTCCTCCAGTGCTTCCCAATCAAGTGGCGAGCTGAATCACCTATGTTGTGTAAACTAGACCTTCCCCTTGCTCCCTCTTCAAATCCCATTTATCACTGGATCCTAGAGATTCCCCATCCCCCAATTTTCTGTATTTCTGCATTTCTACTTTCATCACCATAATCTAAACCACTTTTATTAAACTTTATTTTATTATTATGTTTCAAGAAGACCTTTTAGACACTTTTTCTAATGTTTTCCTATTATTCCACCCATGAAGTGTAAATACCACAAATAAACTGGACAGCTGTGATTTATATACAAAAAGAGTAATTACAAAGCTTACTCTTTATATTCAGTAGAGGATTAAGAATGGCTAAGAAAAATGCCCAAGTTAAAAGGTCAGAAGGGCTATCATCCAAAAATCAACAAACCCAAAAGTTTGCAAACAATAAATGCTGTAGAGAGTGTGGAGAAAAGGGAATTCTCCCACATAATTGATGGGAATGTAAACTGGTGCAGCCACAATGGAGAACAGTATGGATGTTCCTTAAAAAACTACAAATAGAACTACCAAGTGACCTGCCAATCCCACTCATGGACATATACCCAGAGAAAACCATAATTCAAAGAGACACATGTATCCCAATGTTCATAGCAGCATTATTTTCAATAGTTAGGCCATGAAAGCATTGTAAGTGTCCATCAACAGATGAATGAATAAAACGGATGTGAGATTACACATACACAAACATACACACACACACACACACACACACACACACACACACATATATATATAGGGGAATATTACTCAGTCATAAAAAGGAATGAAATAATGTCATTTGAAGCAACATGAATGGACCTAGAGATTATCATACTAAGTAAAGTCAGTCAGACAAATATCCTATGATATCACTTACATGTGGAATCTAGAAAAATGAGACAAATGAGCTTATTTACAAAACAGAAATAGACTCACAAACATAGAAAATGAACTTATGGATAATCTCTTATTGTGCCTAATTTATAAACTAATCTTTATCGTAGGTATGTATGTATAGGAAAAACCTTAGCATATATAGGGCTCAGTACAATCTTAGATTTCAGGCATCCACTGGGGGTCTTGGAATGTAGTCCCCATCAATGGGGGTGGTCTACTGTACCTCCTTCTTGCCTCCCCGATCTGTTCTCTCCTCACAGTATAGAAAGATTTTCCAAAACATAAACCTTGATCACCCCACCTCCTTCAATGCCTTCAACAGCCCTCAGAATAAAGCCAAGATGCCTAACACTGCCTATAAATCATTCATGACCTGGTCTTAATTCACATCAATCTCATCTAACAGCTTCCAAACTTGTCTGCACTTCAGCAACACTAACCTTCATTTCAGTGAACCACCCTCTAGCCACAGGGCCTTTGCACATGCTGTGCTGCCTGAAAGCCCCTTCTCTGCTTTTTTCACTTATTTAAAGGCTATTTTTTCAGACTTTTGTTCAATCATCTCTTCCTCAAGACACCCCTTTCTGTTATCCCCAATTTCATCAAATCTGCCTTTAATAAACTGTGATATCACCATACCCTCCCTTAAGAAGCACTCATCAATGGGTAGTTTTATACTTACTTGTAATATAAGTTCTATAGTCTCTACGATTTATGTCTGTTTTTTTGCCAATATCTAGCATAAATCTGGCCCACAGTAAATGCTCCATGAACATATTAAATGAATGCATAAATGATGAATTGATTATTTTCATGAACTCAGTAATTCAAAGAAGTAAAAAAAAAAAAAAAATCAAGGAAAGCCATACCATAATAGTCAACAAAGGCTTGATGAGGCAAAAGTGAAACTATTATAACAAGTATAAACTATAAAAACAAGCATTATGACTCTAGGCCTTTAGTCTTCATTTAAATTGTATTCCAGAAGTCTTCAAGTCCAATTAAACAACTGCGTTTGGTTGTTGAGTTGCCATATTGTCACCTTAGAATGCTATCATGTGCAGTAAATGCTGCAAGAGTTCCAAATATAATAACTCCTTGATCCTGCATATTGTATCCTGGAGACCTGCAGTGCCTTGGGGACATCATTCGCAAACCACTATCATCACAGCACGACTCAGCAGTCACGGACAACGCCAGCTTTTTTCCAGGGATCTGTGAAGAATGCTGCAGCAGTATTTTGCTTCACAGTCTTCTGCTGTGTCTGGGCTGACGACTGTGCCCTGGAGTACGAGCTCAAGCAGAAGTAGCTCTCACATGCCTTAGGCGGTGAAGACAGCCACTGACCTCCACCCACAGAAAATGACCTTCGTGCCATTTAATGCTGCCCACTCTGAGGACAGCACTAATGAAAAGCATGACAGGTTTTAGTTAGAAATTGGGAACAATCCTGCCTCTGTCATTAACCAGTTGCATGACCTTGGAAAATGCATTTGACCTCTTTAGACCTCTGTAGAATGTTAAACCAGATAAACAGTTGAAACATTTTCACTACTGAGCTCTTCTGCTCATAATTTTTAACCATGAACTTTGTGTTCCAAAATATTGTGTCTAGAAAAATCACTTAGTGAACAATAATTAAATGTTTCACTTTCTGTTTGTTTGTTTTAATTGTGACAAACCTCTAAGGGGAATTAGAAATGGTGGTGACACAAAAACTGGTGAAACGGTGAAAGGCACAGGGTAAGGTAGGTAATTGGGCCAGAAGGACATGTCAGTTTCACCAGGTAATTAAGCAACAATCTGATGCCCTGTTTTTATGGAAGAAAGACCTATAAAACTGTGCACATTGTGGGGAGGGAAAGCCCAGCAATAGTATGATTGCATTTTGCAATATCGAAAATAGCTCATGACATCCATTAACTACTTTTGTAATTATTTAAAGATCAAAGGCTAGATACACCTCACTGCACAAGGTGATCCCCCAGGAAAAGCGTGCTCCAAAATGAAATTTTGTTAAATGAGTTTTTGGATCACTGACTTTTGTAATCAACTTAGGGAAAACTTTTTTAGAGGGGGGCAATTTATCCCTTGTGCATATAAAACTACATATAAGATGTCAAAGTATTTTAAATTATACAATTCAAGGGGAAATATGTCTTTCTTGCAAATATTCACTTTGTAAATATTTTCTATGAGTGGTGTAAGGGCTTCTCAAGTGGCATAGTTGTTTCTGTTTGTTCCTCATGCTCTTGTATGTGAGTTGGACTTTCAGAACTAAGTAAAAATACTTTCTCTTTCATTATTTAACTTGACAAAAATTGTGTGATACAATTTTAATGATGTCAAGTGCTGAAAAGAAAAATGTCAACAATCTTGGCATGAATATCCAGCAACTAAATTAAAAGTTATATTTTCATATCAAGCAAAAGTCTGAGCTTAATTTTAAACAGCACAGGAAAATACAGCCCAAGCAAGAATACTGGAGTGGGTTGCCATTTCCATCTCCACATTATTTTATAATAACATTAAATGGAGCATGATCTATAAAAGTAGTGAATCACTACACTGTATACCTGAAACTAATATAATATTACAAATCAACTATATTTCAATAAGAAACTTAAATATCAGAAAACATTAATTTAATGGGGGGAAGGGATAGTTAGGGAGTTTGGGATGAACATGTACAAACTGCTATATTGAAAATGAATAACCAGTAAGGACCTAATATATATAGCACATGAAATTCTGCTCAATGCTAGGTGGCAGCCTGGATGAGAGGGGAGTCTGGGAGAGAACAGACATATATACATGTATATGGATGAGTCCCTTCACTGTTCACTGGAAGTCATCACAACATTGTCTGTTAATCAGCTATACCCCAATACAAAATAAAAAGTTTTAAAAAAAGCTTACTAAATAATTAAGAAATAATTTTTCAATAGCTTTTTTTTGCTAGAAAAATAACACTTTTGAGTGATTTAAAAATATTCAGTTACATTTATATTATCATTATGTACATATAATATACATTATTATATATACACACACACACACACACACACATATGTATGGGCTTCCTGGGTGGCATAGTGGTGAAAAATTTACTTGCCAATGCAGGAGATGCAGGAGATGTGGGTTCAGTCCCTGGGTTGAGAAGATCCCCTGGAGAAGGGAATGACTACCCGCTCCAGTATTCTGGCCTGGAGAATCCCAGGGACGGAGGAGCCTAGCAGGCTACAGCCCATCAAAGAGTCAGACACAGTGAGCCACTGAGCATGCACATGCACACACACACGTACACACACACACATATACACATACATGTACACACAGACACACACATATATACACACACATTTATGTATACATTATGTATACATATTTAGGATCTGTCCCCTCTATGGAATTTAGTTTGTTTAAACTTCTTTGCACTCAACAACCATTTATCTTTTTAAAATGATTTTCTTAGTTTATCTAATTTTTTTCTCTTTAAAGATGAAAGTGATTTTTGTCACAACTTTCTACATCCTATCTGAGGCAAAATGCCATTTATTTTAATTTTGCCAGGGAAAAGGGAAAAAAATAAATGGTATCCAGGGATTGGCTGGATGGCATCACTGACTCGATGGACGTGAGTCTGAGTGAACTCCAGGAGTTGGTGATGGACAGGGAGGCCTGGCATGCTGCGATTCATGGGGTTGCAAAGAGTCGGACACGACTGAGCGACTGAACTGAACTGAACTGATCCAGGGATTTTATGTTCAATCTAATCCTTTAGCGCATTGGTGGTTCAGTGGTAGAATTCTCGCCTCCCATGCAGGAGACCCAAGTTCAATTCCTGGCCAATGCATAGTGTCCAAACTTTTGGACTTCCCTGGTGGCTCAGATGGTAAAGCGTTTGCCCGCAATGTGGGAGACCTGGGTTCGATTTCTGGGTCGGGAAGATCCCCTGGAGAAGGAAACTGCAATCCACTCCAGCACTCTTGCCTGGAAAATCCCATGGACAGAGGAGCCTGATAGGCTACAGTCCATGGGGTCGCAAAGAGTAGGACACGACTGAGCGACTTCACTTAAGCCTTTAAGTCAGGAGGGGCATGCCAGCATCTGAGGTGAGGATTACTTCTCCAGCCTAGTAACACACTAGGAAGGTTACTCTGAAAGGGGTCTTAGGACATGGAAGTATCCAAAATGAAATATTTATAAATGGGTTACAGAGGGAGGGGAATCCCATGGATGGAGGAGCCTGGTAGGCTGCAGTCCATAGGGTCACTAAGAGTCGGGCACGACTGAGCGACTTCACTTTCACTTTTCACTTTCATGCATTGGAGAAGGAAATGGCAACCCACTCCGGTGTTCTTGCCTGGAGAATCTCAGGGATGGGGGAGCCTGGTGGGCTGCTGTCTATGGGGTCGCACAGAGTCGGACATGACTGGTGACTTAGCAGTAGCAGTAGCATAGCTGATTCCCAGATGGCGCTAGTGATAAAGAATCTGTCTGCCAATGCAGGAGATAGGAGATGCAGGTTCAATCCAAGGGTCAGGAAGATTCCCTGGAGAAGAAAATGGCAACCCACATGAATACTCTTGCCTGGGAAATCCCATGGACAGAGGATCCTGGAAAGCTACAGTTCAAAGGGTCACAAAGAGTCAGATACAACTGAAGCAATTTAGCATGCACGCATAGATGATTCACCTTGTTGTACAGCAGAAACTAATACAACTTTGTAAAGCAATTATGAAAAGTGAAAGTGAAAGTCACTCAGTCATGTCCGACTCTTTGTGACCAGGCCAGAATGCTGGAGTGGGTAGCCTTTCCCTTCTCCAGAGGATCTTTCCGAGCCAGGAATTGAACCAGGGTCTCCTGCATTGCAGGCAGATTATACCCCAATAAAAATATTAAATGAAATAATACATGAAAAAAAATGGGTTACAACACTGGGAACCACAGTGATGCTCAGACTGTGGGGCAAAAGCTCTTCAAATTCTTCTTACATAAAGTCACTTGATCCTCAGCTGATAACTAACATTTCCCATGGTTTCCTCTTAGGGCAACATGAAGCCTTCTGAGAGCCTTTTCTCTTTGGTCTAGTAAGAGATGTTGGTCAAAAGAATGTAAAATGTCAGAGTAGATTAAAGATCTCAAAAGGGGTTTCTAATGTCCCTGCTGGGTGGCCCTGTGTGGAGCACAGGTTATAAAGGCCCAGAGTTAGGCAGAGGAGACTTGGGAAGCGGTGTGATCATTTCCCTGAACTGATACGTTCTTGTACTCCAAATAAAGTGATGAGTTAGCTGAAAACTGAGTTTAAAAAACTCTGAATAGGAAAAAAAAATACATAATCATTTTGCTATATAAATAAGATTTAATTTATTTATAACCTCATTCACACTAAAGCTTTAAAAATTTTGTTGGGAACCGCTGTTCATTTCTCAAAGCTTCCCTTCAAGACCAGTGGCATAAGTAAAGTTCTATAAGCTCCTATCCCCAGTACTTTGGGAAACGGAGGCCGAATGAAACTCCAATTTTGTTTAGGGTCCAAAATACAAAAAGTCCTTCTCAGTTCAGTCCCTCAGTCCTGTCTAACTCTTATGATCCCATGGACTGCAGCACACCAGGCTTCCTTGTCCATCACCAACTCCCAGAGCTTGCTCAAACTCATGTCCATTGAGTTGGTGATGCCATCCAACCATCTCGTCCTCTGTCGTCCCCTTCTCCTCCTGCCTTCAATCTTTCCCAGCATCAGGGTCTTTTCAAATGAATCAGTTCTTTGTTCACATCAGGTGGCCAAAGTATTGGAGCTTCAGCTTCAGCATCAGTCCTTCCAATGAATATTCAGGACTAACTTCCTTTAGGATTGACTGGCTTGATCTCCTTGCTGTCCAAGGGACTCTCAAGAGTCTTCTCTAACACCACAGTTCAAAATCATCAGTTCTTCAGCACTCAGCTCTCTTTATGGTCCAACTCTCACATCCACACTTGACTACTGGAAAAACCATAGCTTTGACTAGACGGACCTTTGTTGGTAAGTTAATGTCTCTGCTTTTAAATATGCTGTCTATGTTTGTCATAGCTTTCCTTTCAAGGAGCCAGCGTCTTTTAATTTCATGGCTGCAGTCACCATCTGCAGTAATTTTGGAGCCTAAGAAAATAAAGTCTTTCCATTGTTTCCCCATCTATTTGCCATGAAGTGATGGGACAGGATGCCATGATCTTTGTTTTAAATCAGGTTTTTCACCCTCCTTTTTCACTTTCATCAAGAGGCTCTTTAGTTCCTCTTCGCTCTTTGCCATAAGAGTGGTGTCATCAGCATATCTGAGGTTATTGATATTTCTCCCGGCAATCTTGATTACAGCTTGTGCTTCATCCAGCCCAGCATTTCACATGATGTACTCTGCATATAAGTTAAATAAGCAGGGTGACAATATACAGCCTTGATGTACTCCTTTCACAATTTGGAAACAGTCCACTGTTCCATGTCTGGTTCTAACTGTTTCTTGACCTGCATACAGATTTCTCAGGAGGCAGCTAAGGTGGTCTGGTATTCCCATCTCTTGAAGAAGTGTCCACAGTTTGTTGTGATCCACACAGTCAAAGGCTTTAGCATAGTCAATGAAGCAGAAGTAGATGTTTTTCTGGAATTCTCTTGCCTTTTTATGATCCAATGGATGTTGGCAACTTGATCCCTGTTTCCTCTGCCTTTTCTAAATCCAGTTTGAATATCTGGAAGTTCTTGGTTCACACACTGTTGAAGCCTGGCTTAAAGAATTTTGAGCATTACTTTGCTAGTATGTGAGATGAGCGCAATTGTGAGGTAGTTTGAACATTCTTTGGCATTGCCTTTCTTTGGGATTGGAATGAAAAACTGACCTTTTCCAGTCCTTTGGCCACTGCTGAGTTTTCCAAATTTGCTGGCATATTGAGTGCAGCACTTTCACAGCATCATCTTTTGGGATTTGAAATAGCTCAGCTGGAATTCCATCACCTCCACTAGCTTTATTTGTAGTGATGCTTTCTAAGGCCCACTTGACTTTGCACTCCAGGATGTGTGGCTCTGAGTGATCACACCATCGTGGTTATCTGCGTCATTGAGATCTCTGTATAGTTCTCTGTATTCTTGCCACCTCTTCTTAATATCTTCTGCTTCTGTTAAGTCCATACCATTTCTGTCCTTTATTGTGCCCATCTTTGCATGAAATTCCTGTGAGATCTCTAGTCTTTCTTATTTTATTGTTTTCCTCTATTTCTTTGCATTGATCACTGAGAAAGGCTTTCTTATGTCTCCTTGCTATTCTTTGGAACTCTACATTCAGATGGATAAATCTTTCCTTTTCTCCTTTGCCTTTCATTTCTCTTTCCTCAGCTATTTGCAAGGCCTCCTCAGACAACCATTTTGCTTTTTTGCATTTCTTCTTCTTGGGAATGATTTTGATCACTGCCTATGGGCTTCCCTGATAGCTCAGTTAGTAAAGAATCCACCTGCAGTGCAGGAGAAAGTGAAAAGTTGCTCGGTTGCATCCAACTCTTTGCGACCCCATGGAATTCTCCAGGCCAGAATACTGGAGTGGGTAGCCTTTCCCTTCTCCAGGGGATCTTCCCAACCCAGGTCTCCCACATTGCAAGCGGATTCTTTACCAGCTGAGCCACAAGGGAAGCCCAAGAATACTGAAGTGGGTAGCCTACCCCTTCTTCAGTGGATCTTCCTGACCCAGGGATCAAACTGGGGTCTCCTGCATTGCAGGCGGATTCTTTACCAACTGATCTACCAGTGAAGGATCCACTCCAGTATTCTGGTCTGGAGAATTCCATGAACTGGATAGTCCATGGGGTCACAAAGACTCGGACACGACTGATCAACTTTCACTGTCACTTTCTTTCACTTTCCTGTACAATGTTATGCACCTCAGTCTATAGTTCTTCAGGTACTCTGTCTATCAGATCTAATCCCTTGAATCTATTTGTCACTTCCACTGTATAATCGTAAGAGATTTGATTTAGGTCATACCTGAATGTCTAGTGGATTTCCCTACTTTCTTCAGTTTAAGTTTGAATTTTGCAATAAGGAGCTCATGGTCTGAGCTACAGATCATGTTTTTGCTAACTGTAAAGAGCTTTTCCATCTTTGGCTGCAAAAAATATAATCAATCTGTTTTGGTATTGACCATCTGGTTATGCCCATGTGTAGAGTCATCTCTTGTGTTGCTGGAAGAGGGTATTTGCTATGACCAGTTCCTTCTCTTGGCAAAACTCTGTTAGCCTTTGCCCTGCTTCATTTTTGTACTCCAAGGCCAAACTTGCCTGTTACTACAGGTATCACAATTAGGTGTTATTGTTTGCTTTGGCTCATCCTCTTCATTCTTTCTGGAGGTATTTCTCCATAGCGACTTCCCTGGTGGCTCAGATGGTAAAGCGTCTGTCTACAATGTGGGAGACCCGGTTTCAATCCCTGGGTTGGGAAGAGCCCCTGGAGAAGGAAATGGCAATCTGCTCCAGTACTATTGCTTGGAAAATCCCGTGGACAGAGGAGCCTAGCAGGCTACAGTCCATGGGGTTGCAAAGAGTCGGACACGACTGAGCAACTTCACTTCACATCTCCATAGCATATTGGGCACTTACCAACCTGGGGAGTTCGTCTTTCAGTGTTCTATCTTTTTGCCTTTTCATACAGCTCATGGGGTTCTCAAGGGAAGAATGCTGAAGTGGTTTATCATTCCCTTCTCCAGTGGACTACGTTTTGTCAGAACCCTCCACCATGACTCATATCTTGGGTGGCCCTACACGGCATGGCTTATGGTTTCATTGAATTAGACAAGGCTGTGATCCAAGTGATCAGTTTGGTTAGTTTTCTATAATTGTGGTTTCCATTCTATTCTCCCTCTGATGAATAAGGATAAGAGGCCTGTGAAAGCTTCCTCATGGGAGGGACTGGCAGTGAGGGAAAGTGGGTCTTTGATGGGTGGGGTCATGCTCAGTAAATCTTTAATCTCATTTTCTGTTGATGGGTGGGGCTGTGTCCTCACCCACAGTTTTGGCCTGAGGCCAAACTATGGTAGGGCTAATGGCAGTAACAGGGACCTCCTTCGAAAGGGCTTATGCCAGGATGGTTGTATTCAGTGCCTCTGACCCCACTGCAGGCCACTGCCAACCCACAACTCTGCTGGAGACTCTTGGACACTCACAGGCAAGTCTGGCTCAGCCTCTTGTGGGATCACTGTTCCTTTCTCTTGGGTCCTGGTACACACAAACTTTTGCTTGTGCCCTCCAAGAGTGTTTCCCCAGTGCTGTGGAAGTTCTGTAGTCAAATCCCATAGGCCTTCAAACTCAAATCCCCTGGTGGTTCTCAGTACTTTTGCCAGATCTCCGGTTGCGGAATCATTGTGGACTGTAGACCTTTTGCAACAGTGGAAGAATTCCTTGGTGTAACTGTTCTCCAGTTTGTGGGTTGTCTACTCGACCACTCTATGGTGGGTAACAGTGTGTGACCCAGGTCTGCTGCAGCCAGAGCCCCTGTCCCCGTGGCAGGCCACTGCTGTCCCATGCCTCTGTAGGAGACACTCAAACACTCAAAGGCAGGTCTGGTTCAGTCTCTTGTGGGGCCTGGTGAGCACAAGGTTTGTTTGAGCCCTGTGAGCATTTCTGGACAGTGTGGAGTTTGAGTCTAAATGTGATTTTGCCCCTTGTACTGTCTTATTGGGGCTTCTCCTTTGCCGCTGGACATGGGGTATCTATCTTTGGTGGAATCCAATGTTCTCCTGTCGACGGTTGTACAGTGGTTAGTTGTAATTTTGGAGAAGAAGAGTGCACATCCTTCCACTCCGCCATCTTGAGTCGATTACAAAAGTCCTTCTGAACTTAACCAAAGTGCTCAAGGCTTTCTCCATCGTGAAGAGAAGCCAAAAGCTTGTTATACTGTATCTAGCATTACATGGTTGGACCTGATATTAAGGAACTCTCCTGGCATCTGGTCCCCTGGCAGTCAGAATGATGTATTTGTGTGACAGTTGGCCATGGTGAAGGTCACTGTGGCTCTTATACCTCAGTTTTGGAGAATTTGTAAACTAGGGAGCACACTGTCTAGCTTTCATGAGGTCAACAATTAAAGCAAAACCCATCAGGGTCTTTGGGAAGCTGCCATGCACAGCCCAACACCTCTGTTTCTATATGCCCAGTGAATTAATAATCTTAAGGTTTGAAGAATAATCTTAGTAGTAGTTTAGTGGCTAAGTCATGTCCGACTCTTGCAACTCCATGTACTGTAGCCTGCCAGGCTCCTCTGTCCAAGGGCTTCTCCAGGCAAGAATACTGGAGAGGGTTGCCATTTTCTTCTTCAGGGGATCTTCCTGACCCAGGGATTGAACCTGGGTCTCCTGCATTGCAGGCAGATTCTTTATCCACTGAGCTATGACGGTAGCCCTAAAGAATAACCTTGAGGCTTAATGATTATATCTAGACACATATGGCTATTGTTAATTGCCAACGGAATTAACTGAAAGTAAATAAATGCCTATCAAGCATTTGGGAGAAACAGATTGTCAAAGAAAGAGCAAACTTAGAAAACCTTAAACTGTTTAATCTGCAGAGCAATCCTTGGGCACTCAAACCCATGCCAAGAAAAGGTGGGATACCAAAGTTTATTGTTGTTGTTGTTCACTCACTAAGTCATGTCTGACTCTTGTGATACCATGGAATTCAGCCCACAGGCTTCCCTGTCCTACACTAGTTCTCAAAGTTGGCCAAAGTTCATGTCCTTTGAGTCGATGATGCCATCCAACCATCTCATCCTCTGTTGCCACTTGTCCTCCTGTCCTCTATCTTTCCCAGCATCAGAGTCTTTTCCGGTGAGTCAGTTCTTCGCATCAGGTGGCCAAAGTATTGGAGCTTCAGCATCAGTTCTTCCAATGAATATTCAGGGCTGATTTCCTAAGGAAATCAACTGGTTTGATCTCCTTGCTGTTCAAGAGACTCTCAAGAGTCTTCTCCAGCACCACAACTCAAAAGCATCAATTCCTTCCTGCTCAGCCTTCTTAATGGTCCAACACTCACATCCATACATGACTAGTGGAAAGACTATAGCTTTGAATATACAGCCCTTTGTCAGCAAAGTGATGTCTTTGCTTTTATACTAAAGTTTAGTGGCTTTCAAATGGTACGAGCTTTTCAATGCCCACATAATATTGGCCCTGGAAGACGTAGCACAAGGAAGACCTTTTCAGAGGGCAGAGTCAGGGAGTATGTAGAGAAAGCGGGCATGGGAGAGCCTTCTGGATATGAGACTTTGCCATCAAGGCTGCCAGATGAGTCAGTCAAAGAACTTAGGTGCTAGAGAATAAGCCTTGTCTACCAGTAGCAATATATCAGGTATTTGGGAAGCAGGTAGCTTGGCTACATCCAGACTTGATGGAGAGGACTGAATAGCTCTGGGAGTCTTGCACTTTGAGCTGGACAATGTAAATGGAAGAGATGAATGGAATTTGAGAGGTTTCTCCCAGAAGGTGAATCTCTTGTGTGTGTGAAGAAAAGACGGGACACGGGTGTTTGGGTGGCCCATGGAGGGCATTGTGGCTGAGATGCTAATGTGTTCAATTTCTACTGTTGCTGTGACAAAGTACAAGTTTAGTGGCTAAAGACAAGGAGATTATGATCCTACAGTCAGGTCAGAAGTCCAACATTCTTGCCACTGCACTAAGGTTAAGGTGTTGCTTTTGAAGGCTCTGGGGGAAAATCTGTTCCCTTGCTTTTTCCAGTTTCTAGGGGCCACCTGCATTCCCTAGCTCATGGTATCCTTCTTCTTCAAAGCCTGTATGGAATCTCTGACCTGCCTTCTGACCACAGCCAGGAAAAGTTCTCTGCCTCTTTAAAAAAAAAATTTTTTTTACCTACTTATTTATTTTTTGACAGTGCAGGGTCTTCACTGCTGCAGGGCTTCTCTCTAGCTGTGGCGAGCAGGGCTACCCTCTAGGTGCTGTGCACGGGCATCTCATTGCGATGGCTTCTCTCATTGCAGAGCGTGGGCTCTAGGGCAGTCGGGCTTCAGTAGCTGTGGCATGTGGCTCAGTAGCTACGGCTCCCACACTCTAGAGCACAGGCTCAGTAGTTACGGCTCACAGGCTTAGCTCCATGGCATGCGGGATCGTCTTGGATCAGGGATGTGTCTCCTGCATTGGCAGGCAGACTCTTTATCATTGGGCCGTCAGGGAAGCCCAAGTTCTCCACTTTTAAGAGTCTATGTGATTATATTGGGCCCACTTGGATGATCCAGGAGAATCTCTGCATCTTAAGGTTCCTACTGAAAGGTCATTTCTCCATAAACAGTAACGTATGCACAGAAACACCCTGAGAACTAGGATATGGGTATCTTTGGGGGATAATTATTCTGTCTACCACAGGCATATATCTCAATATCTATTTTCCACTTCTTCAGAAGTAAGACCTCCATGTTATTTACCAAAAGCAGGGACTATCACTGCCCAGAGCAGAGATCATGTTGCCCAGTTTCCTCTGATATGTTTGACATGACTGAATTCTACCATGTGATGGAAGTGGAAGTGATATGCGCAACTTCTGGAAGCTGCCTTAAAGAGAGAGGGCATATCTTTCCCTTTCTTTTTATCCTTTCTGCTGGCCAAAACGCACACGTGAAGAATGACGCTGGATCAGGCGTTGTGGAATACGACAGAGGAGGTGCATAATGAGGATGAGAGAGTCACGGGAGACAGCGTCCCAGTGGATTGTGAGCTACCCCACTGACCCTATGTCATTAATGCAAGTGGCAGGGCGGGGGGAGGAATTAACATCTATCTTCTTAGCTTCTCTTATCAGGGGGTTTGGATGCTCAATCAAACCTGCTCCTATCAAATACACAGGATGCAAAGACGCTGCCAATCCAAAGTATAGGAGACGAGATAAATGAAACGGAAATGAGAAAAAGGGATTTGAAATTTCTCCAGTCTTTGGCCAGCTGAAGAAAAAGGCACGAGTATGACAAAAACGAAACAAAACCTCAAGAGGAAAGTGTGACTGAAGAGATACAACAGAAGAGCAGGGTTCAAATGAAGCCACACTGGGGGAACCTCTGATCAGCGTCTCTCTCTGCAAACTTTCCAGGAGTTAAACCTTCATTTTAAAAGTTAAAACCGTACCAGTTTTCACTAGGGGAAAAAGGACCCCAAGATCTTAGTGCCTTAAAACAACAAAGGCTTGTTTCTTGTTCACTGCACCTGTTCAATGTGGGCCAGCACGGAGCACCACTCATTTTAATAATTCAGGGACTCAGGCTGAGAAACGCTCATCTTAACATGTGCCTTTTTGCTTGTCACAGCAGGAAAAGGGGCTCTTAAAAATGGTGCTCAGCAAATCAGCACTATTCACAATAGTCAAGAGGTGGAAGCAACCCAAACACCCATTGATGGATGAATGAATAAACAAAACGCGAGAGACACACACAGTGGAATACTATTCAGCCTTTAAAAGGGAGGCTATCTTATCACACGCAACAATGTGGATGAACCATGAGGACACTATGCTAAGTAAAAGAAGCAGTCACAAAAGACAAATACTGTACGCTTGATTCCAGTTATGTGAGTCAGCCAGAGCAGTCAAATTTATAGAGATGGAAAGCAGAAGGGTGGCTATACAGGGCTGAGGGGAGGGAAGGATGAGGAGTCGCTGTTTAATGGGCATAGAGTTTCAGTTTTGCAAGATGGAAAAGTTCTGGAGACCTGTTTTACTGACATTCCCATGAGTATGCTTCACACTACAGACGTGTACACTTCAAAACGGCTACAATGGTAAACTATACGGGTAAAAAATACGGATTTTTAACCACAACTTAAAAAATGTTGTTTAGGAAAAGTGTGGCTTCTGTTCACAGTTAATTAGCAAAGTAAGTTACAGCAGCTGCGCCTGACTTTACCAGTAGGGGGAGGGGTGGTATAAACCTAGTATGGGCCCATTAGCAGTAACGCAAATCCATTTGGTGAACAGTTGTTTTTTAAATAATTTTATTTATTTTTGGCTGTGCTGGGTCTTCGTTGCTTCACAGGCTCTTCTCTAGTTAGAGCAAGTGGGGGCTTCTCCTGTGGCACAGGCTCTAGCGTGCTGAGCCTCGGCAGCTGCAGCCCGTTTTCTACAGTACAGGCTCAATAGGTGCTCAATACACCCTAACCCTAACCCTAACTAAGCACATGGGCTTAGTTGCTCCGAAGCATGTGGGATCTTCCCGGACCAGGGATCGAACCTGTATCTCCTGCATTAGCAGGCAGATTCTTTACTACTGAGCTACCAGGGAAGCACTGGTGAACAGTATTATTATCACAAGCTCTTCCTCTGCATATGAAATAATTCTTCTACCCTCCTTCCTGCATGTAAGATGCATTCATTCACTCGCTTTCCAGGAAGTCCCAGTGATGGTATCAAGCTCAAAGCCCAGGGGCTCTGGGTGATGCCTGGGAGTTTGTATCAGAGGGGAATGTGCAACCAGCCTCTCTCACAGGGCCAGGTGCAGCTCCTCTTGATCCACAGACCCAAGCCTCCCCTAACACACACACACACTCCAGTGGTAGAGCAGGATCAGGATAACTGTAATCAACTTTACTGACACTTCCCTGGTGGTCCAGCGGCTAAGAGAACTAGATCCTGTGTGCCACTACCAAGACCTGGTGCAGCCAAATAAACAATGTTTCAAAAACTAAAAGTAAAAATAAGACAGATGGAAAACACACGGCAGTCACTGGCCTATGACAATCCTGATATTAGTCTGTACCGAAGGTGTAGGACCCCCCTGGCAGGGTGAGGAGCTTTCCCTGAAGAGGCTTCATTTGAGCTTCCTAGGACGGAGTCCCCTGTCTGTTGATCTCCACGGGGCCTTGGATTTTCCTTTTGGGAGGCTCTTCCCTTTCCATAATTCTTCTTCTTGGCCTTGTCTGAAGTAGGTATTGAGAAATACAGTCAGCCCTCCATATCTGGGGGTTCCGCATCTGAGGGCTATAGGTACCACACCATTTTATACAAGGGATTTGATCACTGTGGAGTTTGGTATCCACGGGAGTTGTGGAACCAGTCGCCCAGTGGATACCCAGGGACAATGATTTTATCTATTGTAGAGGTTGAGCTGTCTTGTCAGCATACTTCTTACCCATTCTGATAGGAATCAAGGATCATTTTAAGTTTCAAGAGGCTCCAACTGCCTTTACTCCAAGTTGGTACCTCTTTTAACAGTAAAACAGTTTTTCAGATTAAACCTTGTTCGACTTCTTACTTACCCCCATGTTTCCTTTCTAGACATATTTCTTTGCCATATTTCCCTGCTTTCTCTCCCTCTTTCTCTGCCTCCCTCTCTAATTGTGGGTTCCTTGAGCTCAGCAGTGAGAGCAATATGTCTTCCCCTGAACCGTGTTTAAGTCATTTGGAGCCATTTGGTCCAACTGAAGGGGATATCAGCCACCACGCCCTAATCCAATTCCACTGTTCTGATCCTCACTGCAATGCTGGGTTTTAATAGACTTCATGGCTCAAAGTATCAGTTTTATCTTATATTGTTTGGGTTGAGAAGCCATTGCCTTTCCAACCTTGTAAGTCCTTGAATTTTCAAACTCTGTCTCTTTTATGCATCTTTACCCAAACTGACCAATCTCCTCCTCATATCTCTTTCTTGCAATATCCTGTCAAATGCAGTCAATAGCAAGCAAATAAACAGTAATGATAATAATTTGCTTTCAGTCTTTTCCCTAAAGTTAGGTATGCCTTTTACTTTTCAGTTGACCGCTGGCAACACTTTACCTACTCTTTGCCCACTAGAGAACATGGATTTCCAGGGATTTCCATGGTGGCCCAGTGGTTAGGACTCCATGCATTCACCGCAGGGGGCATGGGAAAAACTTATTTAAAAAAATAACATGGATAGACTTTCAGTCCTTCAAGAATAGTTACCTTGATTCCTTTGACCAGTGGTTAGCCAAATGCCACATATTTTAGGGTTTATTATTAAAGTAGCAGCTCACTCTTTCAAATTCTGTGTCATTTCAGGATAATATAATTCCATGGTGACAAACTTCCCTCCCATATCAACAGCTTAAATAAGAGGTTTCTTTTCTATTGTGTCCCATGTCCATTGGAGGGGTCTTGAGATGATTCTGTTCAACGTGGTCACTCGGGAAAACACACGGCCAGTTTCCGTCTCAACAACTGCTCTCTTAAGCAGAGCTCTGGGGGAAGAGAGGGTGCCTCTTAGAGCTGGAAATATTTGGTAAGCAGCAATCCGCCTGCCAGTGCAAGAGGTGCAAGTGACACGGGTTCAATCCCTGGGTCAGGAAGATCCCTTGGAGTGGGAAATGGCAACCCACTCCAGTATTCTTGCCTGGGAAATCCTATGGACAGAGCAGCCTGGAGGGCCACAGTTCATGGAGTCACAAAAAAATGGGACACGACTGAGCACACATACACAAGAATAGAAGCTCTATAGCTCCGAGTTCAGATGCAGGGAACAGAACCCACTGTATCTAACTCAAGGCGGAAGAGAGGGATTCGAAGGTTCAGTGGCTTGTGGACAATTGGGAGGAATAAAGAAATAGATTGTAGGTTGAGCTTTCAGAAAAGTCTCCCAAAGTCACACCCCAGAACTAGGTCATCAACGGAGCTGTGTCTCCCCTGCAATCAGGAGTCCACTAGCATCAGGACCCCTTGAGGATGAAAACTCCCCCTCTCCATCAGGAAAGCAGCATTGCCACTAGTTCCAGACCAGACCACACCACACCTGGCACCGTCTAGGTCCACAGGCTGGGTGCCGGGAAGCCCGCCTCTCAGAACCCACAGAGCTGGTGCCTGGTATCTCTGCTGATACTGTCACAGGACAAGAGAAAGTAGCAGACAGGACAGACAGACTCAAGCATGGCCTTCTAGTCTCGATTTTCTAAACCCGTGCTCAGTTCAGTTCAGTCGCTCAGTCGTGTCCGACTTTTTTGACCCCATGAATCGCAGCACACCAGGCCTCCCTGTCTATCACCAACTCCCGGAGTTCATTCAGACTCACGTCCATCGAGTCCGTGATGCCATCCAGCCATCTCATCCTCTGTCGTCCCCTTCTCCTCCTGCCCCCAATCCCTCCCAGTATCAGAGTCTTTTCCAATGAGTCAACTCTTCTCATGAGGTGGCCAAAGTACTGGAGTTTCAGCTTCAGCATCATTCCTTCCAAAAGAAATCCCAGGGCTGATCTCCTTCAGAATGGACTGGTTGGATTTCCTTGCAGTCCAAGAGACTCTCAAGAGTCTTCTGCAACACCACAGTTCAAAAGCATCAATTTTTCGGCGTTCAGCCTTCTTCACAGTCCAACTCTCACATCCATACATGACCACAGGAAAAACCATAGCCTTGACTAGACAGACCTTAGTCGGCAAAGTAATGTCTCTACTTTTGAATATGCTATCTAGGTTGGTCATAACTTTTCTTCCAAGGAGTAAGTGTCTTTTAATTTCATGGCTGCAGTCACCATCTGCAGTGATTTTGGAGCCCCCAAAAATAAAGTCTGACACTGTTTCCACTGTTTCCCCATCTATTTCCCATGAAGTGATGGGACTGGATGCCATGATCTTCATTTTCTGAATGTTGAGCTTTAAGCCAACTTTTTCACTCTCCTCTTTCACTTTTATCAAGAGGCTTTTTAGTTCCTCTTCACTTTCTGCCATAAGGGTGGTGTCATCTGCATATCTGAGGTTATTGATATTTCTCCCAGCAATCTTGATTCCAGCTTGTGTTTCTTCCAGTCCAGCATTTCTCATGATGTACTCTGCATAGAAGTTAAATAAGCAGGGTGACAAGCCTTGACGTACTCCTTTTCCTATTTGGAACTGGTCTGCTGTTCCATGTCCAGTTCTAACTGTTGCTTCCTGACCTGCATACAGATTTCTCAAGAGGCAGGTTAGGTGGTCTGGTATTCCCATCTCTTTCAGAATTTTCCAGTTTATTGTGATCCACATAGTCAAAGGCTTTGGCATAGTCAATAAAGCAGAAATAATCTGATTGGCCAGATTCAAAGCACACCCAGAACCCGAGCTGCAGTGGGCTCTGGGATCTGGTTTTTAGACTCTAGCATCTATACACATGGGGGCCCACCACAGCGAAGATGAGGTTGTTAGGCAACACATACATCCTTTACGACTTGGCAGCAGGCCACCGGTAGGGCAGCAGATGCTATAGCAACAATAAAGCTTGTTTATAATTTTCACATACCCCCAGGCCCCACCTACTTTAAAAGGTTTACACTGAACATCCAAAGTCAGGGCCTTAGGGATTCTGGAAAACTTAAAAATTTTTTGTGTTATCTTTTACAATCTATGGGGAAGATAATATACTTAAAAAACCCTAGATTTTTGATGTAATGTCTTTATTGAATTTATTACAATATTGCTTCTATTTTTGTTCTGGCTTTTGGGGCACGTGGGATCTTATCTCCCCAACCAAACATCAAACTGCTGTCCCCCCCCATCTTTGGAAGACAAAGTCCTAACCACTAGGCCAGGGAAGACCTGATAATACAGTTTCATCAAACACAACATGTTAAGGACTGTGCTTCAGGCTTTTATGCATTCTCATAGCTTAGTCTCCAATTCTGACACCAATTCTATGAGGTCATGCATCAGTGAGGGATTGTGTTTAGCTGTATGTCACAGGCACCCAGCTGCAGCAGCTTGAACAAGCAAAGCGTTAATTTTCCACATGTAATAAGCAGTCTCTATGTGTTATGCTCAGTCATGTCTGACTTGTTGGCACCCTGTGGACTGTAGCCCACCAGGCTCCTCTGTCCATGGGATTCTCCAGGCAAGAATACTGGAGTGGGTTGCCATTTCCTACTCCAGGGGATCTTCCTGACGCAGAGATTGAACCCTCATCTCCCATGTCTCCTGCATTGGTGGATTCTTTACCACTGAGCCACTTGGGAAGTCCCAGTAAGCAGTCTGCAGGAGAGCAAGCCAGGACTAATATAGAGAGCTAGCTGCCTTTCTTTTCTTTAGTTCTAATCTTCTGGCCCTGATCCTCACGGATATAAGACCACCTCCAGACATTACTAGCAACTTCCAGAATGGAAAGGGGAGGTTCAAAGGCAGAAGGCAGCAGTGGGGCTAGGTCCACCCAGTTACAGGTGGTATTTACACTACAACCTCTTGACTTCCTCACACATCTTATTTCCAAAACAGTGTTACATAGCAACCTCTCTCTTCTGGGGAATTGGGGGGACTAAAGGTTTTGTTTTGGTGACAGCTATTACCAAAATCAGAATTCTGTTAGTAAGAAAGAAAACCACTTTGAATATTGGTCAGGTAACTGGTAGTGTCTGGCTCAGATAAACATTATTTTCATTCGACAACAAGGAAACCAAGGTTCAAAGAGGTTGAGTAACATGATCATAGCTCAATGACTTGGGAATTCAAGCTCTGTTAAGTGCAAATTCAGGGCTTTCTGATAAGAATTTATTTATTTGGCAGGAGGAATTTTTTTTATTGAAGTATAGTAAATCCGATGGACAGAGAAGCCTGGCAGGCTATACAGTCCATGGGATCAAAAAGAGTTGGACACAACTTGACTGAACAATTAACATAGTTAATTTACAATGCTGTGTTAGTTTCAAGTGTACAGCAAAGTGATTCAGTTGTACATATACATACAAATTTTCTTTTTCAGATTATTTTCCATTATACTTTATTACAAGATACGGAGAATAGTTCCCTGTGCTGTACAGTAGGACCTTGTTGTTTGTTTATTTTCTATTTAGTAGGGTGTATCTGTTAACCTCAAACTCCTGATTTATCTATCCCCTCCCCCACAATTTCTTTGGTAACTATAAATTTGTTTTCCATGTCTGTGAAAGAATTTACTTTTAAAATAGTTAAATCAAAAATATTTTGACCTATAAAGGGATAAACTGAATTATTCAGAAAACAAACAAACAAAAAAGAAACCATTTGCTAAATATTCTGGAGAAGTAGAAGTAGGAATGAGAAAGGAGGAAAGGATGAGATTTTTGGTGGGAATAGCACAATCTCATGCTTAAACAATAAAAACAACAATGATAAAAACCCTTAAAAAAAGCAACCTTAAAGATTATGGCATATTTTCAGGCTAGTTTCCCACTGTGGGTAAAAAATTCACTGCCTTGTGGCTAGAACTCATTCTGACCTGGCAGTCATTTTATTGCCTCTATTAACTCTAAATTAATGCCTGAGAATTAGAGCAGTTCTTAACCAAGCTGACCTGAAGACCTTCTCCAGTTGCTATATGGTGTTTTCCAGAATGATTCATTTGATTCTCATTTCCCTAAACCTAGATATTTTTATTTCTTGGTTGGTGTTTTTTGTTTTGTTTTGTTTTTGCTACCATTGAGGAAAGGAAATGGTTTGATCTGCCCTGAAAGACAGGAGCCCTGTGAGTAGTGACGGGGGTGGAGCTATTGGATGTTTTGTACAAGCTCGCAAGGATATTGAGGTTTGAAGAAAATGCAGGAGACATCAGAAATGGGTACTAAGATCCCAGCTGGGAGGACAGAGGTGGGTCTGCTTGAGAGTGCATTGCCCTGGCCATAGTTTGCAAGAATGTGCAACTCAGGGGACTTCCCTGGCAGCCCAGGGGGTAAGACTCTGCAATCGCAATGCAGGGGGACCCGGGCTGGATCCTTGGTTGAGAACCAAGATCCTGCACGCTTCACAGTGAGGCCAAAACAATAAATAAATAAAAATTAAGACACCAATTAAAAAAAAAAAAAAAGTACAGCTCTGCCTGGGAGCCTGACAACAACCCCTAGCTGGCCTTGGGCACCTGGCAGGCTGTGGCTTCTGCCTTAAAGGGATAGGATGTGTCCTGACTTGGCTGTGTCCTTGCCTTGAACCTTGGGATTCCCCCACTTTCACCACCTTGAACTTGGCTGGCTCCTGGCACAGGACACAGAGATCATCCAAGCCGAAAGGGACGGCTGAACAAATGCAGTCCAATCCCTGGTTCTAGTTACAGAGCATGGCTAATTTCTGCCCAAATAGTCTTTGGAGAACTACAAAGAGCAAATTAATTACACTCCTGTGAGTTTAAGCAGCAGCAAGAAGGAGGAGAGGTAAATAACACAGAGATTGAACCTGAAAAGGACCAGGGGGTGGGGGGAGGTTGGGAAAACTGTGTAAACCACATTTGTTGAAGGCTGGGAAAACAAAAAGGGGGTTACTGTTGGAAGATCACAGAACACCCTGGGCCTCCTCGTTAATGCAGTTACAAGGTGTGCTTGTCCAGTTGCTGAAATAATAGAGCCTTGGAGGCATGACTTGTGGGGTTTTGCTCAGATTGGGTACCCTTTGAGGATGCAAGGCCACGGAAATTAACCTTGCCAGAGGCTGAGGAGCTGCCTGGGAAGCTGGGATGAGGCGCATTTCTAAGATCTCAAGGTGGGACATTTTTACTCTCCTTGCAACTAGAGAAGGTGGTAGGTAGTGCCTGGCAAAACTGGAACTGAGCAGGGATGAAGCCCGAGCACAAGATGAGGTCTGGGGGGTGAAATTTCACCCACAGAATGAAGGTCCTACTTTGGAAGTTAACTTTAGAGGCTTTCACAGATATATAGTCTAAGTACCAGCATTCAGGCCCAGACTAGAATTCTCAAATTCTAGTATTAAAAACACACGAGAAGCTTATCTGAAACATACGTTCCCAAATCTAGCCATGTAAGATTCTGATTCAGTAAACTGGGGTTAGAGTGACGGAACCCCACAAACGTCACAAAGAACTCCAACTCTTTGTGACCCAGGCTCCTCTGTCCATGGAATTTTCCAGGCAAGAATACTGGAGAGGGTTGCCCTTTCCTCCTCCAGGGGGTCCTCCTGACCCAGGGATCAAGCTTGAGTCTCTTGCACCTCCTGCATTGGCAGGTGGGTTCTTTACCACTGCGCACCTGGGAAGCCATGGACCGTTCTAGTTACTTTGTAAAAACTATGGTCTCTTCAAAAAAAAGCACTCAGTCCAATTAGAGACTTGCCTGATCACAATACCACCACCACCAACAAAGGAGTACTCTTTTGCCACCTCTTGTTCATTTACTTCTGGAGTTCTTTGGCCTATTCACTGAAGAACAGTAACTTATCCAGGAATTACAGATCTATCAGGGGCAACAAAATATGATTCTACTTCTGATTTCTCCACAGCTGCCATTACTTCAAGCAAAACCTGTCTGTGCCTGCCTGAAAGAGGGAAGGAGGGACAGAAAAAGGAGGTGACCTCTCCCTTTCAAATTTTCTTTCCAAGACTTGAAGATGAAGCATCTTTCCTCCAGAGGAAGAAACTGCCTGAGCCCCCAAAACCACAAGATTCATTAGGGCTATTATTGTTCATCACTCAGCTGTGCCCAGCTCTTTGCGACCCCATGGCCTGCAGCACGCCAGGCTTCCCTGTCCTTTACCGTCTCCCAGAGCTTGCTCAAACTCATGTCCATCGAGTCAGTGGTGCCATCCAGCCATCTCATCCTCTGTCATCCCCTTCTCCTTCTCACTTCAATCCTTCCCAGCATCAGGGTCTTTTCCAATGAGTTGGCTCTTCACATCAGGTGGCCAAAGTACTGGAGCTTCAGCTTCAGCATCAGTCCTTCCAATGAATATTTATTAGGGCTGTGCAGTAGCTTCAAGATTTTTCACCAAGACCCCTCCTAAAAATAAATTTCAAGTCACAACCTAGAACACACACACAGAGACACACTCCACATATGTGTATCTAAGTGTGGCATGCGTTTACGTGGAAACATATGGAAAATGGAAACACTTTCTAAAACATGACTTGCCTTTATCATGGGACGTGCACTCGAGTATTATCCACCCTCTGCCCTTTTCCCTTTTCCCTTCTCCCTCCCCTATTTTCTTTACTGACAGTCACGGTACCACATATGGTTTCACCCTGGTGTTTGAAAAGTGCTGGGGTCCATGTAAGATTCCAACCATTACGGGAAGGAAAGAAGGCAAGAGGACCTGGAACTGGAAAAGAGGTCTGTTCACTCATTTTTCCTTCTTCCTTCCTCAGGCAGTAACCCTCTTCATGTATCCTTTGTCTATCTTGGCTAAAACAGCATCCGCAACCTACAGAGAAGACTTGACAGTCTTAGAGGTGGATCGGTTAAAGTAAGTGAAACACTCAGAGGAATTTACTGATAAACCAAGGAGTCTTCTTACCAGGTTGGCCTTCTCGCTGACTTGCAAAGGGCATGCTCACTTCTGCTTGGCTGTCTTTACCTCCTAATCTGGAATCGCAGCTACCTGCAAAATCATTCTCCTTGCCTGCCTCCTCACCCTTGGGGCTGCCAGTGAAGGCTATCGAAGGCACAGGGAGAGACCTTCCTTCCCTAACATCCTGCTCAGGCAGGTACAAGTGCCTTCAAAGTAAAAAGAACCAATGCTGTTATTTATTTTTACAACTAAAGCCATTATTCTCATCACTTGTAAATGAATTCTGGGGCTCAAAGGACCCAAGGTCCCCACAATCAACCCTCTTTATCCAATTAGCAATGCTCATTTTCATTGAATGGCTATCCACTCCAGTACTGGGCTTAAAGAATTCCATAAACCAGTGCCACTATTTAATTATATGCAGTAAAAACAGTCCCAGTTGTGTTTGCTGTTGTTGGTTGAGTGGTTAGTCTTGACAAACATCAGCTAAAGCAGCCAACTTCATGAATCACTTTTCATCACAGGGAAAAAAAAATCACTCCAGTCCCACTTTTGTTGTGACATCATTTCATCTCCATAAAGAAAAACAATTCAACCCAGATTTCAAGTGCTACTCAGCATCCTTCCCACACATACCTTATTTTAAAATGTTTTCATTGGTTTAAAATACACTTTGCAAGGACTTCCCTGACAGTACAGTGGATAAGACTCTGTGCTTCCAATGCAGAGTTTGATCCCTGGTCAGGGAACTGAGACCCTACATGCTATGCGGTTCAGCCAAAACAAAAATTTTTACATGAAAAAATAAAAATAAAAAGCACTTTGCAAGTTAACTGTCTTTCAAAACAATTTCATTATAAATTAATTACCATGGTAAAATTATAAACAAATTCCATCCAGTGTTGAAGCAAAGAACTGGTTTTATCCCAGTTCTTTTGAGTGTATTGTGATCCACTGAATACCTGAAAATAAGGAGTCTATCAAAGACAACTGGGATCATGTCAAAAGTATACAAGCACTAATTTGAAAAAAGTCTCTCACATTGGAGCAATGTGAGTATCAAAAAAAGTAATAATGGCAACAGGGTGAAGCATGCCAAAAAAATATCCATGCCAAAAAATCCATGCATTCCTAAAGATATTACAGAAAAGAAAGTCATTGATCACTTCTGTAGTTTTCTAGGATACTAATTCATTACTGTGAAAATTAACAAAGAAAAATGTCACACATTAAAATTAATTACTTGATGATGCTATTTAATACATATTTGTAGCCTTTGGGTAACTAAAATGGATTTGGCCATATTTGTAGCGTAAGGTCTCAGTGTTTTCCTATGTGAACTTTTGCCTCCCAACATGATTATAAAACTAACTATGTGTAATTTTGCTTTAAAAATTTTTATGTAAGTGGAATTATTCAGTATGGTCTTTTATACTTGCCTTCTTTCACAAAGCACTTTGTTTTTGACATTCATCCGGGGAGGAATATTTTATTCCTCTTCATCAAGTTGAGTAGTATTCTATTGTATATAGTTACTAAACTTTGTTTAACCATTCACTAGTGCTTTTCCTGTATCTGTTGAAAAACTGTTTTTTTTTTTTCCTTTATTCTATTAATATGTTGAACTACTTTGATTGACTTTCAGATGTTAAACCAATTTTGCATTCCCAGGATAAACTTCACTGGTCATGAAGTCTTATCCTCTTAAATGTTGCTGGATTTGACTTCCTAAAAAGACCTTTTTTAATTGAGGTAGAGCTGATGTAGAATATTATATAGATTCCAAGTATTCAACACAAAGGTGATTCACAATTTTTAAAATTTACATTTCATTTACAGTTAATTTACTAAAATATTATTCAAGATTTCATGTCTGTGTTTATGAAGGAAAGTGATCTCTAGTTCTACTTTTGAGGTTTTATCACTGGTTATGGTATCAGGTATCAGAGTAAGAATGATTTCATAAAATAAATCCAGAGTGTTTATTTTATATTAAAATACTTTATATTTTATTTTATATATTTTATATTTATATTTAATCCAGGCATCCAATGCCTATTGAATGCCTTGCAGAACTTTGAGAAACATTAAATTGTGCATATTTGAATTGTCATTTAAATATGTTCCAAAAAATAAAATAATCCTATCTGACCTTGTTCAGTCTTTTCTAATTTCCATAGTGCTGCTGCTGCTGCTGCTAAGTCGCTTCAGTCGTGTCCGACTCTGTGCGACCCCACAGACGGCAGCCCACCAGGCTCCCCCGTCCCTGGGATTCTCCAGGCAAGAACACTGGAGTGGGTTGCCATTTCCTTCTTCAATGCATGAAAGTGAAAAGTGAAAGTGAAGTCCTCAGTCCTGTCCGACTCCTAGCGACCCCATGGACTGTAGCCTACCAGGCTCCTCCGTCTATGGGATTTTCCAGGCAAGAGTACTGAGTGGGGTGCCATTGCCTTCTCCGAACTTCCATAGTAAACACACCCTATTCACCTTCAAGCCTAGTTTGCTGGTGACTGAATTAGTAAAAGATATGAAATCAGATTTTAGGAAATTATTCCTTAGCAGGTTTAGAGTTTACTGTCCCTAGAAATCTAGAAGGGGAAACTGAGACCCTTAGAGACTGCCAGACTGTCTCAGAACAGAGTACCTTCCCACTTTCAAAGCTCTGCACCACATAGCACTCATTACAAGCTTTTACAGGAAACATAAAATGCTTGCTGCGTATACATTTACCTTATAAAGTTAATGTGTCCATCCTTACTCTTTTTCCTTCTTATGAAGGCCCACACGTCCTACTGATAACTATCCAAATACGGAGCAACAAAACAATGAAACTCCAGGATCCCGTGGCTTGCGGGGGTTACTAGTTGAACTGGGCATGCTCAGTCGCCAGGCAGATTTTTCGGTGAAGTGGAAACTACAACAGCGCGTACCGTGCGCGCGGAGGTGGGCGTGCCCTCGTGGAATTTAGAACGTTGCCGCAGCCAATGGGGCCTCGCGGCCGGCTGCCGGGGCTCCTCATTGGAGGAGCGGGGAGACCAGCGAGTAGAGGGCCCCTGGAGGGAGCCGCCGAGGTTGAGGTCCCGGAGGCCGGGCTACGCCAAGACCTGCGCGTGAGCAGCTGCGGCGGCGGCAGCATCCAGCGGCGGTGCCAGTAGTTCCAGCCCGTTGCTTTACTTTTAAGCTGCACGAATACAGTCATTATGCCGAAGAGAAAGGTAAGTCTTACCCGAAAAGATTTCAAAGGCCTTCAGACTGTGAGAAGAGCAAATCTTGCCATTGCTATGGATGGCGCGGAATGCACTCGGTAGTAACTCGGGGGCGGCGATTCTCTTTGCTCCTTCAGGCTTGTTTTCAGGTGCCTGTTGCAAATCTTGCTCCCTCCCTCTGTCTTCATCGATCTCTGGATGTTACTTTCTTTACGGCGACGCGACTTCCCTTCTTTTCGAACTCATTCTAGCCGGAATGGTTTCTACCTCGAACAA
This sequence comes from Ovis aries, assembly GCF_016772045.2. NCBI lineage: Eukaryota > Metazoa > Chordata > Mammalia > Artiodactyla > Bovidae > Ovis > Ovis aries. Next base: position 6,113,800 of record NC_056061.1, on the reverse strand, counting down.
GAAGCAAAAGCGCTTTGCACACCCCCCCCGCCCCCCCGCTTCCAGAAGGGGAGTTTTCTCTTTCCAAAACTGCCAGGTTGAGGTTAGTGTGCAGGAAAAAGCAGCGAGACCGGGGGCGGGGCGGGGGTGGGGGGGGGGAGGGCAGAGGGGAAGGGAGGGGTAACAAGTAACACGCAGAGGGAGATCGAAAATGAATCCAGTAAGTCGGGCAGATGTCGGGGTTATTCCCTTGTGGGCCGTGCCCACGCCGGTGCGCCGCGAAGGCGCTCAGGCCACGGGAGAGGGAAAGCCATGTTTTAACTGAGCGCTCACCCCGCTGCCGCCCCCGCTGCAGACCCGTATGTGCCCATTCCAGTGTCGGGCAGGGCAGGGCGGCTGGACCTGCGTGCAGTTGGCGGCGGGGACTCGCGGAGTTGGCCCTGCGCAGGAATGGGACGCCTCCGGGGGCGCGCGCAACTGTGTTTGCAAAGGGCAGGGGTCACCGGGTCCGATTCGGCGACCCGAACTCACACTCGGTCCGGGAAGGCGGGCTTCGCGTGCTCTCGCGCCCCTGGGTGCGGAGGGGGGACCTGGGGTCCCTCCTGGAGGACTATTATGTGTCCCCTTCCGCGCAGGCCCCGGACACCCAAGTGACTCGCACCAGGGACGCACGTTTCCCTCGGAGTCCGGCTGCGACTTATCATTGTCCCAGGGAAGGAGGGGAAGGCTTTTTTCCACCCCGAGGAGAAACTGCAGTGTGGCGGCTGTCGCTGAGAAAATACTTTGCACCCTCCCACCGCCTGGCCTCGCGTGTCCAACAGTATTAAGCAGTGAGGGTATTAAATTGGAAGCAAAAGGGCAAAGAGTATGTTGCTATATCAGTTAAAGATGGTGGAATGATGTGTGTTTGTAAGTGATCTCATTGTTTTCAAAATCTTGCAGCTTTAAAAATACAGAGGCTTTTGCCTTTTTATCTGTCCTTATTTAGAAGTTGATGGAAACTTGTCTCCATTTGGAAAAAGAAATATTATAATTAAAAGTTTTTTAAAAAGAGTTTATTGTGCACATACTATATGCCTCATACTGTGGGCGGAGTTTGATTTAACGTCGCATTTAAACCTCAGAACCCCTTGAGAGATGGTGGTATTGCGATTGAACTGGGGCTATAAGACAGGAATTACCTAAGAATCTCAGATACCAATAACTAGTACCAAAGGTTTAATTAGATGCTGTAGGTAAAGGCTTTCTTTCAGACATTGTTTACTCGTTCTCTTTATTTACTCATTCATGGGTAGTGAAGAGGAATTTGAAATGCAAAGAAACGCCCAGCCTGAGAAGATGAATGGCATATTAAGAGTACTAATATTTCAGATTTATTAGTTAAACGTAATTATTATGAAAGTACGGTTTTTCCAGTACTACAATGAGGATGTTAGAATGATGCCACCATTTTCGGCATTTTAACTTTGGTTTAATGATGAGGTTGGGAATTCTAGTAGAGTCACCAAGAACTGGGTTCCAGAGTGAGTTGATATCATCTCCATTCTGGGAATTATTAACAAATGTAGACAAATAGTTAGATGGTACAAAGTCTTTATTATAAGAGATCCTGATGTGCTGGAATCCTGTTGTCCAGGAGTCAGAGTTGGTGAAACCATTACTCTTACTTTTTCTCACTACCCTCCTCTCTCAAGGGAACAGAAGGGAAGAACAGAAGAGCAGTAGAGAAACTGGCCTTTGATTATTGTTTTATTTCCCTAGAAAGCAGAGAAGAAGCTAGCCAGGCATCCTGGGACTAAGGGCGGACCTGTGGGCAGGCACCGGTGTGTCCGTCTTCTTCAGAGATAGGAAACCTCTCCTTGATTAATAGAAATTCTTTTCATTTATACATACAGCTCAAAGACCTGGGTTGTTACTTGGATAGGAGCAACCACAAATTAAACATGGCTCCCATGGCCATCCTGTTCACCAGGCAAACCTTGATGCTGCCCCATAGAACCCTGGAACTGCCTCATGCAACCCTGGGGGGGGTCCCTGAAACTTATATAGGAAACTATAGTCATTAGATAAAGCCTGCCTAGGTGCAAAGAAGAGAACTGGAGACAATCTGTGCTTTGCTCTTCGAGATCTGTAAAGCTGGGGTATCTGCCAAAGCATTTACATACTACTCCGTGGTATTTTTCTTAGCTAAAGCACTGCCTGTTTTACATTGTAAGTTTTCAAAGTGCCCTCACAATACTTTTTTTTTTTTTTTACCTTCTTGGCCCCTTTTTTCAGCTTTTTCCAGAAATCAAGAAATGTTATTTAATGAGCACTGTTGAGGCTGCAGAGGAAGAAATGGCACTAACAAAGTCAGTAGAAGCATCTGGAATCCTAGCACTGCTTGAGTGCCATAGGAATACAAATTTTGCCCTCATGGAGCTTATGTTTAATTTGATGAGTAATGGGCACAAAACAATTAAATAATATTAAACCTGTATATAGGTCCCAGAATATATAGTATAGATTCCAAAAACTATAGGATAGATAAGGAAAGAGGTTGAATTGGGGCCAGTCTTGAAAGTGTATGTGTGTGTGGGAGACTCATATATACAAAGAAAAAAAATCAGTCATTTTCTATTTTCAGGCATTTGAATGCCTCTTCTGATTGTATCTAACATGACTGGGCTTCAGGTATATGCCTTAAAGTCCATAGTGTCCACATTAATATAAAATGTTTTTATGGCATTTGTTTTTTTAAAATACTGTATTATTTTTAAAAAAATTTTATCCAGTTATAAAGGTTATGTTCCATTTACAGTTAATGCAAAATATTATCTGTAGCCCCTGTGTTGTACAATACATCCTTGGGCCTCTCTTACCTTTGTGAGTTTTCTCTGCATCTTTGTGTGGTAGTCATAGGTACATGAAAGCAAGTGGTTTTTGGAGCTGCAGTAGTATTTTTCGATGAGTATATCACTCAGTAGTGACGAGTTCTTCAGTTAGTGTTACGTCTCTTCCTGAGTTGGCGAGATTTAAATAAAGTTGTGTTTCCTGTATGCATTGCCTAATGGATAGTGAGTGACCACCCACTAATAGTGAATGGAGCAGCAGGAAAAATGATAATATTCCTGGACCCAGGTGGTGGTGGGACAGTGAGTGACTGAGTTCTAGACTGTTCCGGTCAGACATCCACAAATGCCTGATCACATTGAATGCAGTGATCACGTTGTTATGGAATGGAATGACCTGATGGTCTACAAAAAGGCCTCAGCCAGTGAGCCCTCTAGCCATGGTCCTGGCATGACCAGCAGCAGCGGCACATTTTCACATCCTTTTTATTTTTCCAATTCCTCATCACCAGAACTATTGGAAATGTCAAGTGTATCACATCAGAAGTTTTCTCTAATGAGACAATTTTCCAGGAATTTGTGATGTCAACACTAGTCCCTCTTTACCCGTAAAGGTTAAAGGCAGAAAAGTCCGTCTGCCTCCAGCTTTGAGATTTGAAATTCTGTTTTATCTCTTTTCATAAAATGGAAAGGCCTAGTAACGCTGGGCTTGGGACAGGGGATGCTTACCTAATAATACTCAAGGTTTCTGATTAATCTTTCAAAAGGAGATTGCATATTATAACACCAATATGACAACAGACAGACTCTGTAAATGAAAATACAGATAAATTTGACTACATGAAAATGAATATGTCAGTATGGCAAAGAAAAAGAAAACCATGTTAACAAAATTTTAAAACTCATGTAAAACTGGGAAAAAAGATTTCTACCACATACCACTGAAAAAAGCGTGCTACTTTAAAAAAGATGTCCTTATGAAATAGATGTATATCTTTATAAGACAATAACAGACCCAATAGATGAAAATGTTTAACTAGAAGTCAAATAAATGTATATTATTAAGAATAATGAGATGTGAGTTTTTTAAAAGTCTTGTTTTTTAAAAAAAAGATTGTGTCACTGTGCAGTGTTGAGTGGCACTGACATTTCAGCAACTCCCAAGCAATATGGATGGGGCTATAATTTCCTTAAAAAAAAAGCTTTATTGAGGTATGATGTACTTACCATAGAGTCCATTTATCTATACAAAGTATACAAATCAGTGACTTTTAATACATTTATAGAGTTGTGTAACATTTCTATAGTCCAGTTTTAAACCACTTCCATCACTCCAGAAAGGTCTTCTCCATTGTTTGCAGACAGTCCCTACTCCCCCCGCCCCAGTCCTAGGCAACCACTGATTACTATCTGTATAGATTTGCTCTTTCTGGAAATTTTATATAAAAGGAATCAAACAATATGTAGTCTAATAGTGTCTGGTTTCTCTCACTCAGCACAATGATTTTGAGGTCCATCCACAGAGTAGCTTGTATCCGTACTCCATTCTTTTTTACTGCCGAATAGTAGTCCGTTGTATGAATTTTTGACTTTTTGTTTACCCTTTCGCAGGTCAATAGACATCTGAATTGTTTTCATTTTGAATTGTTATAAATAATGCTGTCATGAGTATTTATATGTAAGTCTTTGCATGGACATGTTTTCATTTTCTCTTGGGAAGTTTCCTAAGGGTGGAACTGACAGGTGGTATGAAAGTCTATCTTTAATGTTTTAGTAAACTTCCAAACTGATTTTGATGGTAATTGTATCATCAGTGCATGAGGGTTCCAGTTTTCTCTGCATCTGTACTCATAGCTAATATTGTTGGGGTTTTTTGCGTATAGCTTTTTAATTAGCCTAATTTATATTTCCATAATAAGTAATGATGATGAGCATCTTTTCATGTGTTTACTAGCATAATAGATACCTTAGGTGAAATGTCTGTTCAAATGTTTTGCCCATTTTTAAATTGGATTTTCGTCTTATTATTGATTTGTAAGAGTTCTTTACCTATTCTGGATACAAGTCCTTTATCATAAATGATTTATAGATCTTTCCTTCCAACCTGTGGCTTTTTTAAAAGTATTGTCTTGATGTCTTTGGAAGAACAAAAGTTTTTTTTAATTTTGATGAAATCTGTTTAATGTCCTATCTAATATATCTTTGCCTAATCTAAGGTCACAGATATTTACTTCTAGAAGTTTTATAATTTTAGCTCTGATGTTTAGATCTATGATCCATTTTCAGTTAAATTTGTAAATAGTGTGAGATAAGGGTTTCAGTTTTATATTATTTTTGTTTTGGTATATGTGGATATCTACTTGTCACAGCCCCAATTGTTAAAAAGACCATCCTTTTTCACTGAATTGCGTAGGCACCTTTGTTGAAAATCAGTTCATCATAAATGTAAAGGTTTGATGTCTGTTCACAATCTATATATTTATTCATATATTAATACCACATTATCTTGATTACTATGGTATCGTAAGATTTGATACTGGTAATATCAGTTTCTCACTATGTACTTTTTCAAAATTGTTTTGTCTTTCATACAAATTTTTGAATCAGCTTGTCAGTTCCTACAGCATGCCTGCCATGATTTTGGTAGGGCTTGAATTGAATCTGTAAATTGGTTTGGGCTTCCCCGGTGGCTCAGCGGTAAAGGATCTGCCTGCAAAGCAGGCGGTGCAGGAGACATGGGTTCTATCCCTGGGTTGGGAAGACATCCTGGAGGAGGAAATGGCAACCCACTCCAGTGTTTTTTGCCTGGAATATCCCATGGACAGAGGAACCTGGCAGGTTACAGTCCATGTGGTCACCCAGAGTCAGGCACGATAGAAGCAACTGAGCGTGCACGCAAGCCATTCTGAGCTACCCAGTCTGAATGTGAAAGGGCCTGGCATGTAGTATGCCATCCATAAATAGCTGCTGAGTTTAATTGAGTTGATACTTATATGAAACCTATATTTGAGTAAAGGTTCCAAAATGTCAGCGTTATACATTTTGTTCAGCCCTTCACTCACTTCATGTGACATAAACATTTATTAAGCATCACCTTAATGCAGAGTACCATTACCTTTGGAAAGTAAGTGAATTATTGACATTACAAACTCTTTCTGAAATGAATGAGTAAAGGCCCTTGTTTTTAAGGATCTTTCAGTCTGAGAGGGTAAGTAATATAAATATGACAGTATTTATAATTCATGGCAAGAAATGATAATGAGCCACAAGAAAAGCCATGAGCTCTAAACATTCAAAAGTTCGGCCAGACTGCATGTCCAAAGAAAAAACACTGACAAAAAGTTGTTTGGTTAAAAGGGTTGGGGGTTACTTTTTTTTTTTCTTAATCTCAAGGGGATCTTTCTAGTTTGTTAATAGAGGTGGTCTGTGAAGTCTTGGCTTTCTTTGAAGTAGAAGAAAGTTAAATTCAAGGCCTGTCATATTATTAGCAGTTGAGGTTAGATTGTGCACAGTAGGTACCCTCATTAGTGAAGATTCTGTGACTTCCTGGCCCCATGCTTTTCTTGTAACCACCCTCTGATGTTTAAAAGGTGAGGACCATGTTTCTAAATTGACATATATTATTTGATTGATTACCTAATTTTGAATTAATTCTGTAGTCCTTCTAATTTCACTTGACCATGGAGTGTTTGAGGGCTCTGGTCTTTTTTTCAATCCCTGCCCCAGCACCTAACACAGGTACTATAACTGTTCAACAAGTTCATGAATGAATCGTTTCCAAAAAAAGAAAGCAGTAACTTGACTTACTTCATGTCTTTGTTGGGGAGATCGTCCAGTTTGACCTGGCTTTACTGTTTACTAGCTGTATGTTTTAGGGTAGGTTGCTTAACTCTGTAAGCCTCTCAGGTCTCTGAGACTCAGATTCCTCATCTGCAAAACTGGCCTAAAAATATATTCTACCTTGTTGGGTCATTGGAGACATTAAATGAGATAGTGAATGAAAAGTTCTTAGCACAGGGCCTAGCATGTGTGAAACCGTCCGTAGATGCTCCATATTTCGAGACAGGTTTTTTTTTTTAAAGATGTATAGTTGATTTACAGTGTTGTGTTAATTTCTGCTATATAGCAAAGTGATTCAGTTTTATGTATATATATCTATCTTTACACATAGAAATAGATATATTTTTTCCATTGTAGTTTATCATGGGATACTGAATGATAATTTTTAATTGTTAAGAGAATTGCAGTGAAATAATAGCCTTGTAGTAATCCAAGCTTTCATTTTACAGGACCGGTGGCACATAGATCTCACCTGTGTGTCCAATTAACTGCAATTATAGGAGTCAGTGTTCAACAACCAGATAACAAATGTAGTGTTTTTAAGAGAACACAAGCTTTCATCTGGTGCATTTTTACATGGTTGATTTTTCTCACAGAAAAAATTATGCTTAAAAATATTGCCATATAACATTAAAATTCCCTTGGCAAATCAGTTATCAAGTGATCCACTTCTATATTTTTTCCCCCTAAACCACTGCCTTTGTTTACACCAAATTTAAGTATATTCCACTTTTCTGCAGGTTACAGTTTGGAAATGGCGACTGACATAAACACCATTTAAGCTGTCTTCTTTCAGAGTACCTAGTGTGTTGAAATACGATGTTAGTCTCCTGAGTAATTTAAAAATCAGTGTTGAAGATAACAAACCAAATCAAAATGTTGAATTTTCCCCCCACTGGCTGCTCATTTATTGTGCGTTTCACTGCCTTCTTAGAAGAGTTCAATCGAATCATGTATTGGTTGCTGGTCAAGGTGTTTGTTGAGTCCAGTATTTTTATGTCTTGTGGGCATATCCAGAAAACAGGGCCATTTAGATCTGCCCAAAGCGAATGCTTGTTCAGTCACAAAAGGGAATGATATGCATAATCAGAAGTAGGGAAGTAGAGTAAAAATGTTTTAAATCTCAAAATTGGTTCCAAAATTTAATATTTTAAGAGTAACTTACCAGTAACAACATATATGTATATTTATTACCATTAAAAGTTAAATAGCTACCACTTATTGAATGCCTGGCTGAGCTTTGTGCTTTATAGTCATTAGGCACCTTCTTTTAAATAAAAATATGTGAAGTTGTTAGAAATAAACCTGGGTGGGAAGCATTATGGAGTAATTTCATATTATTTCATTTTATTCTCCCTGCACTTCTGAAAGGCTGGTCTCGTCTCACAGAGTATGATATTGACAGCCATAATAAATAACATTTAGGTAGCTTTCTATGACTCAGGCACTGTTCCCAGCACTTTGCATTAATAACCTGAATCATCTAAGCACCTGGTCAGGTGTGTTCTCCACAATGACATCTTCCGAGGTAGGGGGTGGCCGAGACGGGTCTGCTTCCAGAACCATGGAGCCTGCAGCTGGTCTCAGCCCCAGACACAGTGGGAAAACTGGGACTTAGTCAGATGAAGGCATTTCCCCTGGGTCACACGGCTGGGAAGTGACAGAACTAGGAATTCCACCCCAGCCCTCAGCATTTTACTCCTAACTGTGACAGCACGGTACTTCCCATACATGTTCATTCCTGATAATCTCAGTGGTGGTCCTTGCTCAGTTTCTAAGTCGTGTCCGACTCTCTGCGACTCCGTGGACTGCAGCAAGACAGATTTCCCTGCCCCTTCACTAGCTCCCTAGAGCTAGTGAATTTTTATTTAAATTCCTGTCCATTGAGTCAGTGATAGGTATTTAAAGAAAGGCGCCCAATGAATGAAACAAGAAGGACTCAAGCTATGTAAATATGTGTGTCCATCTGTTTAAAATGTTCTCTTTATTAAGATATAGGCTGATGCCATTGCTTCTAGGCACCAGTCAGAGGAAGTTACCCCACAAGTCATTATTATCTGTGATCACACCCTAAGGCTGCCCTCAGGGTCCAGACCTCTGGCTTCTGAAAGATGCCCATTATCATGAAGCCTTCTGGGTATTTCAGGAACTCATGGACTGCAGGCTCCTATGCAAGGTATTTATGTGAAGTTTCCATCCCTAAGCATTGGTATCTTCGAGTGTTGAAAGTCTAAAGCTTCATATTTTCTCGAATTCCACCATGAACTGGTGGATTTACTATTTCCAAGATATATTGTCTTTGTTATATTTCAGTTAACGGGGCTATTTGCCTGTCGCCAGAAATATGTAAATACATTTGCATCAGTTTCAGTTCAGTCCCTCAGTGGTGTCCGACTCTTTGTGACCCCACGGACTGCAGCACGCCAGGCTTCATTGTCCATCACCAACTCCCAGAGCTTGCTCAAACCCATGTCCATCGAGTGGGTGATCCCATCCAACCATCTCATCCTCTGTCGTCCCCTTCTCCTCCCGCCTTCAGTCTTTCCCGGCATCAGGGTCTTTTCCAAAGCATAGTTTACAACTATACTGCAATTTAAAAAAAAATACTGGCCTCACGATATGACGCATCCATTGACTGTTTAAGAACTTTGCATTCACCTGCTCACTTAATGTGTCCAGGAACCCAACAAGGTAGAATATATTTTTAGCCCAGTTTTGCAAATGAGGAATCTGAGTCTCAGAGAGCTGAGAACCCCATGAACACTTGCATATTATACAGTAATAGTGACAGGTTGTAATACATGTATGAAGCCCCCATTGCTTAGGCATTGGATTTAAAAACAAGCAGGTGCTTTTGTGTTTGGAACTCATCAAATAAAGGATAAAAGCCTCATAGCTTGGAAACGCTGTCGGACCTAGAACTGAACGGATTTTTATTTCAGAGTTCTGGATTACCAGCTGATTAATGTTTAATTACAAAAGTTATTTTTAAAAGGTATGAAGTGACATTATTTTAAAATTATATCTTTATTATTTTGATCCCATCCAAAGATAAATACAAAGATTACCCCAAAAGATAGGTTTTTTTTTTTTTTTTTCTTTTCTCTCTTTCTCTTTTTGGGTATAAACTGTGACTTTTTACAATACTGGACACAATTAGTTAAATTCTACTTTGTGGGAAGTTGCTGTGAGTCCTAGACCTGGTGTATGTGGGAGGTAAACACACCAAAGACTTAAGTGTGAAGCTTGTAAGGCTTCTGACGTTCGATATATATGCCATAGAATACATTTTTGAACTCTATCTTTTATGTCTCCTCTCCATTGCTTTCCTTTATCTCTTATTTACTGTTTCTACTTTTACTGTTCCCCCTTTTAGGGTCACACGTCCATCACATCAGAGCCAGCTTGATTCATTTTGCAAAAATATAAGGAGCATCATAACTTGTTTACCATTTAGTAGAAGTAAATTCGTATCTGAGCAAATAGGAAAATTAAGGGATTTGGTAACATCCCTCTAAAATCCCTGGTGTAAAAGTTGAAAGACTGGGGTCTAGGGTGGTCTCCCCCACTCTTTAATGGGGGAAAGTCGCTTGATCTCTTTGAGCCTCTATTCTTCATCTGTAAAATGGGAGTATTGAGACAGTCCTGTGTATCTCAGTGCTGTTGAGATGATCAAATACAGCAACAAGTTGAATGTACATAGAGAAACATAAAGTGCTACGAAAATGATAGAAATGATTTGTTTTGTCTTTACTTTTAATAGTAAGATGAAAGTACTTGTAGCATGTGTATGGACATTTAAAAACCTAGAATAGTAAATGTATGTGCATCTCAACATGTAATATTTTTATTTTTTCAGAATTATCTTAAGTTTTATTTTATGATAGGTTTAGTCTTTTTAAAATTTTTATGTTTTTATTTGCAGTATAAGTTATATTTCAGTATAGTTGATTTACAATATTATGTTAGTTTCAGGTATCCAGCAAGGTGATTCAGTTATACATGTACATATATCTATTCTTTTTCAGATTGTTTTCCTATATAGCTTATTACAAAATATTGAATTAAGTTCCCTGTGCTGTATAGTAGGTCCTTGTTGATTATCTGTTCTATTAATGTATATAGTAGTGTGTATATGTTAATCCGAAACTCCTAATTCATCCCACCCTCACCTTTCCCCTTTGTTTACTGTAAATTTGTTTTTGAGTCTGTTTCTGCTTTGTAAATAAGTTTATTTGTCTCATTTTTACAGAGCCCACATATAAATGATGTCGTATGGTATTTTTCTCTGCCTGACATTTCACTTAGTGTAATAATCTCTGAGTCTATCGATGTTTCTGCCGGGGTCATTGTTTCATTCTTTTTATGGTTGAGAAATATTCCATCGTATATATATGTACCACATCTTCTCCTTTTTGAGTCTTTATTTATTTGGCTCTGCGGGTCTTAGTTGGGACATGCAGGATTTCTAATTAGGGCCTGCGAACTCTTAGTTGCAGCATGTGGGATCTTGTTCCCAGACCAGGAATCAAATCAGGGCCCCCTGCACTGGGAAAGAGGAATCTTAGCCACTGGGTCACTAGGGAAGTCCCCACATGTTTATCCATTCATATGGACATTTAGTTCCTTAAAAACCTAAAAGCAGAGCTACCATATGATCCGGCAGTCCCGCTCTTGGTCATGTATCCAGAGAAAACCGTAATTTGGGAAAATACATGCACCCCATTGTTCACTGCAGATAGCCAGAACTTGGAAGCAGTTAACATGTCATGTTTCTAATGGGAAATTGTTCCTTGTTATTCTGAAAGTTAAGTCGCTCAGTCATGTCTGACTCTTTGCGACCCCATGGACTGTCGCCTACCAGGCTCCTCCGTCCATGGGAATTTCCAGGCAAGGGTACTGGAGTGGGGTGCCATTTCCTTCTCCATGTTATTCTAAGAGGCTCACAAATGAGGCGGAGAAGGCAATGGCACCCCACTCCAGTACTCTTGCCTGGAAAATCCCGTGGATGGAGGAGCCTGGTAGGCTGCAGTCGATGGGGTCGCTAAGAGTCGGACACGACTGAGCAACTTCACTTTCATTTTTCACTTTCATGTGTTGGAGAAGGAACTGGCAACCCACTCCAGTGTCCATGCTTGGAGAATCCCAGGGACGGGGGAGCCTGGGGGGCTGCCGTCTATGGGGTCGCTCAGAGTTGCACACGACTGAAGCGGCTTAGCAGCGGCAGCAGCCACATGAGGCAGAGGGGGAAACACCCCATTACAAATAATGTGCTGCTTGCCCAGGTCTACAGGTTAAGGTACTTCCCGGACTGGAACCCTCTTGCTGCCCTAACGTCCCAGATATGCACCCAGTTTTGAATCTAGCAAAGCCAGAAGAAAGCACTTAGAGCCTGTAGTGGATGAGAGGAAGAACTCTGAGCCCGTCCCCCCGGGTCTGAATCCCAGCTCTTACCCTTACCAGCGAGATTGCCAGCTGTGTTGTCTCAGGCAAGTTACCTAAACCTCTCTGGCTTCAGTTCCTCCTTCATACAGTGGATATGATGCTGTTTGCCCGCCTCACAGGACTGTGGTGAAGGAGATTAACTCATTTAGATTGCTGCCTTGCATGTGACTGCAGTACAGAATCCATGTTTGTTGAGATGATGATGGTTGCTCTGGGTCTCTTCTCGTATCCCTTTCCAAGGCTTCAGTACTTGACATCTCTGTGGTATATATTCCATAGTGTGATTAGTATATACTTGAGTATCTCACTAAGTCAAGCGAGTGAGATCTTTGGATCCAGCCTCTTAGTCTTCCTCATGAAGAAACTCAGGCCCAGGGACATAAGATACAAGCCAGGTTGGGGTCAGGCTTCCAGCCTCAGCCAGGAACTTCCTGCACCATCCCATTCACCCAACATGGGAAGAGGTGACTCTCCTGAAAAAGGCAGCTCAGACCAAAGAGCTGCGTAAAATTTTTAAGTTATTTTGTATTAATGATATATTTCCATTTTTAAATTATGTACATTTATGTACTATACGAAGAAAGGATTTCCCTGGTGGCTCAGATGGTAAAGCGTCTGTCTACAATGCGGGAGACCTGGGTTTGATCCCTGGGTCAGGAAGATCCGCTGGAGAAGGAAATGGCAATTCACTCCAGTACTATTGCCTGGAAAATCCCATGGACAGAGGAGCCTGGTAGGCTACAGTCCATGGGGTCGCAAAGAGTCGGACACGACTGAGCAACTTCACTTCATTTCACTACATACAAAGAAAATTTTGCTGAGCATACTCAAACACAGCTTTTTCTTTGCTTTCATTTATCTTTTGTAATGGAATCCGTGAGATACTTTCCTTAAAAGTATCCCTCAGAAAAGAAAAGCCCATGGACGGAGGAGCCTGGTAGGCTGCAGTCCATGGGGTCGCTAAGAGTCAGACACGACTGAGCGACTTCAATTTCACTTTTCACTTTCACGCACTGGAGAAGGAAATGGCAACCCACTCCAGTGTTCTTGCCTGGAGAATCCCAGGGACGGGGGAGCCTGATGGGCTGCCATCTATGGGGTCGCATAGAGTCGGCCACGACTGAAGCGACTTAGCAGCAGCAGAAAAGAGAGAATTGCTGTTTATTTCAGTTCATTGAGAGTCTTTTTAAAGCAGAGTCCTTACTCCATTACTTTTATCGTGAACAACAAGATTTTATTTTGGGAAGACATACTAGCCTCGTGGCCTTAATAAGCTATTTGGGTTTATAGAAGTTGATGAAATTAATAGACATAAGCCAAGGAGGAAGTAAGAAAAAATTTTGACATTGGTTTCATTATTAAAGAAGGTCATTTGCATGTGACCTCTCATTCCCAAGTAACTGGATTTTTTAAGGGTTATTTTAACAAGCAAGGCAGTATTGGACTTCCCTGGTGGCTCAGACAGTAAGCGTCTGCCTACAGCGCAGGAAACCCGGGTTCAATCCGTGGGTTGGGAAGATCTGGAGAAGGAAATGACCATATTGGAAGATCCCAAACACACACTTAGAGAATGAACGAAAAACTGCCATGGTGATGTTAAGCAGTGGTCCTTACGGCTTTGAATAAAATTGTCAGAGTCTGTTTCATATGTCCAATTCAAATATGTGCATATTTGAGTTTAAGGGAAATATGTGTTGTTTGGAAAACTTCATGAGAATTTCATGGACAGTGCCCTCATTTGTGGAGGGAAATTAATGCTGCCTTAAATAATTTAATTATGTATCAGTTTTAGCAGAAGCGTGAAAGCTTAGTTACAGACACATTTCAGTCTTTCTCGGGGTGGGTTATTTGGATTTTTGTCATCAAATGGTTTCCCTCTGCTAACCAGCTCACTATTGGACTGCTTTATTTTCTCCAGCTTTAGATTTGTAACAGAAAATGTAGATTAATTTCAAAAGAAAATGTTTAAAATTTAATTTTAAAAGAGAAATGCTACTAATTTAAACATACTGACCAGCAAGTTAAATAAGAGTCCACTCAAAGTAATACATTCCCCCAGAAGTGATTTTGTTTATTTGCAGTGTTATATCTGCTCCCAACTTTCCTGCATCAGCATAGATAATCCAGGAGTTGAGTCTGGATTTGTTCTATGGCAGCTGGCTAATGGGTTACTTGAATTGTGTACACACGCTAAGATTTCAGTGAATTCACTTACGTTAGAAAACAATAACCTTTGTCACTTAATGTCTTGGAAGGAAAACTCCGAGAGCCTGCGCTTAACCAGTAAAGACTATTTGGAACTTTAACACAGGGTCCAGCACTCGTTGCTAAGAATCCCGAGCTCTTGTCTTCTGCATCTGAAAAAGATGGCACCAGGAGGTACTATTCTTCCCAGCTTCCTGCCACACCCTCAGTATTTTTCTCAAAGTGACAAATTTGGAGGCTAGGACCATCCAGCGCTGTTTCCAAGCAACTGTTGAGGGCCGTAATAATTCTCTCATCTCTGCAGATACCTTCCTGAGTTTGGAGAGAGAAAGCTGGGCCGATGGTCCCCATAAGAACCCCTAAGTAAAGTGGTAACTGCTGTTTATTCAATGAGAATCTCAATAAATGGGCATTTGTTCTGTTGATTCCTGTGGATGGTCTACAGAATGAAAATTCCAAATTTCATTTCCTTCGTTTCCCAAGGACTCCTCGTCCTGTTGCAGTCTTAAGGAAGTACGATTTTGTCCCCATCAGTGCATTTTCGTGTCCTCAGATGCAGGACTCCGGCATCTTTGTAAGATGGGAGAGTGGAGAAAGTGAAGTTGGTCAGCTGCTGAAGGAACCCTGGCTTCCTTCACTAGCTCTCCTCCCACGCCCGCTGAAGAGGACAGCTCTGAATCTGGGTTTCTGATGATCTTGGCTTCCCATCTTGCCCGACTCCAGATTCCTTCATATCAGCACAAATGAAATGACTGTGAATTATATGTTTTGGCCAGAAGAGGAAGAGGTGGTGTCTGCCCAGACTTGTAAGAAACACAAGAAACACTAATAGTTGTGGAATTTGTGTTGGCAGGAGGTGTGGCACTGCCATTGGGCTTTACTTTCACCCCTCTTCCCCCTGAATATTGGTAATACTTTGGGAGTTTTAAATACAGAAAAATTCAGAAAATAATATGACATGCCTATTTACCCATCGTTCAGAATTCACACATTTGACCGTTTTTTATCCTCTTTGCTTCAGATCTTTCTAAGAATAAAATGTTATGAAGTTTAAGTTCAAAACACCTCCTTGATTCCCTTCCCTTGTGAACCTTCCTGAAGATAACCTTGATCATGAATTGATTGTGTATCTTTGCAGGTCATGATTTTAGATGTTCATGATGTGTATGTTATATGTAAATCCATGATAATTGATTTGTGCATGTTTTGAAATTTATAAGTAATCATGTATTGCATTCTATTTCTTTTGTTATTTGACATTATAATGAATGAGTGTAGCTTGTTTAGGTATATTATGATAACTAATATATGTGGACTTTTTCTAACGACTTGTTTTGTGGTTTATGTTTATCATGTGTTTTCCTCTTTTCTTCCCTGCCTTGGATTTGTAAAATTTGCTTTATTTCACTCCTCCTGATTTGTTAAGTGTATAGATTCTTTTTATTTTCTTAAAAAACATAATGCCTGTCTTAAAATTTTTATTTTAGTGTGATCTAAAATGATTCTGTGTCTGTATAATCCTCCAGAACAAAACCAGGACCCTCCCATGCTGGAGGTGGAGATGCTGTCTCCCCCCTCTTCTCATGTTTTATGGCTGTTACTGTCTAGACCTGTGCCACCCAGGATGGCAGCCACTAACTACACGAGGCTGTTAGCCACTGAGAAAGAATGAGCCAAGTTTAAAAAATTTTAATTTCATCAATTTAAATTTAAAAGCTGATATTCGATTCAGAGACTGGGAGGTTTTAAACATGTTTGCAACAACCTGGATATGTGAAAATACAATATAGTTTATGACCGCTAAATGTGGGTCAGATGTTCCTAGTGAAAACTTGGCATTTGAGTGGAAGTGTGCTGTAGACGTGAAAGACATGCCGAGTTTTGAGGATTTAGTGTGAGGAACGTTTGTCACGTATCTGATTAATAATTTGAATCTTGATAGCATGTTGAAATGATAAAGTTTTAGTTATCTTCAGCTAAATATATTATCAAAATTAGTTTCACCTTTGTCTTTTTACTTTCTTCATGTGGCTATTAGAAAATCTGAAATTACATTTTATAATTTCATAGGGCAACACTAGTCTGTGATTTCTATTGAAATATTTTAAATACACAAAAAATAGATATTAGATTTGCCAATATATTTTATACTTTTTTCTTATACATTTTTCTTTCGTGTCAATTCTCTTTTCTTCTTGCTGAATTTGATCCTTTAGGTTTAGATCCTTGTTGAAAGAGAGACTCTGTTGGCAGTAAACTCTTCTTAGTATTTATATTATGACACACCTTCATTTATCTTTACTCTTGAATGATAGCTGGGTGTAAAATTTTAGGCTGACAGTTTTCCTCAACTCCTTGAACATTTCTCTGGAGTTTCCTGTTTACAGATTCTGGTGAGAAGGTAGTTCTTTGAAAATAATCCATCTCTTAATTCTGGAAACTTCTAACGGCTTTCTTCATTTTCTTCGACCTTCTGTGGTTTCATTATGTCTCGTTGTATATGTTTGCTTTGCTTTGTTTCCAGTTTGCTCCTTGGTGTGAGTTTTTCGTCTGGAGACTCATGACTTCAGTTTGGGAAACTTCTCACCCGTTATGCCTTTGCCTTCCTCCCAGTGTCTCTGTTCTCTGCTTCTGAAAGTCTGTTAAACATATGTGGATCCTTGCAGTTAACCACCATGTCTCCTAACCGCTCTTTCATACTGCTTATCTGCTTACTGCTGTTTGGTACATTCTGGGCTAGTTCCTCAGCACTCCATGACAATTCATTATTTCTCCTGCTGTACCTGGCCTAGACTTTACCTTTTGAGTTCTTTTTAATTTCAAGGAGCCTGCTTTCATTTTCAGAACTTGCAGTTTTAAAAAGTTCAGCTACCTGTTGATTTTTGCCATGCACAGTTTGTGCTCTTGACTGATTCTCCTTTTTCGTTGGGTTACCAGGTGATCCAGCTGCCTGCTGACTTGCGCCACCCGCCACCCAGTGACTCCCCCAGAATCCCCGCTGTGCCTTCCATCAGGCCACCACATGTGTCCCCTACCCCTGGCTGGTTCTTAGTTCAGCCCCCATCCAGTTGGATGCTGAAGGAGCCTCAGATGTGTGAATAAGATTTTTTTTGTTAAACCATGGTTCTCTGCCTTCTTGGCCATTCTGCATTCAAATTAGATTAGCGTGAGGCTGCCCTGTCTAGGGGAGTGGGCAAGAACCCGTCTGCCTTGGATCCCCCTGCAGCCTGTCTCACTCACTTCATCCTTCCCTTCTGCTCACAGGGTGGTTGAAGTATATCTGAGATCATCTGTGTACACCCTCAAGCCTTATTTCTCACTTTTCTTCATTTTTATTCCTCAAAATCTTGGACGAAAGCTTTGGGCTTCTCTTTTGATTCCTTTATACCATGACCTCCTGCTCTCTCCAGCCTCATGGCTAAGTGTTAGCAGTGTGATAAGACAGCCTGAAAGGTGGTAGGTCCTTCTGAAATTGTATGCCTGTTACTCTGTGTAACAGAAGCAGATGACAAGGTTGCAGGGAATCTGGATGTAAGGAATTGCATTCAACCTCAAGGCTCCATTGAATTTAATATATCATATATGATAATTTACAGACTCATTAATAATGACAAATATGGCTTAGTAGATATTAGTCACAAGTATGGAAGTCTAGAATTTCAGGATTAAAAGGTGGTTATTTTACCTCTATATTCAAATAAAAATTGTTGCTATAAAAAAAGACTCATTAAAGCCTTATATTTTTTTTTTATTTTTTTTAAATATAAACGTATTTATTTTAATTGGAGGTTAACTACTTTACAATATTGTATTGGTTTTGCCATACATCAACATGAATCCACCACAGGTATACACGTGTTCCCCATCCTGAACGCCCTCCCTCCTCCCTCCCCGTACCATCCCTCTGGGTTGGCCCAGTGCACCAGCCCCAAGCAGCCAGTATCCTGCTCTGTGTTTTGTTGTATAACATTTGTATAGCCATTCGGTCTATGAAATGCTCTCCGCAGTATCTCGCTTGATCGTAAAGGTGACCCTTTGAGTTAGGTGTCACTATCATCGATCAGAGAAAGAGACGGAGTCACATGATGAGGTCACTGTCCCAGACCACCCGGCTCTGAGCTAGGGAGCCGAGAGTGAAGTGGTGTCTGGACCTGCATGTGTGCCGCAGAACCCCACTGACGCCAGGGTGAAGATCATTTGGGTTGTTCCTGCCTACCAGTTTGCTGTGTGCCTGTGTAGAGAGTGATCTCGGGGAGTAGTTGCCAGAGAAACCAGCTGCGCTACAGTTGTCTCTCTTCCGTCTCCAGGCTTAGGCTCATTCATTCATCTGGAAGTATTAACATAGTCAGTTATACCTGCCTTTTTTGGGGGTAGGGGTGGTTTCCAGGTTTCTCTTTTTCAATAATTGGCATCCAATACGAACAATATTAGGTCAGTTTAGAGAGTAATCAGTCATATTGCTGTCACAAATCCACTGCCTGGAAGCATATTGAACATAATGTCATTAATATCAGTTTAAGGGAAAAAAAAATTGTGGATAATATCAGTTTCAGGAAAAAAAATTTTACTGTCATTTAATGTCAGTAGAAGCTGTGTGGAGACTTCCCTGGAAGTCCAGTGGTTAGGACTCTGTGCTTACAATGCAGGGAGGGTGGATTCAATCCCTGGTCAAGAAACTTAACATCCCACATGGCCAAGAAACTTAACTTCCCACGTGGCCAAAAAACAAATAAGTAGTAGCTGTGTGCTGCTGCTTTAGAAGCCTGTCAGTTACAGGTAGAGGGTAGCCCAGATCAGATCTACTGAGTGGCCTGATAAGTAAGGATGAGAGCCCAGCACTTCAGACAACACAGCATCTGGTTGTGGCCAGACAGGTCACATTGGTACCTGGGGAAATGGGCAAAGCCAAATGGCTCGCCTGTTAGACTTTCTCAAGATTTCCCTGTCTCTAACTCAGCCGGCTGATGCAGCACAAGACCTGCGAGCCGGACATCCTGCGCCAGAGAGTGGGGAGAGGAAAGAGAAGCTCTGTTTTCCTTGATGATAGAGAGGATTGCACGGATGAGGGGGGAAACGGTTGGTGTGGAAACAGGAGAGAACTCCAGGGATGTGGGAGGTTCTGAAGAGAGAGAAATCCGTAAACTGGCCAACAGGCAGCCCCAGGGAAGAAGAGGCTTACTGTGTTGTTTGCATTGAAGAAAAGGTTTTGTCTTTCTCAAAGACTTTATCTACTTCTGACCTGACTTTTACATATTACTTTATAATCCAAGCGTTTATTTATTAATAGTTTTTTGGCCACACTGTGCAGCTCACGTGATCTTCGTTCCTCTACCTGAGATTGAACGCAGCCCCTCCGCAGTGAAAGTGTGCAGTCCTAACCACTGGTCTGCCAGGGATTTTCCTGTAACCTAAGTGTTTAAATTTAATCTTACTTTATGTGGACTTTCCATATGTTCACATAGCTTAACTATTTTTAATCCCATAACATTAATAATTACGTTGTTTATCTAAACATTTGTCTGTTATTTACCGATTCTGTGAGTTGTTTCCAGTTCTTTCATATTAGAGTACAAATAAAACGGTATTTTTACAAAGCTTCTTGTTTCTTTCTCTGACTCTTGGTTCCGAAATCAGAATTACTCCATCATTACATGATTAGTCCTCTGTGTCTTTTTTATATTGCCAGATTGTTCTTTGAAAATATATTGATTTACAGTGTCACCAACCCCAGCGAACAGTGGGTTTGAGGAGCTTTTAAATGTTTTTCTCATTTTATCAGACTAGGCATTACCACACAGCTGTTTTCTTTTGCTAAGCCGTGCATTGCGTCAAATGTCAGTTTGCTCTTGTATGTTTTTTGTCCTGGGAACTCTTCCTGTGTGTGTGTTAGTCTCTCAGTTGTGTCCGACTCCTTGTGACCTTTTGGAGTGTAGCCCCACCAGGCTTCTCTGTCCTTGGAATTCTCCAGACAAGAGTACTGAAGTGGGTAGCCCTTCCATTCTCCAGGAGATCCTCCCGACTCAGGGATCAAACCTGGTTCTCCTGCATCACAAACAGATTCTTTAGCGTCTGAGACACTCCTCTGTTCCTGCATGCTTTTCTGCTAAGTCACTTCACTTGTGTCCAACCCTTTGCGACCCTATGGACCGTAGCCCACTAGGCTCCTCTGTCCATGGGATTCTCCAGGCAAGAGTACTGGAGTGGGTAGCCGTTCCCTTCTTCAGGGGATCTTCCCCACCCAGGGACTGAACCCTCGTCCCTTAGGTCTCCAGCACTGGGAGGCAGGTTCTTTACCACTAGCACCACTTGGGAAGCCCACTCTATTCCTGTGTTGTGTCAAATAGTTTTAATTTTCTGATTATTTGAAGTGTTTTCATCTTATTTATTGTCTAGCCAATAAAAACATATTGACATAATTGATTTGTCTTATAAATCTAAGTGTATTTATGGAGTCTGGAAAGGAGCTGTCACAAGAGTGGGCAGATGCTTCCCCGGGGGCATGGATCAAACTCTGGAAAGAAATCAGCTAGCGTGGCTGGGTGCTGGGCCATTCCGCTGGGGCTGGGAGTGTGGGAGAGACCCTGGAGTTACTGATGGAAAAATGGGAATTCAGGATAAATGTGTCAAGTCTTATCAGGAAATGGGCTAGAAATCAAAGCTAGCTGAGTATGGGGTGAAAATAACAATTTTGCGCTTGGCCTGGGCTTTTCCTGCTCTCATCTTAGGGAACAAAGTGACTATTGGCTCTCTGTTCTTTCCCCCAGTGGCAAGAGAAATCAATGAAAATTGCTTCAAGTGAATGTACATTGAGAACAGGGGCTCAGATCAGTTCTTGCAACAATTCTGGTGTAATATTAGAGCAGTTATGCAGATAAATGCTGTGTGTGTGTGTGTGTGTGTGTGTGTGTGTGTGTGTGTAAGACGTATCCTTTTACAAATTTACTTTTCCCTGGAAATTATCATTGGCTTATGTAGTCTTTTAATATGCATTTTCCAACTTAAATACAATTCACCCAAATATTTTCTTTTTAGTCTCCAGAGAATACAGAGGGCAAGGATGGATCCAAAGTAACTAAGCAGGAGGTAAGTGTGTCTTTGACATCCTGTATTCAGTTACTAACTGGAATTTCTAGTATTGTTATGACTGTCTGCATCTGAATGACTGCTCTTCTAAACTGGATTGTTGAGACTACGTAAACCAGAGATAGAAGTGTGGCTGTGTTTCCGCCCTTGGCCCGGGCAGGTTTCAGTTAGGGGCGCTCAGGAGGTGTTTCCCACTTAGCATGTTTATATTTCTGCTTGTCCGTACTGCTGTCTGTTAAAGCAGATGCTGAGAATTCCTTCTGGGCAAAGAGTGAGATAATAGGTAAATTCATCAAGGAGAACAATGTCCGCCTTTCACAGTAAGGAAATGAAAGACTGTTGATTTAATAAATTCTCCACTCCAGTGAGTGAACTATAAATTACCGTTTGGGCTCTGAATATTTGCCTAAAAGCAGTCGTCTTTTAAAGTCAAAAACTACAAAAGATATGTAAAATGCCAGAATTTTGAAGTTTTTTACTTCTAACCAGGAAAATTCTTAGGTTTTGGGATAATTAGATAATAAGTCAAAGAAGCTCTGTGTGAAAATACAGAAAACTCCAACAGGCTAGGAGCTTGGAAGAGATGCTTGCCTTTGACCTTCCATGGCAATATCATGAGCTTCTAAAAGGAGACGAGCTAGAATGAGATGGTAACTGTGGTGATAGCCATTCCCTTTCACACAGAGCCTTACAGTGTGTAGAAACACTGCAGCTCTTAACCCTTGAACTTACAAACTCAAAGGGGTCAGGAGAGAGACGAAAATACTATCTAGTTACAGAGTCTTTGATTGGGTGACTCATAGTGTGTTAATAATTCAGAGGTTGTCAGGAGAGCAAAACCCCTACACATGATTTGTAAAAGGAAGTTCGTTCTGCCGAGTGGAAAATCTTCAACAGAATCTGTAAAGAAATACTTCAAAAGCAGAACAAACAGAACTGCGTATAGCCAAGTCCCCGCCGTGCATTTACCCAGTTTTCAGTGTCTAGCGGAGCTTGGGAGGTAGCACTGGCAATCCAAGGTCAAGTCACTAAGCAGATGGTGAAAGTGAAAGTGAAGGCGTGTCCGCCGCTTTGCGGCCCCGTGGACTGTAGCCTGTCAGGCTCCTCCGTCCATGGGATTTTCCAGGCAAGAGTGCTGGAGTGGACTGCCATATGCAAGTCACTCAGTAGTATTCAACTCTTTGCAACCCCATGGACTGTACAGTCCATGGAATTCTCTAGGCCAGAATACTGGAGTGGGTAGCCTTTCCCTTCTTCAGGGGATCTTCCCAACCCAGGGATCAAACCCAGGTCTCCCACATTGCAGGCAGATTCTTTACCAGCTGAGTCACAAGGGAAGCCCAGACAGATGGTAGAACCAAACAAAAAAATGTTATACCAAAGTTCCAGTGCTTGAATTTTCTGGAAAATGGTGAAATATAATCTGTAGGACAATTGACTAAGTGTAATACGCCTTAATGTTTTTAGGTTTTGGCACAAATGCAGTTGGGTTTCTCCTTGGGGACTGCTATTTAAATTGATCTGTCAGAAAACCTAGAAACCATTATGTACAACAGATCGTGGACAGTGAGAACTTTTCCCTCCTTTCAACACTAAAAGCAAGCTGGTTAGAATATATGAACGAGATTCTTGCTCATACAGTTGTCTTATGCATATTCTTTTAGCCTCAGAATTTTTACTACTTATATTTTTACATTATTATTTTTAATGTTTTATCTGATTGCATATATTATCTTGCTGCTATCAGAAATCTTTCCTAGAAAAGACTCTTCCTATCATTTAAATCAGGATCAGATTAAAACTTATGATTTGTCTTCAGGACACCAACACAATTGTTTAAAAAGTGAAAAGGTTGGTTAATTAAAAGTGCTTTGGGATAAGAACTGTTTAATCATATATTGATTGATTTTCCCTGCTAAATTGATGGGGCTTTCTAGTTATGTCACTGAGTGTGCCCAACCCAGTCTACAGTCAATAAATATCAGTTACAAAGGAGGATCCCCTTTTGAAAATCTTCTCAGTGGTATTTGAAGGGCATAGTGCAGAGTATAGTATCTGGACAATAAATGACCAAAGTGATAGGCTACAGTCATTACACTGGGCAGATTCCTAAGCCCTTTCACCTCCATTGTTTGAGCTGACCCTTAATTTAACCCTGGAACAAGGGGAGAGAGCACTTCGGGATTTCCATAGAGCTAGTTGGCCACGCACAGAGCCGACTCATTGGAAAAGATCCTGATGCTGGGGGAGATTGAGGGCAGGCGGGGAAGGGGGCGACAGAGGATGAGGTGGCTGAATGGCATCACTGACTCAGTGGACATGAGTTTGAGCAGACTCTGGGAGATGGTGAAGAATAGGGAAGCCTGATGTGCTGGAGTCCAGGGGGTTGTGGAGTCAGACACGACTGACTTAACGACCGAACAACAGCAAGAGCATTCCTACCAAAGCAACCGAAAGATGTATGGAGACTTGATGCACCAGGCTGTGCAGATTGCGTAGTGACAGAGGAGCAAAAGTCTCTGCCTTCATGGAGCTTCCACTTAGAAGGGAGAAAGAGCAAATAAAATGAGGAGAAATCTGCTATGAAGAAAAAGAAAGCAATCAGAGGGAGCAATTTATGTCAGAGAAGCACTGTTTTGGTGAACAGAGGCACGAGTTATTATCCCCATTTAACAAGAGTGAAAAAGGTTCTCAGAGAAATAACATACTTTTCCCTCACTTCGTCAGTTGCAGCACCAGGAAAGCCGTCTGAGTCTTCTGACTCAGAATCCCCTGTCCTCATGCCCCTTTTGGGGTCATCGTGAGTCTGGTCATGGGACTTCATGGTGGTCCAGTGCAGGGGGCCCGGGTTCAGTCCCTGGTCAGGAAGCTATAAGATCCCGCATGCCACACGTCATGGCCCCAAAAAATCGAATCTGGTCACCCAGTGCCTTTTCTCTGTCTTCTCCGTCCTCCAGGCAAGACCCTGATACGCATCCTGCTCCACTTCTCAATTCTGCAAAGAAGGGAAATTCGACCTAGCTCTTCATTTGTTTCTGAAAGTTAAAAGCAACTTGACTTGTGGGCTTTACTTGGAAGTGCATGGTGAAGCACAGAGGCATTAAGGAGTCTCATAAAAGTAAATGTACTTCTGAATTCCACTGGAATGGCCCATATGTTTTGAGCAGTGTTCAGCTAAGTCCAGTGATTCTACTTGTCCCTAGCTCTCCCAGGGAATTCTGTCATATTGAGATCAGACCTCTGTGTTGCTTTTGCAGGACATTAAAGACTCCGTATCTTTCATAGTAGCCCTCACTATAATTTTTTCCAGCCTAGGGAGTTTGTCAGGTAAGCAGTCAATGCCTACTGAATAATTCCGTTTTGTCCAGCACCTGTGTACCACAGTAACAAACCTTCACGTGGTCTCTATAACTCTCAACGACCCATCATTCTAAAAGCCTGCCTTTTTTCCCCTGAAAACTGCTCTTTCGGCCACTTTTCCTGCGGATTCACAATCAACAAATGGAGAGACTTTTTTTTTTTAAATTGACGTATAGTTGATTCACCATATTGTGTTTCAGGCACATAACAAGATGCTTTGGTGATACACATACATGTATACGTCTATATTCTTTTTAAAAATTCTTTCCACTATATTACAAGATATTGAATATAGTTCCTTGTGCTATACAGTAAACCCTTGTTTATTGAAAGAAATTCTTAAATCTTTTTTAAAAATAGTAGTTCTGCCCCACAGTGTGAGTCTCAAATGAATACTTGAATTCTAGTGTTTGAAAGAAGGGAGAAGAGCAGCCTGGTCTAGCATATATCCAGTAAATACAGTCCAGTCATCTATAGGAAGATTTGTGAAATGTGATGAGACTTTGCAGGAAGGTGTGCACGCCTGCTGCAAAGTCAGTACTACTGACTGTGAGCGCAAGTTTGTTTGAGCCTCCCCTCTCTGCAGTGAGAAAGAGCATCTCTTAGGACGGTTTAAGAGAAGAATATTTAAGAGAAGTTTGGGTTTTTTTTTTCCCCCTCCCTGACATAGAAAGAAGAGCTGGTGAATTTTAGGCAGGAAGTCATAAAACCAATTTACTGTAAAATATATGCTTTTTAGATATGGCTCCATTTAGACAGCCTAGAAAGGCAGACTTTGTTTTGCATGCGTTTTCTAGACTTTTCATTTTGAAACTCTTGTGCTGGACCTGAATTATGAAAAGGTAGTGAGTCATTTGGATGGGAACAGCTGGCAGGCCAGTGCTCTGTTGGAACGCCTCTGGAAATCCCGGGGTGAGGGTGGGGTATGACATCACTCTGCCTCTTCATGTGTTCCCTCTTGCTTGGAGAGGGAGGGGGCAGAGAACCGTCTAGTTGGGGAGTTTTTCACAAGATCTGGCTTCCCTTCAATGAGCTCTTACTCAGGACAGCTTGTTGGTTGATAGGGAGGCAGTTGTAAATAATGGTTAACCTGTTGGCCCCTTTTCAGGCTCCAGACTGGATCCTAAGTAGCCAGTGGCCTTGGCACCGCTCCCTGCAAGTTCACTCTTGCTGTGCGTGTCTGGTGCTCACCCAGTCCAATCACTTCCATGTTTGCTGAGGGCCCCCGCGAGGCATCAGAGCTTCAGAAGTGCTAGAGAAGATGGTTCCGTGCAGAAGGGGCACAGACAAGGGGCAGGAGGGAAGGCCCACGTTGTGTGTTGCGCTGTGCACCCCCTGACCCTGTGCAGTGATGTGTCTGCACAGTCTTCTGTCTCGACACTTCTGCCCGCCCACCTGAAGTCCAGCTCTGAGCTGTGCACACGAAACCAAGGTTAAAGTTATTCCTGGAGGCTCTGGCCTTTCATTTCCTTCTGTAGTTTAAAGAAAGACAGCTTTAGCTTCTTCTGGCTATATTCAGCAAGAAAATTCTTCCATGTCGAGATGGCAAGAAACACTCCAAGGCCCTTTGGTCTTGACCAGCTCACCCAGACTGACTTGAGAATTCCGTGATTCCTTGGAATTGTGACCCAGGTTCCTGCTGACGATTTGCGCTGACCATCAGAAAGATTATTTGAGACCTTTAAGCTATTGTCATGAGGCAGAGTCTGCATAAGGCAGCAAATTAGGGAAAAGCTTGCGTTCCTTTTTTTTTTTTAATGAGTATTCTTGCATATCTACTGTATGTTAGGTGGTACACGGTTCTAGTAGAAATAGAGCTACGAACCGAAGAGAACGGGAGGAGTATTTGCTCCTGGAACACTTATAAAGAAAGGAAGTTGTAGAAAGTGAAATCCCTTGAGGCTCTGTCTTTGGCTGGTGAGGAGCAGATTATCAGTTGTATGTGCGTTTTTCTGAAATATGTAGAGCATTTCTGCTCTTAGTAATTTTCTTTGCCATTTCCTTTGCTGTGAAGTTGCACCATCCTTAGGGAAGATTTCCTTGAAAAATTCTGGTCTCAAGAGATTCTCTAAATTTGTAAACTTCCAAATGAAAAGAGCTTTATACTCTTTAAATCTTTCAGCGATGTGCATTTCATAGATCAGTCATTGTGTTTATTTTGTTACAGGTAAAAGGAAGCTGTGGTTGTTAACTGCCTAAGATTTGTAGTCATTCTCTTTTCTAACATAGTAACCAGGGAGGGGACTCCTGCTATTTCGGTTTCTGCACAATTATATAAGTCTCTTTTTGTATAAATGTATAAGCTTCGGTTCTGCTTGTAAGGAATGCGCGTCAGACTGGACTGGTTCTGAAATAGCGCCTCAGTGCTGTTGCTGCCCATTTTATCACACAGTAGATGATGGTTTGGGTGGCAGCCTAAACACGTCTTCCCTGCCTTGCCCATGGCGCCCTCCCCTGTGAGAGGCCATTTCTTTGAACAGTGCACCTGTACCTCTTTACAGACACTTCTTCTGGAATGTTCCAGTGCGCAGGGCACTTGGGGTATGTTTAACTGCTCATGGGGGGTTGAGGTGGGGGATTAATGGGACTCATGCGTACTATTCTTTCAACAAAGTAAGACAGTAAGAATGAATTTTTTTAAAAAATCGGCTTGATTGTGCAAAATCACGAAGAATTATGTTTTGTGTTTCTTTTCCTTTGCAGCCCACCAGACGGTCAGCCAGGTTGTCAGCGGTGAGTAGTTTGGGCCCCACTGTTGCTAGCTCTTACACACACACTCCTTCTGTCCGCAGCAGCAGAATGAAGACTAAGGTAGTGTTTCCTTTGAGCTTTGTTTAATTTCCTTTTTGGAAATTACCTGGGTCAGAATTTCGAGCAGGTTTGACAAGTGTTGCCAAGCAATTCACTTAATCAAATAGACTGGTGAAGAACAGTGGCCAGCCCAGCAAGCAAGCATACGAAGCCCAGAAAGTTGTTTGATATGGCTGGAGCTGTGCGATGAAGAGTGACGTTATTAGCAAAGCCCTCATCTCCTATTCTACACCTGATGTACCAAAGGAGACAAGAAGTCTTGATTCTGTCTCCATGAGAAAGAGAAAATCCATACCTTAGTCAGAATGTTCTGGAAGTCCTCTGAATCCATAGACTGTCGCCTTACTTCAGAAGCAGAGAATCTTTTTAAAAAAGGAACCATTTCTAGTGTGCCACCTGGGGTTTCCCCCTCCAGGCCAAGCCCAAGGAAGGGTCGTGGGTTGAGAGCATTGAAGCTGGGATGGGCAGTGATCAAGCCTTGACAAGACTGCCCCAGCCCTCCTCACCCTGCCGTGCTCCTGGCTGAATCTGGTGCTCCTCCCACCCAGCCTGCTGGTGTGCCCTGCCTCCTCCTGCTGAGACCGGTCAGCCTGGCTCTCTGGAGGGGGACGTGCGCTGCCCACTGAGATGCAGGGGGAAAGGCATTGACCTCTTGGCTCACAGCCCATACTAGATGGCACTGGGACCTTCAGGGGAGCCTGGCTTTCTTCTCAGCCCACACCTGTGCCTGGCACAATGCAGGGAATCCAAGCTGAAATGGATATTGGAAACTTTTCATAAATTAAAAAAATGTATATCAGTTTCTGGCTTTTTTCTCAATATATTTTTGCTAAACTTGTTTCACAAATTTAAAAGAAAAGGAAAGAAATAGGTGTTGGAACCATTCTCAAGTTGGGAAGTATAGCTGGGTTTAGGTTGGGTTGAGCCAGTGTTCCGCATGTGTGCGTGCTAAGTCACTTCGGGCGTGTCTGACTCTTTGTGACCCCGTGGACTGCAGCCCCCCAGGCTCCTCTGTCCGTGGGTGCTCCAGACAAGAACACTGGAGTAGGTTGCCATTTTCTCCTCCAAGGGATCTTCCTGACCCAAGGATCACGTTTCCTGTGTCTCCTGCGTTGGTAGGCAGGTTCTTTACCACTAGCACCACATGAGGCCCAACCTAAGAAGCAACATCAGAGTCACCTGGAAGGTTAAGACCTGGGAGGTGTGTTTGTGTGTGTACATAGTTAATCCAGATTCTGCTACAATACCAATACAATATACCAACACAAAAGGTGTTATGCTTGTCCAATGGTATGATTTTCACTGTGGTTAAAAGCTATGTCTTAACTCTTTTAGATTTCACTGTAGATTATGCTGAAAGCTGTTGTATTGCATGGATATCTAGCTTATCAAGGGCGAGGGGGCAGACCTTTAAGTTAAAAACCAAAATATAAAACAAGGCCTTTCCTGAGCACCAGGGTCCAGCAATATAATACCTTCCACTGACATCATGGCCCGCGGTGCTGATGCAGAGCCTCGGAAGCCAGTGGGATTACAGACTACAAAAACATCACCATTTCCTGTCCCATTAAAACACCAATACTGAGTTTAGGAGGAAAAGGTCCATTTTGCTGTAAATTGAGAAAACAAGGACATGTTAGTACAATGTATCAAAGCCTGAAGTGAAATGTTTTATATCCTGAAAATTTAGGAGCTATGCAAGCTGATATATTTGGGGAGCAAATTTATGGTGGTCAGAAGATAAAGGAAAACAACCCCTGCTTTTCAAGCTCAATTTCCTTTTTTCATTTGAGAGGTTATGTCCAACGACCAGTCTTCCGGAATTGAAGTGATTATAATTTCAGTTTATGACCTTGATGGAAAGGGCCAGATTCGGTATGGTCCAGGACACCTGGAGGGACTGTCGAAACAAGTGTTTTTCTCCATGGGGGGTGGGGGGGGGGGGGGAGTGGAGGAGGTACACTGGGCAGTGTTTTCTATTTAAAAACCATGCTCCCTGCTGCCAGGAGAGAGGTATAATTTTTTCCTATCTCCATGAGAGAGAAATATTTGCCCTAAGATAGCTTTAGAAAAACCACAGGTTTAAACTTCCCCGGTGTCTCTTTGTACCCATCTCAGGTCCTTAGGGAGCAGCCAGGCTGAGGGCTTGTGTGGAGGGGCCTGGGGCCACAGGGCAGGGAGGGCACTGCTTCCAGGAGTGGGGAGAAACACACAAAGCAAGAAAAAAAAGGTCGCCTGGTGGGCCCTTTAGCTAATAAGGTCTGTGAAAGATCTTGAACTTTGGGAGCTAACAGTATACCTTGTGGGCTTCCCAGGTGGCGCTAGTGGTAAAGAACCCGCCTGCCAGTGCAGGAGATAAAAGAGACACAGGTTCGATCCCTGGATCAGGAAGATCCCCTGGAGGAGGGCGCAGCAACCCACTCCAGTATTCTTGCCTGGAGAATTCCACGAACAGAGGAGTCTGGTGGGCTACAGTCCATAGGGTCACAAAGAGTTGGACACGGCTGAAGTGACTGAGCGCGCACACACAGCGAGCATTGCATCATTATCATTGTGTTCCTAACAACAGACGCTAGGGAGCCCAGGGTCTGGGTGGCCAGGAGATTCTGTTCACCTTGAACTGGCCTCGGAAGAGAAAAGTAGGAAGATGCTCAAGCTCAGACAGGCATTTGAAACCCACATCAGAGGTGGGAGAATTTGGAACTGGTTTTGGAATACTTCATGGGCGGCTCTCTCCATTCCCACATGGGCTTCGCCTGTGACGGTGCTAGGATTTCTAGACTGTTTGGAAGGCCGGTGTGAACCAAATTCACAGAGTCATTTGGCCGAGGGCCTGAGTCGTTCCTCTTGCTGCATTGCTGTGATAAAAGGAAATAAAGAGACATCAGAAGCTTAAACGTGTTCCCAGAGACTTATTCTGGCCCAGGGAATGGTGAATTGACTTCCAGATCTCACCTGTCGTCGACTTGAGAACCCAGGATGAAACTAGTCATGAAATGCGGAGGTCTTTTCGCTGGTGTTGAAAATAGGACATTATTTCCTTTTGAAATGAACATCATAGTCAAAATGGACTGTTGTCTTTGGCGGTCTTGTTGCTGTTTCTTTTGGTGCTAAGGGTTGTCTTTTTCAGTATTTGTATAACTTCATTTATCTTTGCAGAAACCTGCTCCCCCCAAACCTGAACCTAAACCAAGAAAAACATCTGCTAAGGTAAGAGGTGCTCCCTCCCCCGCTTTGGCTTTTTCAACAGTGAATGAATTATAATTCCATATCCCAGAGTCATCCAAGGAAAGATCACATTTAATGATTCAGGCTCAGTGCCTGGACCAGAAAACTCACCCGAGCTGGAGACAGGCTTTCTCAAAAAGCAGAGAGCACAGTTCTTACACTTTGCTGGGAGTCTGTTTTCCGTTTGGTCCGTGCGGCAGAGGGAGTCAGAGCACATGCTGCTCTGAGAAGCCTCACGTCCAAGGTGGAGTTTGGTAGCTGCCTCATGAGACACACAGTTCAGATGGTTCTCTGGAACAGTGAGCCTGGGCCTGCTGCCAACAGCTGGTGGAGGACTTGTGGGGGCTTCTGGCTTCCTAGAACTGGTCTTAGGAGGCCAGTCTGCTGACTAATAATTAATCAATACTACCAAATAATTAAGGCTTGCTTGGTAGCTCAGACGGTAAAGAGTCTGCCTGCACTGCAGGTAAGTGTCGGTAAAAGGCGCTCAGTCGTGTCTGACTCTTTGTGACCCCATGGACTATGGAATTCTTCAGCCCAGAATATGGAGTGGGTAGCCTTTCCCTTCTCCAAGGGATCTTCCCAACCCAGGGATCGAACCCAGGCCCCCTGCATTGCAGGTGGATTCTTTACCAGCTGTGCCACCAGGGAAGCAGGAGACCTGGGTTTGATCCCTGGGTCAGGAAGATTCCCCTGGAGAAGGAAATGGCAGCCCACTCCAGCATTCTTGCCTGGAGAATCCCATGGACAGAGGAGCCTGGCAGGCAACACCCCACGGGGTCATATAGAGTCAGACATGCCTGAGCGCCTAACACACACAGTAATAATAACAAGACACAGCAAATAATGAATACAAGCAAACAGCTACATAGCCCTTGTCCTGTGTGCGTGTGTGGTCAGTCGCTTCAGTCATGTCCAGCTCTTTGTGACCCCATGAACTGTAGCCTGCCAGACTCCTCTGTCCATGGGGATTCTCCAGGCAAGAATACTGGAGTGGGTGGCCATTTCCTTCTCCAAGGGATCCTCCCGACCCAGGGGTTGAATCCATATTCACCTCCAGCTCCTGCATTGCAGGCAGATGCTTTACCCACTAAGCCACCTGGAAAGCCTCTTGTCCTATGTCAGACCCTCATCCTATGCATGGGCCTCCCTGGTGGCTCAGCAGGTAAAGAATCCCCTTGCAATGCAAGAGGCCTGGGTTGGGAAGATGCCCTGGAGAAGGGAAAGGCTACCCGCTCCAGTATTCTGGCCTGGAGAATTCCATGGACTGTGTAGTCCATGGGGTCACAAAGAGTCAGACATGACTGAGTGCCTTTCTCTTTCATCTTATGGATAGACACTCACATCAGTCCTACTAAGGTAGGGATACATTGCAGAATTATCGGGGGTAGGAAGTGTACCCCCAAACGGCCTTTCTTTACTTTGCCTTTCAGAGCGTCACCCCTTGTTGTGTGTGCATTGTTTGAAATGATGTGTATTGAGGTGTGAAAAGGCGATTGTGAAATGGAACTCATTTTTGTGGCTTTGGTCTCTTTTTGGGGGGGGTTCCACGCCTCATGGCCTGTGGGATCTGGAATCTTAGTTCCCAAACCAGGGATGGAGCCTGGGCCCCCTGCTTTGGGAGCACATTAGAGTCTTAACCACTGGACCACCAGGGCAGTCCCAGCTTGGTCTTAAAATTGGGGTTTTTTCTTCCTCTGGGGCTTCCTTCTCAGGGGCTCTCCCAGCTTTTAGCCCCAGGTCCTCACGTGCAGTGGTTCCTCTCACTGGGTCTGCCCTGACTTCACTGTGTCCCCCTGCAGCTGCTCTCCCCACGTCAGGACCGCTTCCCACTGCATCGAGAGAGGATGCTCACCAGACACACACTTGAGGAGAGGTCAAAGTCCGGTGGATTTCCTGAGTTGCCTGTTACATTTTCACGGGAGCCTCCATGTAACCCACTCAAAGCTCAGCAGAACCGGGTTCCCTTTTTCCCCTGAGAGCCACCCCTCCCCCTTGTTTGTGCTTCCCCTTGCGTTTGGATGGAGGCTGGCTGAGTTGACGCAGCCTCCCACCCTGTCTCACACACCCTGTCTCCCTGTGCTTTGATCCTCTGTTAGAAAGAACCGGCAGCAAAGGTTAGCAAAGGTGTTAAAGGGAAGAAGGAGGAGAAGCAGGACGCTGGAAAGGAAGGCCCCGCAGCACCGTCTGAAAATGGTGACACTAAAGCTGAAGAGGTACTTTCCCCAGACGCCTCCCGCTGATGAATCAGTGTCATGAAAGCAGTCGCTGGACCCTTCAGCCAGTGGCCGCCCGTTCATAATGTGTCTCTTTACTGCCCATAATGTGATTGCAGATCCGCATCTCTCGCTCAACTGTTAATGTCTCAGCCTCCAGAGGTACCCCACCCGGCACACTGTCAGTAAAGGGGCAGATTGAAACAGTGAGAGTTAAGGGTACAGTAGACAGTTCTGCACGTTTGCAGTGACTAGCATCAGATAGCAGTGTGGTGTTCTTTTTCTTTAATCGTGAACCGCGGGAGCCCCGCAGGCGAAGCTTTTGTGGTCGTTTGCAAAGCAGAAAGCAGCAAATGCAGCCAAGTGTTTGTGTCATATATCCCTGCCTTGTCTGTTTTTACACCCAGAGTTGAACTTGGTTTTGCAGTAGAGCCGCTAAAAGCAGACGTTCCAAACTGTGCATGTTGCTGCTCGGGTGGAGT
Source organism: Ovis aries (assembly GCF_016772045.2). Lineage (NCBI taxonomy): Eukaryota > Metazoa > Chordata > Mammalia > Artiodactyla > Bovidae > Ovis > Ovis aries. The sequence continues at coordinate 6,080,320 of NC_056061.1, read as the reverse complement.
CTTCTTTGGCTTATGGTAGTTTTAATAGTAACTCTGTCTTTTTTGTCTTCCTTTCTTTTTTTCACAGGCACAGAAAACTGAATCTGTAGCTAACGAGGGAGAATGAATGGTCATGAAAATTGGGGTTGATTTTATGTACCTCTTGGGACAACTTTTAAAAGCTATTTTTACCGAGTATTTTGTAAATGCTAATTTTTTAGGACTCTACTAGTTGGCATACAAAAATATATAAGGATGGACGTTTTACCTTCTCATAGTCGTGCTTTTTGGGAATTTCCATCATCCTTGAGTAAAATAAATACCAGTTTAATATTGGAAGCTGTCTATAAAATTGATTTCAGTATTCCATGCTCTCGCTTTAAAATTTTAGTCCTGTGCATTCTGTGGTGCTTTTACTGTGCGTATTTGAATTTTTTCATGCCGTTTTTCTAGAGCAATAATCAGTGGTGCTTTTGTACCTAGGTTTTATGTGATTTTAATGAAACATGGATAGTTGTGGCCACCTGCTGATTATTTGTGGTTTAAAATAAAAGGTTTTCCTGCCTGCAAAATACCTGCCTTAGTAGTGTCTTTGCTAAATTTAGGCATTGTTTCGTTTTCTTGTTGCAGAAGATGGAAAGAATTTGTACAGTCTGTCCCATGCTGGTCCCTCTAATAATTCATATAGGGTTGTTTCTTAGTTTTCTGGCCTTTAAAAATGTTATTTTAATAGAATCATCTATGAGTGCCAGTGTAGAATTATTTCTAATATCCTTAATACCAGAAGTGGCCAGCAATATTCAACTATATAATAACACTTAATGCAACATTATTTTGTTGAAATCCTTATAAATAGAATGGCATTCTGCTAAACCAGAACTAGTGAAAAACTGTAAACTCAGCCTCATCCTTGAAAATGTTCCCACTTTCAAAAAAAACTAAGTCGTGCTGTGTTGTGCTAAGTCCCTTCAGTCGTGTCCAGCTCTGTGACCCTAGGGACAGTAGCCCACCGGGCTCCTCTGTCCCTATGGATTCTCCAGGCAAGAACACTGGAATGGGTTGTCATTTTCTGCTCCAGGGGATCTTCCTAACCCAGGAATGGAACCCACGTCACTTAGATATCCTGCATTGACAGGCAGGCTGTTTACCACTAGTGCCACCTGGGAAGCCAGTACTAAGTTACGTTCATGTTAAAATACTTCCCCATTCATTGAGAATTTCACAGTTTTGGACGCTCTTTACCCAAGTGGCCACTTCTGGGAAAGGAGTTAAACGTGATCTTTTGAATAGCATCTGTCTTAGTCTGTTCAAGCTGCTGCAACAAAATACCACTGACTGGGTGGCTTATAAACAGCAGAAATTTCTTTCTCACAGTTCTGGAGGCTGGAAGTCAGATCAAGTGCCAGAAGGATTGAGTGAGGCCCCCCACAGATCTGAGACTTCTCCCTGTGTCCACACATGGGGCAGGGTGCTGGGGATCTCTCTTTTATAAGCACTGATGCCATTCACAGGGGCTCCAGCCTCATGAATTAAGCCTCCCCTCCTACTACCAGCATCTTTGAGAGTTGAAACTTCAGCATAGGAACTTGAGGGGACACAGGCATTCAGGCCATAGCAATGTCTTTTTGTTTCTGGAAGGACAGAGGTGCAGAAGAGCTGTTTTCTAAATGCAAATTTGTTTGTTTGCATTCCTAAGAAGTTGGGTAACTGCATGAACACCTCCAGAAAGGCTGAAATCTGCGGATTCCTCTTGGATTAAGAAATGGAGAATAGTTATTGCCTGGGCTGCTCTGGGACTCTTGCACAAAGGCTGTTGTTCCTAGGGCCCTCCATGCTTTTCTCTTATCAACAAAAACAAGCTCCCTCCTCCAAGGTATAATTTCAGGACTCAGAATTTACACCTGTGTCATTGTCCCAAGTTTGGCATTAATCTCCTGCAGGTAGGAACCGTATTATATGGAGGATAATCTCATGTATAGTTTCTTTGGTTTCTGATTATGAAATGTACCTTGGCTGATGAGTGTCAGATATGCCAAGAACTTTTACCCCAAAGGAAAATAGCTGGTATCCTATGATCACTTGACAAAAATATTTTCATCATGCAGTTAATACGCAGTTGAAGTGCATTTCTGGCTAGCTTCCAGGTCCAAAGTGAAGTAGAAACTTCACAGGTTGACATTTAATTTCTAAAGTGCTGCTGGTGATCTTTCTTTAAAAAAAGATTACAAAGATACATAAAGTCAGACTCCTCCTTTTTCCCCTTCATATCTCCCAGAGATAATCACTGTCCCATGATTTTCTCTATTTTACTGTATGTGCATATATAAGCACTTGTGTGTGCTTGTGTGCATACGTGCATATAATTTTAAAAGAAGGAATCATACTATGCATTCTATTTGGAATTGAATTCAACCAATAAATTGTATTGGGTATAAAGATTATCTCTAACAGTGCAGTATCGCCAGTAGTACTGCAGTAAACATTCTTGTACACAAAGTTTTGCCTACTTACATATTTCAACTCAAGTAATTTCCTAGGAGTGGAACGTCTGAATCAAAGGGAATATACATTCGATGTTCTCGCTGTGGCCAAAAAAATGGTCCCTGTCCACTTCCATCAACAGGGTATAAATGCCATTTCTTCCTGCATTTGTCAACACCCTTATTTTGGTCAGTCTCATGAATGAAACATATGCTGTACTGTTTTAGTTTTTTAATTTATTACCAGTAAAACTGAGCTTTTCCTATGTTTAGTGTCGCTTTAATTTCGTCTATGAATTGTGATGTTTTTCTCTGAGGGAATCAGTGTGTTTTAAGTCCTTATTTGCCGTGGCCACTGCTGTCGTTACTTTTTATTTAAACACAGAGATCAGGGTTCTGTAGGCCCCTGGTTTACGTCTCTTAAAGTTCTGGGTATTATTACTGCCACGTTGACAAAGCAAGGGAATACTGTCGAGCAGACAGCTACCCAAATAGGAAGCCCGCATTGCTCCCCAAGAACTTGACCAAAGGATGTGCTGCCAAGGGTATGAGTGCGCTGCCAGCAAATGCAACGAAGGTTTGGGAATCCCATCCACTGCCACATTGCTTACCCCTTCAGTGAATGGACCCAAGTTAGAAAAATGTGTGTTGTCCAAAATACTTGTCTGCTTGTGTTCTGCTGTGCTGTGCTCAGTTGTGTCCAGCTCTTTGCGACCCCATGGACTCTGACAAGCCTCCCCTGTCCATGGGAGTTCCCAGGAAAGAACACTGGAGTGGGTCACCAGTTCCTACTCCAGGGAAAATGGCAACCCATTTTCCCAGGCAAGAGTACTGGAGCAGGTTGCCATTTCCCGATCAAGGTATTGAACCTCTGTCTCTTGCATCTCCTGCATTGGCAGGCGGATTCTTTACCACTGAACCACCTGGAAAGCCCACTTGTCTGCCTCACCTGCTGGAAAATCATAACTCTTTGGATCTACAGTGACTTTGAGTCAAATGGCATGGCCTTATGGTTGAGCAGTGCACTGCTTATTCAGCCGTAAGTGGTAATCCTAAAACTCTCCCTGAGGCCGGCCCGTGGATTGTGGTGGAGTAAGAGTGGGCTCTGAGAAGTAAGTGGCTCTGTAATTCCCATTTTTATGTTCTGTGAAAAGACCGTGTGAACTGAAAAGATACATCAGCCTGACAGGTGAGCTGTTCTATAACATCTTTGGTGGACATTAAAATGATTAAGTTTGAAACAGGTTTACAAAACGAAAGTTTTTTTCCCTCTCCTCAAATTTTAGGAGATGTTTTTCTCAGCTAGAGGTACAAATGCTGTCCTTCAGGTTTCCAATCCCAGCAGATAGAAGGAGGCCATCGCAATTTTTAGCTGTCACCTATGCTCATGTATCTCTTTGAATGCCTCTCTTAATTGTGAGCTCTGAACTTTTATTATTTTTTATCATTTTATCCAGGACACTGATATAAAATATCTTGTAATAATTATAATGATTAAGATAATAATCATAAGTAGCCACAATTTATTTACTACCTTGTAATAAGCACTTTTCATAAAGTAATTTGGGAGAAAATTTGTGAATTCTTTAAATATATTAATATGATGCTGCTATGCCTCAGTAAAAATGAGCCTTTTTTTCCAGTGCCAAGTAGAGGTTCAGGCTCTTTTAAAACTGCAAAGGGAATTTGGGATTATACATCTCTCCCTTGTATGAGAAGAGAAAGTGAAAGCCGATTTTAGGATTATATTTATGAGTAAGCTTCATGACCTTGGTTAGGCAGCAGTTTCTTAACTATGAGATCTAAAGCACAGCAGCCAAATAAAAAACTAGATAAATTGTACATCAAAATTTAAACCGTCAAGAAAGTAAAGGTACAATCCACAGAATGGGTGAATATTTTTACAAATAATATATCTGATAAGGACCTATTATCCAGAACATATAATAAAAATTTAAAACCCAACAATAAACAATTTTAAAAATTTTAAATGAGCAGAGGATTTGAATAGACACTTCTCCAGGTTGTATCAATAGCCAATATTTAAATGAAGGAGTGCTCAAAATAATTAGGGAAATGCAAGTGAAACTCATAAGGAGACTATACTTTACAGTCACTAGGATAACTTTAAAAACTGAAGATAAGTGTTGGAGAGCACCTGGTGAAACTGAAGCCTCCATTTGTTGCTGGTGGGAATGGAAAATGGTGCAGCATCTTTGGGGAACAGTTTGGAAGCTCCTCAGAAAATGAGAGAGTTACCAAATGACCCAGGAGTTCTATATATACCCAAGAAAACTGAAAACATATTCACTCAAAAACTGATGCATGATATGTTTATAGCAGTATTTTTTATTTTCCCCAAAGTGGAAGCCGTGTAGATGTCCATTCACTGATGAGTGAATGAGCAAAATGTGCCTCATGGTGGAATATTATTCAACCACATAAAAGGATGAAGTTCTGATACATACTTTCCCAAGGATGAACCTTGAAAACATCCTGCTCAGTGAAAGAAGGCTGTCACAAAAAACAATTATACGATTTCATGCATGCAAAATGTCCCGAACTGACAAATTTATAACGACAGAAAATAGACTCATGGTAGTGGGAGGGGAGAGTGGGAACTGACTGATAGTGGAAACAGTTTCCTTTGGGGAAGATATTGAAACGGTTCTGGAATTTAAAAATGGTTGTACATCCTTGTAACTATACTAAAATCCACTGACTGTACACCATTAAAAATGACATTTATGAGGCTACTGAAAGCACGGAACTTCAGGAGGTCACCATTGCTCACCTGTGTTAAGCCAGCCAGGTCATTTAACTTCTGCTTCTCAGCTTCTCATCCCTAAAATAGAATATCTGTTCAACAAAGCTGTTAGTGGTGAATGAGGTAGTTACTATGAAATCACGTAATGCAGTGCCTAAAATGCAGTGGATTTTCCATAAATGCCAACTGAATGGAAATTGGATGAATACAAATGGGCCTTGTAGGTGTGGGCTGGTGCATACATCAGGTATGTCTGTCATAGGTGTGCAAAAGGAAAAACTATGCTTCATATCAAAGGCAATATAATATAGTGGTTAAACTTGTAAACTCTGAAACCAGACTCCCTAGGTTCAAGTCCTGTCTTTATTTCTTACTCTCCATATAACCATGGACAGGTTACTTAGTCTCTATACTCTGCATATCTTAAGAGTTCCTGTCTATAAAAGAGAATAAAAATAGTACACTTGATTGGGTGTTAAAAGTGTGAAATGATATAAAATGGAGATGTTCAGGAAGTATGAGTCAAACCATGCAGCAGGTGAGATGTTAGTCCCTGGGGACCAGTGACCATTGTCTCTTTCACCTTTTCGACATATGGTTAAGGCAGAGTAAATACTTGTTGGACTCAGTGTGGTCTTCAGTAAACAAGATCCAAGCTCAGGATTTTATCGTTGCTCTATGTGTCTCCAAATTAAGCTAATTGGACAGTGTAACCCAAACATATGAACCACAATTCAGGCTCATATTCCTTGGAATTAATGAAAAAATTAAATCATCTTTATTTTGTGTGAAAGTCACTCAGTTGTGACCCCATGGACTATACAGTCCACGGAATTCTCCAGGCCAGAATACCAGAGTAGGTAGCCTTTCCCTTCTCCAGGAGATCTTCCCAACCCAAGGATAGAACCCAGGTCTCCCGCATTGCAGGTGGATTCTTTACCAGCTGAGCCACCAGGGAAGCCCAAGAATACTGGAGTGGGTAGCCTATCTCTTCTCCAGCAGATCTTCCCGACCTAGGAATTGAACTGGGGTCTCCTGAGTTGCAGGCGGGTTGTTTGTATTTAAACTAAAGCCTTTTAAAATCCAGTTTGGGGCTTCCCAGGTGACACTAATGGTAAAGAACCTGTCTGCCAATGCAGGAGACATAGGAGACGTGGGTTCAATCTCTGGGATGGGGAGATTCCCCAGGAGGAGGGCATGGCAACCCACTCCAATGTTCTTGCCTGGAGAGTCCCATGGACAGAGGAGCCTGGCAGGCAACAGTCCATGGGGTTGCAAAGAGTCAGACACGACTGAAGCAACTTAGCATGCACCCACACAGACACATCATAACTTAAGGAACATCTTTTTTGGTTGTGGTACTAGTCTTGGGACAATACTAGTTTGACCTGTGTGCTCACATTTTCTTTTTTAATTTAGACCCAACTTCACTTTTCTACAAAAATTACACCATGTTCGTTCTGTGTAGTATCTTTCTAGATTACAAATTGCTTAACAGTTTAACAGAAAATATTCACATAGAGATAAATACACCTAGACCTAGGTTGCGGAGAAGGCGATGGCAACCCACTCCAGTGTTTTTGCCTGGAGAATCCTAGGGACGGGGGAGGCTGGTGGGCTGCCGTCTATGGGGTCGCACAGAGTCGGACACGACTGAAGTGACTTAGCAGCAGCAGCAGCAGCAGGCCTAGGTTGATGGGTCTCACTGAGTTGCTTGAAGCCAGGTTATCAACTCTGAAAACGGGAAGAACCCCTGAGATCATCTTACTCCCTTCCAAGGAGGTTTAAATCCCCTTTACAACATGACAAAGAGTTTCTTAGACTTTTGAGTTCCTTCATTCTTGACATTATCACTCAAACAGCTCTGTTACAAAGTACTTTCTTATTGTTGAGCAAAGAACTGTATCCTTGTGGGTACCTGCTCAGTGGCTTCAGTTGTCTGACTGCAATACTTTGGATTGTAGCCCACCAGGCTCCTCTGTCCGTGGGATTCTCTAGGCAAAAACACTGGAGTGAGTTGCCATGCCCTTCTCCAGGGGATCTTCCTGACCCAAAGATCGAACCCACCTCCTTTAAGTCTCCTGCCTTGCAGGCGGATTCTTTACCCACTGAGCCACCTGCCCTATCCTTGAACCTGCCAGCTATTAATGTCAGGTCTCCCAGGACCAGGGACGTATAGAACTAACATTCTTCATCCAGTGACCCTTCAAGTGTCTGAAGACACCTGTTACGTCCCCCTGGAAACACTTTGGTTTCTCAAACTCCTCTATAAAGATAGGAGGAAAGATCTCTTTTTAAGATATAATTGTACTTAAATTAGTCTCATAAATTCACACTGATTGAGAAATGAGAGCAGAACATTTTTAAAACAATCACATTAGGCCTAACTGTATGAAATGCCTATCCTATTTTCTCTTTGGACCTTCAG